>NC_058368.1:174281592-174592842 GCF_018350175.1 Felis catus
ACCTCCTTAGATTCCTGGGCCTGGCACGCAAGGCCCTCTCCCTTATCCCTATCTCTCTGAAACTCTTTCTTTACGTGTCTACTTGTTTCTTGCCCGTCTCCGTCCTCCACACTTAAAGCTCTGTGGCTTGTTCACTGTTGTCACTGCAGAGCCTGACACAGCACCTGGAATGTTCTGGTGCTCAGAGAATGAATGAATGAATGAATCAACAGTGTAGCTCCAGCCACGTCTCTAGCCACATCTCCTCATGGTGTCCTCACCCTGTCCCCATCCTGGATTTTATGTCCCAATAATCCCAAGTCCCTTCAAGTTCCCAACAATGCTCTTTCATGCCTCTGTGCCTTTGCACATGCTGTTTTCATCTAGAAAACCCCCCTTCCCTGGCTTCCCGATTCTCTCCTATTAATCCACCAGGTCTCAGCTTTTTCCTGACCTTTCCTGACCTGGTCTTCAACTTCCAGGTGTTGCCCACCCCCACCCCCTATTCTGCAATGGCCTCTTTCTTACTGCTTTGGGGATTAATGATACCCTGGATCATGAGTTCCTTAAGGATGCCACGTCCAGTTTATTTCCTACACTCAGAACCTAACCAGCCTTACATCACAGACACTTAGTAAATGCTTGCTGAAAGGCGAATTAACTGAACGCTCACACATCCTAAGAGTTAAAGATGCTTTGTGTTTGGGAAATGTGCTTACTGCTGATGAACAGCATGGACACTGCTTGATCCCAGGCGTAGAGTTAGGTGCTCCAGCTCTTAGTCATGGGCTGTGGAGTCCAGCAGACCTGGGGGTGAACCTCAGCCTTGCTGTGTACCAACAGGGACAGGTCTTGCAGTACTCTGTTCTTCCATTTTTCCAATTGTAAAGTGGGGACCGTAATAGGATCTTCACAAGGAGGCTGAAAGAGTTCAATGAGACGATCCTCATAAAACACTTAGCAAAAAGCCTGGCGTACAGTAAATAAATACTCAAAAAGTGTTCGCTGCTGCTATTGTTGTTGTCGTTACCTTGGCTCCGTGTTTTGTGTTCCTTTCCATTCCACTAACTCGGTTACAGCTGCGCAAAGCAAACTTCGCCAGAAAAATAGAAAGCAAAAGCACTACATCAGATCATTTTTGCTCTCTGGCTGCAGAGGTACAGATCCGTGCTATAAGCCCTGCCTATGGCTTTGATTTAAGGGCTAAGAAGTCAGGATCTCCAACCTGGGGAGGTGGTGGTGGGGTGGGTAGTTGGGAGAAATCCAGGGAATACATCTCTGCAAGGCTTGTCTCAGCCAGGTCTGAACTGCCCCAGAGGCCTGATCACTAGGACCTGTCTCACCCTGGCAGCCGGTAAGCAAGAAGGCTCCACTATGAAAGAGCACAAATGGGACCCACCCCTCTTATCAAGACCAAGGGGCTCACAGAGCAAAACAGAGGCCCTTTGTGAAATCAGAAGACTGATTAGGGATCATCTGCTGTGTGGCTGGAGTTTTCACATCCATGAGCTTTCTTGAGTTTCCCAACTTCCCAGTGAATCATTGAACCTGTGGAGAAGGCTGTTGGCACTTGCCAAATAACGCATAGACATCCCCCTACAATCCTTGCAGGTATGTGACAGCCATGTGATGACTGTGGTCTAGCAGCTTGTGAGTGGAGGCGACATGGGTCACTTCTGGGCCAACGCAACTGACAGCCAGTAGACCTCCTCCATCCCTTCTATTCCCACAGCCCTGGTGACATGGAGACCATGTGCTCTAGATGACATAGTTACTGGATACAGCAGTGCTAGGAGTGAGGGTGTGAGCGAGAACGAACCTCTGTTACGTTTGGATGTTATGTTAAGAGGTATTTGTTACTGCAGCAAAGCCTAGCTGAATCTTGACTAACGGAAGATATGTTTCTGTTTTCCAGATGAGAAAATGTGACCTTCTGGACGTGAAGTGATATACTCAAGGCCATCCAACTAGGAAATGGAAGGTATGGAAATGTGCCATCAGCCATTGGACTTATGCCTTTTTAAGATTCTGTTCAAGCCAGATTCTAGACTTGGCAGGACTTGGCAGGCTCAGGATCTGAAGTTGGGATGAGCCAAGAAAGCACAGCAAGAGGTCTTGGGCAGTGGCTGGGTGAGATGTGGAATCTGGGCAGATCCAAGAGATGATATAAGCAAGTGAAGGGCCTTGGCCTTAGCCTGAGAAGTGGGGTTTGGGGCTAAGGCTCAGGATCTAGATCAGAAGGAGGTTTAGGGAGTCTGGGGTACCTAAAAGTGAACAGAATAAATCCATATGTAGAGAGCGGAATGATGAGCTCAACTCCTGAAGGGGTTATTCCAGGGACAAGATGCCTCCCAGGTTGAAAACAATAAATTCAGAGCCTGGAAAATTCAATCAAGGTTTTGGGGAGGAGAGGAGAGAGGCTCTACCCAGGGAAGTGTGGTAAAGTAAAGAAGATATCTGATTTTTGTCTTGGGACAGAGCTCCAAAAACCTTTGGAATTTCCTGAAAGAAGTGTCTTTGTCATGCTAACGAACTCTAGGTGGGACCCTAGATATCTGACTTCGGCGAGTGGGGGGTGGGAGGTGTTGGAGATTGAGTTCAGTTATGTGGCCAATCATTTACTTAATCATGCTCACATGTTGGTGAAACCCCAATAAAAACACTGACATCATGGCATGGTGGTGCTTCCTGGTTGGTGAACACATTGATGTGCCGACAAGGTGATGTGTCTGGATTCCACAAACAGAAGGCATAGAATCTCTGTGTCTCCCTCTTCAGACCTCGTCCTGTGTCCCTTCACTTGGCTGGTGCTGATTTGTATCCTATATATCAAAACTGTAATCATAAGTCTAGTCCTTTCAATGAGTTCTGTGAGTTATTCTAGAGAATTATCAAACCTGAGGGAATCACGGGCACCTACATATTTATCGTCAGCTGGTCAGATGTGCGGGTGGCTCCCGAGATTTGTGGTTGGCATCTGGAGTGGGGACAGCTTGTGGAGGACTGAGCTTCAAACCTGTGTGAACCGGTGCTAACTCCAGGACACCCAGTTGGTACTGGGGTATTGGAGATAAATGTGGCCACAACTATTTGTCTGGAAGAAGAGTTTGAACAGAAGGGTTGTGTGCAAGGACTGTAGAAACAAGGATTCAGCGCATTGGTGTCCCCATCCAGAGGTGTGTCCACTCCTCTTGGTGGGTCTTCCTTGCATTGGCAATGGAAAGGACTTATGCTCGGGTGAGGGACTCTGGTTATTGGAGCCATCCAATCACTCTCTCTACTTTTTTTTTTTTTTTTACAAAATTATCATGGCCATTATCATTATCACCATCATCACCGTCAACATCTTCACCATCACCATCACCATTACTAACATTGATCTAGTGCTTAGCATGGGCCAGATCCTCTGCCGAATGCTTGCTACACGTCCATGGCCAACTGCCATTTGATGATCACTAGTTGAGTTGATCCAGCTCTTTTCTAGATAAGGAAACTGAGGCTGAGTGCCGCTAAATGACTTGCTGACGGTCCCGTAGATTTCCAACCAGCACTCCGTGACCTCGCCCAGAGCCCACGTTCTGCTACACCTGCCACCAGCTGGGATGTTCGAGCTGCTTCCTTCCTGCAAGTCCTTTCTGTTCCCCTCACACTTACCAGATGAATCTGCAACATTAAAGCAAAACTTGTTACCACAGTTAGTTTCAACTCACCCAGTGTTTTCCGTGCCAAAGCCTTCCCTGTGCTTTGTGGCGGTACTGTTAAGAGGTGCCTGAGGGGTGCTGTTAAGAGGTGCCTGAGAAGGGAAGCCTCGGGGCAGAGACTCCAGCAGGAGCGTGAGTGAGCCGTGGAGACCCTGACTGAGTCATCCCCCTCTCTGAGCCTCACTTTGGTAGTGTGGTTAAGTGTGGGGCTCTGTGGGGGCAGGAGATCGGAGTGTGAATCTTGTCCAGTAGCTAAGCCGATTTCCCTATGTCCTTCGCTATGAAATCGGCCATCTAATGATCCCTGCTTCATAGGGTCGTTGTGAGAAGTGAAGTTAAACGTGTAAATAAATGCCTTAGGACAGGGCCTGGCAGGCAGCGGAAGCTTGGTGGTTATAAACTGCTACTGGCCCAGGCCCGCTCCTGTTCAGCTCCAGGCCCGCTCTGATTACTGGCCTAATGAGAGAACCTCATACGGATCTAGTCCCAACGGCTTCCAACTTGCTGTATGACCTCAGACGAGCCACTTTCTTTCTCTGGCCCTCAGTTTCCCCAGTTGAACTCCAGGGTCCCACCCGGCATCCGTCTTTCCTTTTTTTCCGGAGATTTTTCACTGCTTCCTCCCTTCCAGGCCCTGATTCTGCCAGGGCCTGCCCAGGGTGGTGCCCGTCCCTGGCTGCACAGCCAAGTGGTGAATGTCACCCTTGCCTGCCTGCCAGCGGTTCAGATAGGGAGGTCCTGGGAAAGGTCAGGATCCAGGGGCGGAGCCTACCAGGGCCTGGAAAGGTAAATAGGAAAGGAAGTGACAAGAACAAGTTGCTGCTCACTTAGCTCCAAGGCGTGTCCACTTGCCCAGAGTATCAAGACAGGCCCCAACGGAGAAGACTGAGCCCCTGGAGGATTAAGTGTTCACTGGGCCCCAGAAAAGCAAACGTGTCACCTCTCACGTATCTTACAAAGCACGTTCACAGCCAGGATGCTTCCTCCTTTTTGTCACTTCCTCCAAAAATGCTCCTCCTCAATTGGAGCAAAATCTGAACCCTGCTCCCTGGCTAATAGGCCTCAGCACTTGCCTCTGCCTGCCTCCCCTACCGGTCTCCTACCTGTCCACCTGCTCGCCACCCCTCAGCCACACTGGCCTCCCTGTCTGTTTTCCTGAGAAGCCAAGTTTATTCCCATCACTCTTGCTACTATTTCTGCCTGGAATGTTCTGTGCAGCTCTTTTAACAGCTGGCTCCCTTTCATTCTCTTTCTTCTTGGAGGCTTACCCTAGCCGCCCCTTAAAGCAGTTTTCCCCAGGTACCCTTGGACCTGTCCTTCGGGGCGCTCTTACTCTGGGAGTCTCCTGTTTATGTTCCTTGTCTGTGAGTTGCATGAAGCCATGGGCCGTGTCCATCAGATCAAGCTTGCATCGACAGGCCCAGAGCAGCGCTTGGGGGAGGATGGAGTAGGAGGTCTTCAGTAATACATACCCTCTAAGGGACCAAATGAGTGGCATTCACAGACATCATCACTTTCTGTGAGAGGAGGGTGAAGGCCTAGGAGGAGAAATGACACTGAGGGCCTTTTGGAAGACGCTGGCAACCTCACATCAGGTTCTGCAACTACCCCCAAAGCCATTGAGTTGTACGCCTTAAGGGTGAATTAAATGATACGTGAATCACACCTTAATAAAGCTGTTTAAAAAAAAAACAAAAAAACCTTCACTTATCAAAAATGCAACTGGGATCCAAAAGGTAAGGTTACTAAGTCAAGGCCACACGGTAGCAAGTGATGAAGTAGGGCTTGAACACTTAGGCTGCACGACCTCCCAAGGCTGCCCCATCCCTCTGCCATCAGCTACCTCCCTCAGGACAGGCGGAGCAAGGTGAGGTGTAGAGTTTATCTGGCTCCAAATTAAACGTCCACACAAACAGGTGTTAGCTAATATTTTAACAGTGTTGTCTGCGGGTGATCAAATAGTCTACCTTTGCTCTTTCTGATATCGTATGAATTTTTCTCCTTTCTGTTTGTGTCTTAAATTGAGGCATCATTGGCCTACAACATCATATCAGCTTTAGATGGACGATATAATGATTTGCTATTTGCATATATTAGAAAATGACCACCACGATAAGTCTACTTTAAAATCCATCACCGCATTGGGGCGCCTGGGTGGCGCAGTCGGTTAAGCGTCCGACTTCAGCCAGGTCATGATCTCGCGGTCCTTGAGTTCGAGCCCCGCGTCGGGCTCTGGGCTGATGGCTCAGAGCCTGGAGCCTGTTTCCGGTTCTGTGTCTCCCTCTGTCTCTGCCCCTCCCCCGTTCATGCTCTGTCTCTCTCTGTCCCAAAAATAAATAAACGTTGAAAATAAATAAATAAATAAAATCCATCACCGCACATAGTTACGGAATTCTTTTTTTTTTTCTTGTGACGAGAGCTTTTAAGATCTCTCTTAGCAACTTTCCAATAATGCAATACACTGTTGTTAATTATAGTCACAAGGCTGTACATTATATCCCCAGGACTTATTTTTTTTTTCATATAACTGGAAGTTATTGAGTGCTTTAATATTAAAAAAAATGTTAAATCCCTCTCTGAAAGAAAACATTATTCAAGAAATGTAGGTGTCGTTAGTTCAATTGGCATCCAGAGTAAACAATCGCTCTTGTAACTATTCAGCTAAGACTGAGTGCTTTCTGTGTGCTGGGCACTGTGTTAAGTGCATGCTGCATATTACTGCTTTCTGCTGTCACACCGGCTCTGTGAGGGGGAGGTGACGATTGTCCTCCTTTTCGGATGAGTAAGGTAGGGTTCTGAGAAATGAAATGGTGTATCCAAGGTGACACAGCAGGTGATGGCAAGGCGGCGATTTATCCTCAGGTCTGTCCAGCTCCACAGTCTGCTTCTAACCAAGTGTTTCTCGTGGAGACAGATGGTCTAGACCAGTAGAGGCAAGAGTCTGGCCCCTGGTCATACTGCTTGGCTGCAGTGGTCAGTTCTAGACCTTGCATTTGTGAAGGACAGTAGGCAAGAAGAGTAAGTAGAGAGGTGAAGACACAGGGGGCCATGGTGTATAGGAACAGCTGGGGGTCAGAGGGGGAGGTGGATTGAAACACCATACCGTTTCAATCTCTGCCAGGTGTATTGGGATGGTCTTACTCCGGGAGGCCAGGAAGCGGGGACAGAGGGAGTTGGACCAGTGATCAAACTCAGGTAGGCGATGGGTTGGGTCTAACTATCTCACTCTTGGTAGGTAGAGAACCCCCTATTGCTGGAAGTGCACAAGCTGAGGCCTGATTTTAAATTGGCAGAAATGGTGAGAAGTTGGGTTGATGCATTGGACAGAGGTTGTACTAGATGACCTTATTAGTCAGTGTATGTTGGATAACAAACAACCCCCCAAAACTCAGTGGCTTACGACAACAAATGGCTCTTCCCTGTCACTGATCTGTGAGTCAGCTGTGGCTCCGCTGGGCTTGGGTTCAGATCTGTTCCGTGCGTCTTCAATTCTTGTACTTCCTGGAGCAAGCTCTTCTCAAGGCCTATGTTGGGAGCATAAAAGCAGGAACAGAAATAGGCAACGCGTCTTAAATTGTCTGCTCAGAATGGCCGCATTGTCGGTTCCACTCGGCTTCCATTGGTCAAAGCAACTCACGTGGCCAAGGCCAAGTCTGTGGGCATGGAGTGTATATTCTGCCCACGGAGCATGGATAGCAAATATCTACTAAGCACTAATGTCATCTACCTCAGTGACTTTTCACATGAGCTGCTCCATACCAATGAAATAGATCTGTGATTTTTTGCAACTGGGTCCCCCCAGGAATGAGTAATGTGATAATGAGTAAACACGTGGCCAACCCCAACTCCAAAGTGTCCCCCGTGCTCCTTCCTGCCTTTCGCTTGGTTTGTGGACTATGTCGTCATCCACCCATTTATCTCTTCACTCTTCCCATCATCTTTCCCTAGTTCTAGGCAGAAACGGGATTGGTGAGATGAGTTAGACGGTCTCTGACCTTGAGTTCCTTTCAGCCCTACACAGGAGACAGCATAGAAAGAAAAACAATGCACAATCCCTGGGATTTCCTTTGTTCCAGGGGAGGCATCCCTGACCTAGAATTGGGTCTCATGAAGGGCAGTGGTAATGTCAATGCCTTCTGTGTTTTCGGTGCAGCTCAAGGACAGTGACCAGGAATGGAGAACCCTTTGCTGAACGTGTGGGGCGTGCGGGTGTGCCCAGCTGTGCCCAGGAGCTAAAAGGAGATAAAAGCAGAGGAGGGACCAGAAACCTGAAGTCTCTTAATTGAGAGGGGATTTAGAATGGTAAGACAGGGAACTGAGAGGGGCTGGGGAGGCCGTCATGGACGGAAAACAGCAGGGAAAGGAGTCAGCAGTGTGGGAGGATGTGGCCAGCGAGAAATTCTTCCTGCGAGGGATTTTAGGATTATACCGGATTTTAGGATAATATTCAAGTTGAGGCTGTCGCCTGTCCTGTGTGATGTGCAATAACCACCCATCATTGCTCTAAACTTTCAGTCACAGTCTGTTACATACAGAGCCTCGTGTGTGTGATAATCTGGGGCAGAGAAGTAATCAGGCTGGTGTCCAACGTGGAGATGGGACAGTGGGTGGCTGTGGGAAAAAAAAAGGGGGTGTGGAGGAGACATGGGAAGAAAAGATAGCTCGAGGGTGAGCACTCAGAGGAAGTAGGAGATAAGAACAAAGGCTGGCTAGGAGAAATGCAGATATCTAGATTAGGATGTCAATTAAGCAGGCTTAGCCCAGTAGGCTGGCAAGGCTAGGGTCTTCAGGGTTGCCATCTGGCTTACATTTGGGGGCTGAGATCGGATAATCTGGACTCTTTGGAAGACCCTCTGCAGCTTGGGCTAACCACCAAGCTAGTGTTGACACAGAATGGTGTCCTCACAGCACTGAGACCAGTCCCAGGCTGGGCAGACCCTTAGAGCAGAGTCAGAAGGAAATTGTGCAAACAAGCTTGGGGTGTGGAATCCCCCAGTTTGAGCCTGGGTGCTGCAGACAGAGTGCCAGGGCACCTGCAGCACTGAGAGAACTTTCTAGAGGCTTTTAGCCGAACAAATCTGCTGAGGGTATGGACTTGAGACACAACAACCTCAGGTGGCTCACTTCGGGGTGTGTTAGAATACACGTGATAGAATGTAAAGGATGTACACAGTCCAGGGAGGCGTGAAGGGAAAAGCCATCAACTCTTCCCTGGATGCCTTTGGGAAAACTCTGTAGAAGACATGACCTTTCAGCTGGGACTTGAAGGATGAAGAATTCCTTAGATGGCAAAGACGGGCTTCTTGGCAGAAGGAAGTAAGGGCGGTAGAATCTAAAGCAGGACGATACACAATTTCACTAGTTAACATGAGCTTTTTAAGCTCTTTTTTCATGTATTTCTATTTTCTGTTAAAAATGAGAAATTTATTCAGATTTATGCTAATTGCACGCCCTGCACCCAGAATAGAAAGAGTCGTAGGCAGGAGGCTGCAGAATCATCAATCCTGTGGGAGCTTCTTGCTGTGAGAGAGAAGTCTGTGGCTTCTGTGGAAGATACCCAGACCCTGGTGCCTTACGCCACTCCGTGGGCAACCACACACTGTGGACACATCACACACCATGCGGTCGCATGGACTGGGGTCCAGTGCCTGACTCCGGCACTCTGGCCCGGGGACTGTGTGGCCCTGGGCAAGTCATTTCGCCTCTCTCAGCTTTAAGTTTCCAAAATCTAAAATAGGGATGCAGATCCGTCCTCCTGTCATTTAGACTTCTCCACGCTTAAGCGCCAGGGCTATTTCCCTGGCAGTTTGCCAACTGGACTCCGGAGGCATGTTCCTACTTGATCTAGAAGTGGTCTGGCTATGTGGACCAAAGCATGAGATCACTTTGCTCCCTCTTTCACGCAGTTGCTCAAAAGTCCTTTAAATAAGTGAGAATAAACAAACACAGCCATCTTCCCTCCTTGGTGCCCAAGTCAGTTTCCCGGTAACTTCTCACCCAGGGTCAATAATACCAGCTCCATCAATGAGGCTGGATTCCTGTGCCCCTGGCTTTAGGGTGATGCCCACAAGGGATATGTTTTCTTTTCAGTCCATGCTGGGCAAGGTGAACCCATCCCTTCTTTGGGTCTGGCAGGTTCTGGAATGTTTAGAACCTGGCTTGAAACCTGTGATGCCTTGGACAAGTCCACTATCCTCTCTGAGCGACCTTTTCCTAATCATTGAAATGAGGATGACAGCATTGACCTCACAGAATTATGATCAGGAAGATATTAAAGGAGATAGTGTATGCAAAGTGGCAGATTATGACAACCGCATATTTGGTTTTTGTCCCTCAGTTCCCGGCACAGAGCTCCTAAAACCCTTGGAGTATCCAGGAGTGATGAGTGTCCTTTGTATGCTAATGAGGTGACTGGTGGTTGGGGCCATCAGATAGCTTCAGAAAGGGAGCTGGCTGCCAGAAGGACCCTGATCGATGATTACAAGGTTGGAACTTTTAGCCCCACTCCCAACCTCTGGGGCTAGAGTTTGACTCAATCACCAATGGCCAGTGATCCGGTCAAGCATGCCTATGAGATGAAACCGCCATGAAAACCCCTGAATGGTGGGGTTCAGAGAGCTTCTGGGCTGGGGAACGCATATTGGGGTGGGGGGAAGACGGCACACCAAGAGAGGGTGCAGGAGTCCCCTACCCTGCCTGCCCCCCCTGTACGTTGCCCTAGGCATTTCTTCAATCCGGCTGTTCTTGAGTTGTAGCCTTTATAATAAACTGGTAACAGTGAGTAAAGCACTTTCCTGAATTCTGTGAACCATTCTATCCAATGATCAAGCCTGAGGAGGAGGTTGTGGAAACCCCCTGAATTTATAATCGATTGGTCAGAAGTACAGGCAGTGATTTGTACAGGAAGTGTAGGCAGTCCAGATTTGCGACTGGTGTCTTAGCGGGGCAGTCTGTGGGACTGAGCCCTCGACCAGCGGGGTCTGCACCAACTCCAGACAGTCTGTTTCAGAACTGAGTTGACCCACTTGGTGTCCAGAGAGTTGGGATCAGAACTGGTTGCCGGTGTTGGAAAAAAACAGTTCACAGATGCAGACAGTGATCGGTAAACAGTGCTATGCGTCACATACTGCTAGAATCTTCTGCAATGCTCATCCATTGAGAGTGCTGACTGGGTTTGGAACACTGCTTCATGGTTTATAAAGAGCTTTCACTTACGGTATGGTCTCATTTGCTTCTCCCAACCTCCCTGTTTTGTTTCCTTGGACTTTTTTTTTTTTTTTTTTGGCAGAGCAGGACATTGAGGCTTAAAGAGGTAAAGTGCAGAGCTGGGGCTCCAGACCACTCTTGTTTCCAAATTGTGGGCTTTCCCCCACTCTGCAGCTCCAGTGGGCGGTTCTTTTCAGAGGCCCTTCTGGGCTCAGAGAGGGATGTTGCCGAGGGACTGAGCACGCAGGGTGGGAAGTAATAGGGGTGCATCGTATGAGAATTTAACAATAACAAGAAGAACTAAAAGTCAGTTTGTATTTTTGACTATCACCATAGGCCTGCAATAAGGTATTCTTCCTTGAAAAAGCCTTTTGTTGGTGTAAGCTCTAAATATTGCTGTGGTTATTGAGAGTTTTGTTGGTTATTGCTGTGGTTTGTTGGTTATTGGTTATTATTGGTTTATTGCAGTGGTTATTGAGGTTATTGAGAGTTGAGAGCTTTAATAATATACGTCAGCTTCATACTAGCACGTTTTTATTACTTATTCTTTAAAAAATATCCTACATGGAAACGAATTCTGAGACCTCTGTGTTACGCAGTCAATGGTGATACCCTCAGACTCAACAATACGCTCTTATTTGAGAATAAGTTGGCAGCCGTTTGGAATCATTCAAGTTTGCTTTGGGACAGGTTTATGATGCCATATGCTCCTGTGTTTGAACAATCGATTTGAAATAAATGAAAGCACGGTGATTGCAAAGGCGAAGAAACTGAACTCGCGTCTCTTCAACGCGACTAAGCCAGGGTTGTTCTACGCGACTACTTGGAGCTCTTATTTGTGCTTGAAATTCGCAGCAGTGGAATGAATTAAAGTGCGAGGTGTGATATTTTTTGTCTGATAGCACCCATTTTCATTTACACACGAACTATATCAATTTCACTGTAGATGATTATTTTATTTCAGATAATTATAGTTAACTACCCCTTTTATGTAGAGGAGAGGATGCTAATAAAATGATCTCCTCTAGCATCAAACACGGTAGGTACATCCTTACTAGGGAACCAATCAGAAGGAGGCCAGGATCCGGGGGGTAGCAGAAGTAGCTTCCGCCATCCGCTCCTCAAATCAGGACGGTCTAAGAATCTGGAGGAGTGAGTCTATGCACTGTGGTCACATGAAGGGGGCAGCAGTAGCTGGCATGACAGGTAAAACACAGGCCTTGGAATCAGAAAAAACAGGTTTACATTCCCAATAGCTGTGTGGCCCGGAGTAAGTCATCCCACTTCTCTGAGCCTCAGTGTTGTCATCTGTAAAATGGAGATAATGACAGTACCCACCTGCTGGTTCGATAAGAAGGTTCAGTGGGATCATGCGGCCAAACTCTGCCTGGCTCACAGCTGGTGGGCAAGGATTGGTGGCCACTGTTAATGATATAATTTCCATGCACCAAGGGCTGGTAGGGAAGAAAAGACAGGAAGCAGAACAGAGTGTGAGCGTGGACTTTTCCAGTATGACCTGGGGTGGCTGTGGTGACCGGAAGAGCAAAGACAGCTTTGAGAGGCTTGTGTCTGAGTTCAGAGAGTCTGCTTTTTCAAGAGAAGCCGGAATTAGGGAGTTTTAAGTGTAATCTCTCATAGAAAATGTTGGCTCAACCAGTTTTAAAACACTGTGAAGATAGAATAAAACAACTGTGAGCTGAATTTGATCCACGGGCCACCAGTTAGCAACCACAGCCCAGGAACAGATGGACCCCCAAACACAACAAAAAGGAAGTCTATTGCTTGGAGAAACATCAATGGATCTTTCTTTCCCTTTATCTCTGGCTCTCCCATACTCTACTTTATCTGCAAATATCTGATATCTGTCAGTAGTTATCTCTGAAAGATAAGGGCTTTAAAAAAATGTAATCACAATACCATTATCGTACCTAAAAAGTCAACACTGTTTCACATACCGGTGAATGGTTAACATTGACCCTGATGCCTCACGTTTTACAATGTGAGTGTTCTAATTGAGTGTTTTCAAAACGTTTTCCATCATGGCCCTTTGAGGAGCTATTTAAGACATTTTTCCCCAGTCACAACCCTCCCTGCCCTGCTCTGTGAAATTTTAATACCACAGACACACTGTATATTTCCTTATGTACTGGGCCCTTTGGAGGGCCATAAATCATTGTGACAGCTAAGTTTTTCCACCCCTCAAGAAATCAGTTTTGCTCCCCTAGGCGTGATTTCCCCTTGAAATTCCTGTAATGGGATTCAAATATGGCATAGATCATGCTATAATGATTGGTTGGTGTGGTCTCCTAGACCGCTTTTAAGGTTCTCCCTCCATCTCTCTCTCTCTCAATTTTTAAAAGCAATTTTTGTTGGTGTTGTTGTGTTGAAGAAATGTGCTCATTTGTCTTCTTATGTTTCTCCAGGTCTGCATTTGTTGACTGCAGCCTCCATGTGTTATTTACATGTTCCTCTGTCCCCTGCATTTCCTGGTTATTGCTGGCTAGATTCACTAGCGTCTGAATCAGGATGAGGATCGATCCCGATTTTCTTTCTTTTGCAAGACTATGTTTCTTTTCTAAATGGGAGAAGACATTGAATATCATAGTCTGGATCGATTAATTCATTAAGAGTTTCTCTCCCTTTTAAGTGAATGATTTTATAGGGGAGGAAAATTTTTCCTTTCTTCCTTTTCAGGTTCTTTGGCTGGTCTAATAACTAGATTGATGTAAGACAGATCAACAAGGGAAAAACAAATGTAACTTCATACTATGGGAGCTCTTAGTGACCAAAGCAGGTAGCTTTTATACCTTTTAAACAAAGAGAAACAATTATTTGTGAAGAACTGACAAAAGAATTTGGGTTTGGGGTAGCAAATAAATGAAGAAGTAACAGTTTGTTTATACAGCCCTGAATTCCCTATCTCTGGTGAGAAGAATGCCTTCTAACATCTAGGTGCAGGGAGGGTAGACTTCACATAGGGAATTTATTTCCTCCTTTCAGGGGACAAAGGTGGTCAAGGTACCCTTCTTGTACCAGCTGTTTGCTAAGAAACTTTAATTCAAAATAATCAACATGCCAAAGGGGCGTATTTTAGGGCAGCCTACCCTAAACCCCATCAATTTCTAAGAGTTAATTCTTCAAAAGGCTGAAAACTATAGCCATTTCTTAAGGGTTTATCCATTGCAATCTCTGCAAAAAATATTTTAAACCTGCTTAACCTAAAACAGAAATGCTCTAGTTAAAAGTTCAGCTCTGGTAGCTTTTGGAAGGCGGTTAGATAATATGTGTGAAATTCACATATTTCATAGCCCTCTACAAACATAAAGGAAAAGGATGCCCAGCCGCAAAGGCCTGGTTTTCTGCCTTCTTTCTCCCCTTTCTTCCATTAACAAGTACTTTCAAAGCACCTCTTGTCTGTGTCAGACCCTGTCTGAGGCATTTGGGTGAGCGGGACAGAGTGGGGAGGTTACATGCACAGAATGGACCTTCCTTTGCCTGCAACTCAGCCGTGGATTGCCTTATTATTTTTGCCCTGATTTTTTGGTGGCATGAACAATGACAACAAAAACCTACCCTGGCCTTGGCCAGGGACACAAGAGGCATACTTCTGGAAGAGTCCAAGCCAGGAACTCTGGAGCAAAACAGGAGTGTCCTTTGCCACCGGAGACCAAGCCCCACCCTTGCTCATTCTGCAGGAGCTCGTCCCACAGACATCGCCTCCCTGTCCTCTCTCCTACCTGCACACCCCACCACGACTGAGTTAAGCAGCAGTCAGTGACAGTGGTTTGTTGTGAGAAGGACTGGCAGTCCCTGGCTTATCCTCTCACATATAAATGCCCTCCCAGGGATATTTTCACCATTTCTCTCTCTTTTTTTAAATGTTTATTTATTTTTGAGAAAGAGAGGGACAGAACACGAGCCAGGGGAGGGGCAGAGAGAGGGAGACAGAGGATCTGAAGCAGGCTCCAGGCTCCGAGCTCTCAGCACAGAGCCCAAGGCGGAGCTCGAACCCACGAACCATGAGATCAAGACCCGAGCCAAAGTCGGACGTTTAACCCACGGAGCCACCCAGGCTCCCCTATTTTCACCACTTCTAACTTCTTGTTCCTTCCCACTTGCAGATGCTGGGGGTCAGGTGGGAGGAGGGTGGGATGAAGACTCCACACTCAGCTCCAAACAAGGATAGCTTTGATCAGCCTTCATCCTGGTTCTCGTATCTCTGGCTACTATACTCTATTTTCCCCTGTTGCCTTCTCCTTAAAATAGAACCCCAGCTCCCACCTGCCCCCACGAATCTGCTGAGTCAACCCTTTAGGGACAAGCACGCAGAATCTTCAGGGTATTTTCGGAGTGGAAGGGGAAAGGCTCCTTTAAGAGCCAAATGCGAGCTTGGAAAGGAAATGAGACCAGCAGAGCTGGTTCAAGTGTGACCTTTAACATAAAGCCAGATTGTGCAGGGCTAAGCTTAGCCAAAGACTTACTTCCAATGCTAATCAGGCAGAATCTTTGGAGAGTGGAAGGAGGAAGTGTGAGAATCTGAGGGGGGCTGAGAATGGGGGTCTGCCTTCCCCGCTAAGCTGGCATCTCCGGGTAGGTAGTGGATATTCAAAACCAACTCTGGCAATACATGAAAATCAAGTGAGAACCCACATGGAGAAGTGCTTTCGCTATTTGTAAAATGCTATAATCGAGCAAAGGGTTGTCTCTGGTAAGGTGAATTTTTATCTTGACCTTGGAAAGTGAGAGTGGGGGGAAGGATGTAGGAAGGGATGGGAATATTATATGCCAAGTACTTCCAAAACACGGATCTTGTTCAATTCTTATCATTCTTGCATGAAGTAGGAATTCTTATTCCGTGATTTGTCAGGCTCTGTCAATTTGTTTTTGATTTTACATATTCCGGAACCATCCTGGATTGGGTACTAAAATGACGAAAGTCTTCCAGACAATTCTCCTAGTCTGTTCATTTCCTTATTCACTCATTCCATAAATATGTATTGAGTGCTTGCCTCCCAACCATTTTACAAATGAGGGTACTGGGGTTACAGAGCCAACGGCTTTACCAGCTGGTTGACCTTGGGCACGTCATCCCTCTGGACTTTTTTCTTTTTCTTTTTCTTAATTTTAGAGAGAGAGAGCATGAGTGGGGGAGAAGGGCAGAAGCAGAGAGAGAGAGAGAGGGAAGCCTACGCAGACTCCACACTCAGCGTGGAGCCCAGCATGGGGCTTGATCTCACAACTGTGAGATCATGACCCGAGCCGGAATCAAGAGTCAGATGTTCAACTGACCGCGCCACCAGATGTCCCTGGACTTTCATTTCTTTATATGCATAACGAGGCTAATAGAATGGCTTTCTGGTCTACCGTGAGGAATCACTGAGAACATGCATGCAGCCAGGACTCAATAAAGCAGGTCAGGACAGCCCAACCTGAGTTTTCCCTTACTGGGTTGATCTGGGATTCTTACCTGGATGATACCACTCCCTTTGGAAGTGGGGGCAGTGTTTTTGTTGTCATAAGGATTGTGACCACTAATGGCGTTCGGGGGAGGGGACAAGGATGCTTAAATTCTGCCATGGGCATGATAGTCTCACACAGTAAGACACAAGAAAGAATTGTTAGCATCCCTCCCAACTTTAAAATGTCCCAGCAGGCTACTCAGTACAAATATAATCAGTATTACTCAATATTACTTCAATATTTTAACAAGGAAAATACAAATATAATCAGTATTAATAAATATTACTTTAATATTTTAATAAGGAAAATACAAATATAATCAGTATTAGTCAATATGACTTCAATATTTTAATAAGGAAAATACAAATATAATCAGTATTAATCAATATGACTTCAATAGTTTAATAATGAAAATACAAATATAATCAGTATTAACCAATATGACTTCAATATTTTAATAAGGAAAAGTTTCTGCAAGGCACTATGTGAAATCCCAGTAATTTGGGAGATGGTTCTTACAGAGAGAGGGGCTTCACTGGAAGAAAAATTCTGTCTTGAGATTGCTGACCAATCTCTTTTGGTCTAGCTCATCCAACTCATCATCTGCCATCGTGTTTCCAACCTCATAATTAGTTGAAAAAGGCTTCAGTTGCTCATTGCCTGTTTCTTATATCAGACTCGGAACTAAATTGCACTGAATTAGTGGGCATACATGAAATGCAGAAATCTCATTAAATGTCATTAATATTTTTCGAAAGTATTCAAAATTACTGCTGCTCAATATAAATTTAGATTTTCTTGTAGCCTAAACTATAAGAGATGTATGTTCTGGAATTACACATTCAAATGATCTATCTTGGGGTTGGCCGTCATTTTTCATTGGGACTCTGATCGGGTTTTCAGTCAACCACATAACTTCTCTAAGGTGTCTTGTGTTATTTATTATTATTATTTTTCTTTTCCGTGCCATTCCCTGTATCCTGTCTCTTCTCCAAGGGTACAGATTCCCAGGTCTCTGAGACTGGCAGTGTCCCTTGGTATGCACTGAAATTTCAAAACGGGATATATGTTTCTGGGATACTTCATCACACAGGGTATGATCTGGACATTGTACTTACAAAGGAGGCCCAGCTTCTTGGTGAGACTGTTATACTCCTTATTTTGTACATTTGTCTTGGCATGTTCACCAAACTTCAATTAAAGTTACTGCCTTTCCGCTTATCACATATACATATGTCTGGTCTGTTTATACTAATTCTAACACTGTTTTTCAAAATAATTTTTTTAATGTTTATTTATTTTTTAGAGAGAGAGAGAGTGTGAGCAAGGGAGGGGCAGAGAGAGAGGGAGACACAGAATCCAAAGCAGGTTCCAGGCTCTGAGCTGTCAGCACAGAGCCCGACAGAGGGCTCGAACTCGTGAACTGTGAGATCATGACCTGAACAGAAGCTGGATGCTTAATGAACTGGGCCACCCAAGCGCCCCATAACACTGGTTTTTAGTGGAAGGTTCACTTTGCCTCTGCCTCGTTTCCCTGCACTTTTTATGCCTGCTATCAGTCATCTGAGCATCTTGTTCCTCTTTATTTTTTTTAATGTTTATGTTTATTTTTATTTTTTGGGAGAGAGAGACACAGCGTGAGCTGGGGAGGGGCAGAGAGAGGGAGACACAGAATCCGAAGCAGGCTCTAGGCTCTTAGCTGTCGGCACAGACGCGGGGCTTGAACTCAAAGACCGCGAGATCATGACCTGAGCGGAAGTCGGACGTTCAACCAACTGAGCCACCCAGGCATCCCCGTATTTATATATTATAAATAAGAGTCAGTGTCTGACTGTTGGATTATTTCACTGTGTCTTCTACTATAGTCTTGTCAGAGTGCTTGCATATTGAAATGTGCATTATTGTGTTATGAATTATTTTCTTCTATACCATAGGTGGGAGATTTCATATATAAATGTATAGGTGTACATGTGCATATAAAGCATGTGTGTATGTATGTAATATTACCTAAACTTTCAGGATAGTAAAGGACATTTTTAAAAAAACAAACCAATTTGGCTTGACCCCAATAGAGAATTCTTTGCAACAGCACAGACTGGATTTGGAAGTTATCCGTTTTTCTGATTCACTTTGAAATGTTTATTATGAAAAAGGGGTCATGCACGTAAGCAGATTGGGAGCCACAGGTCTGGATCTGGATGCGTCCGCATTGCACCAGTCTCTGTGTGACTGAAGACTCACTGTGGCCATGGTGTGTCCCCTGGGACCTGTGTCCTCACTGTCGCGGGCCTCTCCTGCTTCACTCCATCCACCTTCCAGAGTGATAGGCTCCCTGCTTCCGTCCCTGCTTTTGCCAGTCAAGAAAGGACATTCAAGATAGGCGATAAGGACACTCCTTCTTTTGAGAAGACAGATCCGGGCCCCAGTTCCCACTTCTGGCCCGTTGGCGCCGTAGCCGGTGGAAGGATGCAGACAGCTTCGTACATCCTGCCTCCTGCAGCGTTGGCTGAGGCAGAGGGATGGCTTGTTCTGTGCTTCCCCGAAGTCAGTGTCTGGGGGGACCAGCGTCCTGCCCATGTCACGCAGAGGCTGTTGAGAACAAAAACTCTAGATCCAGGCTGCCCAGGCTCACATCCTCCCTCTACCATCTGCTGTGTGACCACGGAAAAATTATTCAGCAACTCTGCGCCTCTGTTTCTTCATCTGCAAAATGGGTTATGAGAAAGGCACCCGCCTTATAGGATTGTTGTAAGGAGCTAATGAATTCATCCAAAAACAGGGAGTAAGCATTATACACTTGTTGGATACACAGTGTTTAGTGAATACTTTCTTGTGATCCACTCATTTTAAAAAGACTGAAGTGTAGCATCTCTCTACGAAATGATTCTCCAGAGCAGCACACGTTGGGAGGGCGTATAAGGCTGGCCCTTCCATCCCAGCAGGGAAGGCTCATCTCAGTCCCCAGCATCCAGGGCCTGGGGCCCAGCTGGCGCTGCTGGGTAGTTCTTGGGTAACTGGTTTGACCGTTGAGGAAAGTGAGTCTGGAGGTTTGTCCCAGGCCCCTCCTCACAGCCCCCTCTATTGTTTGCAGCCCGTCTACCCAGGGGAGAGGGAAGCCTCTGGATTCATCGCAACAGCTCCAAGGCCCCAAGGCGTTGCCAAGGAGACTGTGATCCCTTTTTTGCTGACATCATACATTTTGGAGCTATCTGGCTTGCCTCATATCCGCCCCTCGTGGGGGTGGCTGTGGAAATCATGCTCTGGCAGATAATTAAAATTTCAAGTGAGTGAGGAGTCAGGAGGCTGCATCTCCTGCCGGGGAGATGTGCTAATCAGCTGGAGGAGAGGGCCACAGATGCTGGGCCAGGAAGAGGCCCCAGGGGACGTGGAGATGTTCCTGACCTGCTCCTGGGCCGGCTGCCCTCTGCTCTGTTCCCCAGACTGCAGCCTGGTCTCGCCCCTGCCAAGGTTCCTTATCTGCCATCCGGCCTGCAGGCGGCCCTTTCCAAAGAAAATAGGACTCTGCCGGGCACCAGGGTGGCTCAGAGTTAAGCTTCCAACTCTCCGCTCTGGCTCAGGTCCTGATCTCACGGTTCCCGTGAGCTCCAGCCCCAGGTCGGGCTCTGTACTGACAGCGGGGAGCCTGCTTGGGGATTGGCTCTCTGCCCCTCCTCCACTCATGCTCGCTTGCGCTCTCTCAAAATAAATAAATATACTTGAAAAAAGAAAATAGGACGCTGCCTCTCCTGCTGAACGCCCTCAGCGGTTCCCCGCTCCCCCCCTGAGTGAGGTGCCCAACCAGCTGTTGCAGCAGCATCTGGGAACTTGTCAGAAGAGCAGATTCTTGGCCCCACCCCAGATCCACTGACTCAGACGTCCGGGGGTGGTACCCAGAAATCTGTGTTCAACAGGCCTCTCGGTTGACCCTGATGCTCGCCGGAGGGTAGGAACCACCGGCCTAGGCCAGGTTCAGCCTTATCAGCTGGGCATCCCGGGCCCTGGGGACTTGGGATCGGGCCCCGTCTGCAGGGTGGCGGCCTCCGTGCCCTGGACTTCAGCCACACTCGGGTCAGCTTCTGCACTGCCCTCGCTCCGCGTCCGCGGGCGAGTCCCTCCTCCTCACAGCGCCTCTCCTTCATGCTTGAGCAAGTACTCACAGGAGTGTTGAGACTATATGCAGTAGCTGTGAAAGGTGGCCTGCCCCCTGGCCGGCACAGGACAATTCAAAGATGACTCTCTTTTGAGCAACTACTGTGTGCCAGGCTCTGTTATAGGCATTTGGGATGGATCTATGGACAGAACAGATAAAAGGTCCCTGCCCCTGTGGCACTGATATTCCGCTTGGGGAATACAGACCGCAAACCAAAAACAACAACAACAACAACAACAACAACAACAAAAACCAAACCCACAATAAATGAGGACTTGATAGAGAATTTTAGCAGATGATAAAGCCATGGGCGGGGTGGGGGGGGACAGAAATAGCAGGGTTGGAGAATCAGGAAGGTGGCGGGCAGGCATGTCTATGTGGTTTCCTCCCTTAAACAGGTGGTCAGGGAAAGAGACCTTTCAGCAAGGACTTGAAGGTGAAGCATTAAGCCAGGAGATATCGAGGAAGGGCGTCCCTCACAGCAGACACAGGTCTAGAGCAGAGGCCCTCAGAGGGGGCACCCCTGGCTTGTTGAGCAATGGCCAGGCAGTCAGGAGGCTGGAGCCTAGTGGGCAAGGGGGGTGTGGCAGAGAGGAGCACAGAAAGGGCAGCGGGCTGGACCTTGAGGTCCTGACGCTGAATGAAGGCTTTTCCAGGAGTGTGGTGGGAACCACCGGGAGCTTTTAAGCAGAAAAAGGCCACGGATCAGACTTATGCTTGGAAAGGCTCCCCATGGGTGCCGTGTTGGGAAAGGCTGTGCAGGAACAAGGGCAGTGGTAGCTGGGGGGCCTCTGACAAGTGGCTGTAGACCGAGTCAGAGAAGACAGTGGCCTGACGCGAGGGTGAGAAGTCCTGGG
Source organism: Felis catus (assembly GCF_018350175.1). Classification (NCBI taxonomy): domain Eukaryota; kingdom Metazoa; phylum Chordata; class Mammalia; order Carnivora; family Felidae; genus Felis; species Felis catus. The sequence continues at coordinate 174,302,946 of NC_058368.1, forward strand.
CTCTTGGATACATTCCATGGAGGCAATAGGATTGTCTGTGGATAGGATGTGGAATGTGACAGGCATGGGAAGGCAGGGATTGACTCCAAGGTCCCGGCAGAGCTGATGGAAGGGGGCCACAGGGAGACTGAAAGGCTGTGGGTAGAACAGAGCTTTGAGGGAGGATCTGAGTTAGGTGCAGGCCAACTGAGTGTGCCTAGTAGATGACCAAGCAGGGACATTGAGAAGGGCTTAGAGACACTAGGCTGGAGTTCAGGACAGTGCTCTGAAGATGTGAACTTGAGAGTTGAAAGACACAGATGACCTTTGAAGCCGTGAGTCCAGCTGAGAGCTCCGTGGTCCAGGGTGTGTCGATGGCGAAGAAGCTGCCCAAGGACCGAGCCCTTGAATTCTTCTTGGATCTGCTGTATGATTTTCCTTCTTCCCTCATTATTAATGAGCTAAATCATATCTTTGACACGTGCTCATTTTGTATTTGTGTAACAGTCATGATGTTACTTAAAAAAAAAAGATCCTTGGGGCGCCTGGGTGGCGCAGTCGGTTAAGCGTCCGACTTCAGCCAGGTCACGATCTCGCGGTCCGTGAGTTCGAGCCCCGCATCAGGCTCTGGGCTGATGGCTCGGAGCCTGGAGCCTGTTTCCGATTCTGTGTCTCCGTCTCTCTCTGCCCCTCCCCCGTTCATGCTCTGTCTCTCTCTGTCCCAAAAATAAATAAAAAACGTTGAAAAAAAAAAAAAAGATCCTTGAACAATTTAATTTGAAAATGATGGCGAGTGTAGTTTGTGATAAGTAAAAAAAAATGAGGGCGGGGCTGGAGAGAAAAGAAATAGACTATGTTTGGTTTGCAAGGGATAAAATCCCATCCAAACTAGTCCAGTTAAAGAAAGTTTTGCTACAAATATCCAGGGTCCTCTTACGAACCCAAAGGGTAGGCAGAGTGGCTAGGTCTGGCCTAAACTAGCAAGTGGGTGGGAGGTTAAGTTTGGCTGCATGTAACAAAATTAAGCAGAAGTTTCTTTGTCTCCTATAAAAGAAGTATAGAGGTTAAAAGCTTTGGGCTAGTATGACGGCTTTTCAATGTCATAAAGGACTCAGACTCCTTCTATTTTCTTACTCTGTACCTTTAGCATGCTTCCAACCTCAGTCACCTCAGTGTCTAATATGATTGCTGATGCTCTAGCTATCACTTCCATGATAGCATCGGGAGGGAGGAAGGGAAGAAAGATTTCCTCCTTTTTTAAGAAAACTCCCAGGTAGTCCCATACAACGTTCCCGTTGACCACACAGTACTTCGATTGGCCAGAACTCAGTCACATAGCCATACCTAAACGCAAAGGAGGCTGGGAAATAAAGCTGATTATAGCAAAATTAGGTGCTCAGACTATGGTTGGAATCCAGCCTGCAGATATATTTTGGTTGGCCTTGACAATTGTGAATTTTTAAAAACATGATCAGCAATTTAAATGTTACAAGATTTGACGTTAAAACAAAAGTCCAGATGTCTGGATTCTCTTAAATAATCAGAAGGTCTGACAACCCTGGGCTCACATGCCACATGGGAACCTTTGAAAGGTTTCTCCCGTAGATAGAACCTTGCTCTCCAATTTGCCCCACCTCTTCAGGCTGTGTTCAGGGCTTGTGACTTTGAACTGTAACCTTTTCAAGGGAGGAACTAATGAGCCCGGATAACCTGCTTACAGAAGAGCTGTCCTTGGAATACTATCCACTCCTGGCCCAGTCGGTGCTGACCGCTGGTGGAGTGGTTGGGGGGCCATGGGGTAGTTCTCCAGATTGAGGCATTGTACAGGCATGTACCCCCAAACCTGTCTAATACAGATGATAATTATCATTTTTAATATAATTTATTGTCAAATTGGCTTCTATACAACAGACAGTGTTCATCCCAACAAGTGCTCTCCTCAATGCCCATGACCCACTTTCCCCTCTTCCCCACCCCCCATCAACCCTCAGTTTGTTCTCTGTATTTCAGAGTCTCTTATGGTTTGCCTCCCTCCCTCTCTGTTTGTGACTTCCCCCCCCTCCCCCTCCCCCATGGTCCACTGTTAAGTTTCTCAAGATCCACATAGGAGTGAAAACATATGGTACCTGTCCTTCTCTGACTGACTTATTTCACTTAGCATAACACCCTCCAGTGCCATCCACGTTGCTGTTGCTGCAACCGGCATGATTTCATTCTTTCTCATTGCCCGGTAGCATTCCATTGTATGTATAAACCGCATACAGATGATAATTAATCTGCATTGGCACTTGGTGACTCTTGCAAGACAGGGGCAGCTGTCAGAGCCTTGAGCTGCCTCTCCCTGAGCAGCTACTGAATGTTGCATTTATTGGACTCCAAACCCCATTTTACCAGAGTTTCTCAAAATGGGGCACAGAGGCCTCCTGCATCCGTATCACCCGGGGGGTCTGTTTAAACTGTTGACTCCTAAGGGCATGTTCCAGAACTCTTTAGGAGGGGGCCAAGGTCTCCGCAGCCCTGCAGTTAGGAGCATGGGCCAGGGATCTGTTCCCCTTGGCTGTCCAGGAAAGGCCTGGAATCTGTAGAAACTCTTTAACCAGGAGGCTGCTGGCCCCTGCAGGGCTCTGCCCTGAAAAGCAGTTCGAGGCAAACTGGGGTAACTCCTGCCCGCAAAGCGAACTCTGGGCTGCAGAGAGGGGGGTTCTTCTCTTGATTTCTATTCTATTTAGGTTGGGGGGTAGTGTGGGGAGGAAGAGAACAAGTCACGCTAGGCTCTACTCTTCACTCTGCTCCGAGGCTCTGCCTCCTCCCTCATAAAGCAGCCAGTCATTACTGTCACGGAGAGCTATTTTTATGTTATCTAAATGCTATCAGTTTCAATGTTATCTATTTCCCGCCCTGCTATCTTGACTTCCCTTTCCGGGGGCGGGGGGAGCCCTCCACACGCGCAGGCTCATGGCGTGGGTGGGTGGGCAACACCCCCATCCCGGAGCACACGAGTGAGACTAAGCCAACGGGGCCAGGACCAAGATTCTGGTTGAAACCACGGGGAAGGACATTCTCTTCCTTGGCTGGGAGCTGAGGGGATATCGGCTGGTGGCCAGCTTGTCCCCACAAAGGCTAGTCCTGCCTGGGAAGAGAGGCATTGTGGGGAGAAGCAAGCTTGAGAGAAGAGAAGCCATGAAAATGTCAAATGACATCCTGGAAGCCTCTGGAACCGGTACAGCCGCAAAGTCGGTCCCCTCCAGGATTAATCTGCCAGTGCGTTTCCTTTTTTTTTTTTTTTTTTTTTTTGCTACAGTTAAGTTGGTGTTCTCTTGCTGAAGGTGTGGCAGAGGGCCTAATATAACCAGCAGCTACCAACCCTGAGGCCTGTTTGCTGCTAGGTGATGTATCATGCTACCAAATCAATTTGGTCACTCTTTTGTATCTCCTTTGGCTTCTTATAAGTTGTGCTGGTTATTTGCTCTTTTTCCCCTTATTATTTCACTCCTGACAGCTTGACCCATGGTAACGGCCGGTAGTTAAATGCTTGTGGGGGAAGAGGCCTGCGGCTTTCACCTGAGTGATGACGATTTTCTAACCCGCTGCCTGGAGGGCTCGGTTAAGAATCGAGTGGGAAAGGATGCAGGGATTGATTAGCAATGTCTGCCACGGAGCAAAAGCTACTGCAAGTGCCCACCTTACGTCTTCGCCATTGTGAATTATTCTTTTCCTGATGTTAGTTTTTCCTAATCAACAGGAGGAAATTATGAGGGCTGTGTGTGCTATGACTTCCCAAATCGATGCCAGTTCTCGGCTCAATTCAGAAATTGGAGCATGGGAAGATTTGTGGCCAGAGGTAATGGAGGCACCCTCTGGTAGATGGGAATTCCCAAAGGACTTGGGGAGGTTGGCCAGAGGCCGAATTCAGCCTCCATCAGTGGCTGCTGATCCTGGACAAATCCCTCCCTTTCCCCGGTACCGTGGCTGAATTTGTCACGAGAGGGAGTTGAGCCAGGAGGACCGGAGCTTGCCTGCAAGAGGCATTGCCCATGTTGTCCTCCCCTGTACTTAATGCTTTGGTGACCTCAACCTGCTTGTCATTCCCCAAATGCATTGTTTTGCCTCTGTACCCTTGAGAGCGCTTGTCTCCTGTGAAATGCCACCCTCACACACTTTCATCAGTCCTCAGCACCCTGATCAAGTGTCCCCTCCTCCGCCTCCTTGGGCAGAGAGGGTAAGGGCCTCCACCTGGGCTGCTGTTGTCATCTGTCGCCCCCACCAGACTGTGAGTCGCTTGAAGGCAAATCCAGGCCTGATTAAGGTTGGCCGGTGACCTGGCACAGAGCAAATATTCAGACAAGGTTCATTAAATAAATTAGTAAATGACCACCTTTCAGAGGCACGAGACTGCCGAGATATTGAAGGAAAGGCCAAAATCCCAAGGGGTTTAATACTTTCCATATTTCTCCCTGGCCCCCTCTTCCCCTCCCTTCTCTTATCTCCCATTGAATTTCCAAGCTGAAAGGGCTGTGAGATCCTGGTCACTGCCTTTGGAGGCGAGACTCCTGAGTCACAGGACTGTCCTGGGCTAGAGGGGGTGGGGAGGCACCCGGGCTCCTGATCTGCCCTAACCTCCGAAGGCTGAGCAGCGGGGCTCTCCAAAGAGGCAATCAGAGGCAGTGTTTACATGCCAAAGCCTGTTTTTCTCTGAACTTCTTGCAAATTGGACTGAATGTGCTAAATACATAATGAATCTGCTAAACTCTTTAATGCACTTGTAGTACTTATTGATTTCCTCGTTGATTACATGTAATTTGCTGAACTGATTTGCTGTGTGACTTGAAAGACATTGGGGATAGATCTCTGTAATTTGTCACTCAACTCATCCTGGACTTTAAAATGAATACGGAATGATACATTTAAAAAGTTTCAGGGTCGTGATCCAGATTCTCTTCAACAGATGGGACCACGTTCAAAGCAGCACATTTCGTACTGAATTCCAATTATGTGCCAGGCCGTGTGTGAGCTGCTGGGGTTTCACCAGAGAACAGGAGTGCATTTCTGACCTGGGTGCGATCACAGTCTATCGCAGGGGTGGATAGGAACAGGCCCACGATGTTTTCAATGTACAGAGTGGGAGCAGAGAGGAAGAGCGTATACATTCATTTGTGAAGGTCAAAGAAATCTTCAGAGAGAATCTGACCTTTGAGCTGGGTGGTAAAAGATGTGCTGGAGATTCCAGGCAGGCCAGGTACAGCAGGTGTCTGTTGCTCTTGTCTGCCCGGGTTCCCTCCTCCCTTCTTTGATAGCAGTACCCAAGGTTTTTTGTTTGTTTTGTGGTTTTTTTTTTTTTTTTTGAGAGCTCCCCTCCCCCCTCCCGCATGCCAGAGGTCCTGGGGGAAGCGGGTGCGCTCTCAACCACACCCCATGATCGAGACGCGGGTCCTTCAGACTTTGCTCCTGGGACTCTCCACTTGCCGTGGCGTCTTATAAGGACGGAAGGCAGCCGGAGCCAAGACGTCCCAAGACGGTCTTGAATTTCTGCTGCCGAGATTCAGGCCCTGCCTGGGTTGTTTCCTTCTCAACTCTCAGTCTGTGAGCTGCTCTGCAGCCAGCGCTGGTTTCTGTCACGTATGATCAGAAGTCTCCACAGAGATGTGAAGAGCCTTTCCCTCCACTCCCCCAGTGGAAGAAATTGATTCTTCCTCTTTGGCAAGAGCACGATCCCACGGCCATGCCTCTAGGAGGGCCTTGTGGCCACAACCAGCCATTTATATCCCCATTTCTCAGTTCTCCTTTGAGTTCGGAACTTGTATGTCCAACTGCCTCCCTATCACAGCCATCCGGATTCCTCATGCGCGTCCAAAACGTGTACCTCGATTCCCACTTCCCTGCCCCCCTCAACAGTGGTTTCCTCTCCCGTCCCAGTAAATGGCAGCGCCATCCACCCCCCCACCCCCCCAACTCAAGCTAGTCATTATCTGTCTCCTTGGCTCTCTGCCTGCCCTATCCTACCCATGTGCCGGTCCTATTGGCTCTGCCCCCCCACTTCCACTTTGAACCCATTTTCTTTCTACATTGACCCCACCAGCCTACATCCAGGCATCCTCTAACAGCCTCTTAAATCCGATCTCAGACTCCACAACGGTATAGATCAGCTTAAAACCCTTCCGCGGTACCCCACTGCTCTTGAGACGTGATTCAGATTTCTGGGAACTGACAATTCCTGCTCGATTTGGCCCCTTTCCACCTCTCTGTCTTTACTTCCTAGCCTTCTTTCCTCGTGCCCACCCCTCGGCTGACTGGCCTTCCTGTCCCTGGAACCCATGGAGCACCTCAGGGGCCTTGTGCTGGTGGTGCCTCTGCCTAGGGTGTTCTCCCGGTTGGTAGCTGGTGCCTCCTTCTCAGCGTTCCGCCTCAGCCTCAGCTCTGAGGTCATCTCCTTAGTAATGCCCATCTTTATCACACCAGGCACTTCCGCCCCCCACACCAAGCACCTCTCATTATCTAGTTTCATTTTTCTCATGGCGTGTAACACTGTCAGATATGGTGGGGTCATTCGTGCACTTGCTTGGTGTCTGTCTTCCCCACCACAATGGGGGCTCTAGCAGAGCAAGGTCTTGTCTGCTTGTCCACTGCTGTATCCCCATCACCCTGCACGTTGTGTGCTCAAATATTCCCATTGCGTGAGCAAACGAGTGGGTGAGTGAGCAAATGCATCAATAGCACACATTCTTGGTGTTTTACATTTGTCAAATTTTTTTAAATGCAACCATCTCTCCTAGTAGACAGAGCTCCTCCAGAACAGGGGCTGGGTCTGTTTTTGGTTTTGTTTCTAATTTTTTTTTTTAATGTTTATTTTTGAGAAAGACAGAACGTGAGCGGGGGAGGGGCAGGGAGAGAGGGAGACAGAACCTGAAGCAGGCTCCAGGCTCTGAGCTGTCAGCCCAGAGCCCGACGCGGGGCTCGAACTCACGTACCCGCGAGATCATGACCTGAGCCAAAGTCAGACGCTTAACCGACTGAGCCACCCAGGCGCCCCAGAACTGAGTCTGTTTTTAATCTCAGTATCTCAAGCACCCAGCAGATAGCTGGCACACAGTAGACGGTCAATGAATGTGTGTTAACACAGAAGCAAATGGCATTTGTGACAGAGGGAGCTCGATAGGGAAAAGTGTGGAGGGTTGACTTGTGTTAGACAGATTGACATTCTTTTTTGGAGAGGCACCGAACACAGCTGTTTGTGGTCCCGAGAGTGCAGGCATGCACACACATAGTTGCAGGGACTAGATGAGGCAGGGAAGTTCCCGCTGGTAAAATCTTTACAATGAAGTCTCCCTTCTCATGCAGAGCAGCACAACACAAATGAGTTCCAAGGATCAAGGTCCATCGGGAAAAAATATGAAAGTCCAGAACTTCCATAAGAGGAGGAGTGGTGGGAGGGGAAGTCAAGACTTTGATAAACGTCCAGACTTTGTAAGATTACAGGGTTAAAAGGGACTTAACATTTTTCTAGGCTGGAAGTTTTCAGATGGTAGCAAACATTAGGACCACCTGGAGATTTTAATAAAGGGGCAGAGTCCTGGGGTCCGTGCCCAGAGATTTTGATTCTACAGGTCTGAGCTGAAGTTTCCATCTGTGAATCTGTATTTTAATAATTACCCCAGGGTGATTTCTGACACAAGCGGTTATTGCCCCTCCGGACCAGATAAATGCTGAGCTGAACCAATATTTGGTGCCTTGAATTCTTTCTGTAACTTCCCTCTGAGGGCCTTTCATCCTGCCTGTGATACTCATAGTGATGGGAGCTCATGGTCTTTGGACATCCAAGACTATTAGGAAGTTGGGTGGGGTATTAGGGGTGGGGTAGGGGAGAGGAATGCCACTGGAGGCAGAAGGTACAGCGTATACAAAAGCTTCTAAGAAGAAAAAGTGTTGGTTTGTTGCTGAAGGGTGAGTGATGTAAAGCAGCTGGAACATTGGATTATAGGAAGATGTGCAGAGCCTGGAAGTGGAAATTGCAGATTGAAGCCAGGAGTGGGGGCCTTGGATGCCAAATGGTAAAGTTTGAACATTATTATCAGACACTGAGGCTTGTCGAAGAGTTTTCAGGAAAGAATATCTTACCTAAACCAGCATAGCTGGGGGATGATTACTATTTGGCCTGGATGGATCCAAGAAGACCCAGTTTCTTTCTCTCCCCTTCTCTTGATTTGGCTACATCAGTGGTTGAGTCTATTACAAGGTCTCATGTCACAAGATGGCTGCAGCAGTTCCAGCCCTTCCACCTTCCTTCTAATTCCTCTCTAGCTGAAAAGAGCCACAGTGTATTTCTGAAATTCACAGAACGCATCTAAGGACATCTCATTGGCTCTGATTGGGGCCAGGTACCCATCTCTGACTCAATTACCGTGACTAAGGGAATATGATATTCAGATTGGCCAGGCTTAAGTCACATGTCTATGTAAGGGGTAGAATCAACTCTATTGGAAGCAAAGACTGCTCATGCAGGATGAGTGGTCCCCCAGAAAGAGATTTGATAAGTTAGTTTAGAGTGATTTATTCAAGGGGCACCTGGGTGGCTCAGTCACTTAAGCATCTGACTCTTTTTGTGATGTCTATTTATTTTTGAGACAGTGCAAGTGGGGGAGGGGCAGAGAGGGGAGACAGGATCCCAAGTGGGCTCTGTACTGACAGGCTGACAGCAGCGAGCCCAAGGTGGGGCTCGAACTCTCAAACCACAAAATCATGACCCGAGCTGAAGTTGGACGCTCAACTGACTGAACCACCCAGGTGCCCCTAAACACCTGCCTCTTGATTTCGGCTCAGGTCACGATCTCATGGTCATGATCTCACAGTTGTGAGATCAAGCCCTGCATTGGGCTCTGTGCTGGGCTTTGAATCTGCTTAAGATTCTCTCTCTCCCTCTCCCTCTGCCTTTCCCCTGAGAGAGAGAGAGAGAGACAGAGAGAGACAGAGAGAGAGACAGAAGGATTTATTCGTTATCTACAGAGAGCCAGAGCCAAACTGTGGAGCGGCACAGGCTGAATGTTTTGGAAGAGACAAACTAGATTCCATGATGCTTAGCGGGTCAAAGGCTGGCTCAGCCGCTTGCTTCCTGGATGGCCTCGAGCATGTTATTCACTCCTCTGACCCTCATCCTTCATCTCTAAAGATGAAATGTTTCTGTCCAAGAGCTGCTGTAAGAAGCCGATGAAATACGTACGGTCCCTGGCACATATTAACTACTCGGTAAAAAGCAGCAATGACAACATTTCTTTGATTATGTGACAGCATTGATTATAGATGAATCATTGATTTGATAAGCTTTTGGAGAGAGAGAGAGAAAAAAGCTGCTCTATCAATTGTTTGAAATACCCTGATTTCAGAAATGTTAAAATGTGACCCCAAAAAAAAAAAGTGTCTTTGAATTCAGGAAGTGGACGGCAATGAAGAGGGTGGCGATTGGGGCAGGTGATCAGTGGGTGAGAGCACAAACTTGAAGTTGACCCGATTGCACCTAAACCCTGGTTTTGACGCCCACAGGCTGCCTGATGTTGCGATGCATAAACCATGAAAAAGGACTCATCCCGTAGCTCCCTTTCCTTGCCCACTCTGTGCCTCGGTTTCCCTTCTCGCTCTCCTGTCCCGCGACACCAAACTTCACAATTTTTGCCTTCTTATGTGTATTTGTATTCACCTACTTTTCTATATTTTTTTTTAAATAATCAAATTGTTTTGATAATTTAGGAAAATTCCTTCTAGAAAATTATAAGACAAAGATCCTCCTATTTCCTTCCCACCCCCTGAAGATAACTATTTACTATTGAATTGGATTTCTTTGTATGGTATTTTTCTGTGGAGAAGGTTTTGCTGTTTTCACAGTTGTAATCATCCATAATTTCAATTTTGTATCCTGTTTCCTTCCCGGTTATTACCAGCTCTCCCCGAATAGAATTTTAATGACCGTAATATATTTCCTCATGTGTCTCGAAGTGGTTCACTTAATCATTTTCTATTTTTGAACGCCAAGTGGTTTCCAAATTCTTATCGGAGCTGATATCACAGGGATGAACCATTTTCTGCAGAAACTGATTTCATGTATCTGGTGGTACCACGAGGAGACCATCTTGGATGTAGAAATACAGGGACAAGAGGTGGGGGACACGTTTCCAGTTCTTGGTCGCCAATGCGTCTCTCAAAATAGTTTGAACATTGTGTGATCTTGCAGATATCTGTCGGGCCCCCGTTTCAAATGCTTGGCCCGTCCTCGGGTGTGCGTGCAGAAATACACATGTGCGCTCATGCGTTTAGCATTTGTGGTGAGTCACCCTTGGGTTAGGAAGGGTGGGTCTATGTAACCAGGGAAACAGCCCTTCAAAAACCTGCCACCCCCAGCTCAGTGTTAAAATAACCTGAAGAGGCTCCCGTAGGAGCAGACTGGTGTGCAGGTAGCATTTACCTTTCCAGTTCTGGCTCAGATTTTGGCTTTAACCCCGGGGCTCCTCCCTTGACTAAGATGTGGTCCCAAGACTGAACCTTTCTCCATCCGCCCCACCCCCCACCAACCCCGCACAGGGTAGAGTCCCCCGGGGCAATGTTCTCAGGGCTCATGTGACCATTTTCCTCCTCTGCTGTCTCCTCCAGCCAGGTCTCCGAGGGCGCTGGGAGGTACCCTCACTAGAGAGACTTCCATACAAATGTGCGGCTTCATGAATTGTCTTAAAATGAGCATGGTGTAACCACCACCCAGGTCGAGGATTCTCCAGACTAGGAAGTAGAGGCTCGGAAGAGTCCGTCAACTTGACCCCAAGGGCGCACCCCCCGGTAAGCAGCGGATGCACGGGGATTCATTTGTTCACGTGACACATACTGTTGAGGTCCTACTATGGGCCAAACACTGGGCCGGATCCCTGCTCTCAGGGAGCTCACATCCTAGAGGTGGATTGAGATTGTGCAGCAGGTAATCACGCAAGTGAACCAGGTGAGGGCAGGCTGTGGAAGCGGCCTGAAGGAGGGACACAGGGCAGAGAAGACCGCTTCGGACAGGCTGGTCAGCGTGGCCTCCCTGAGGAGGTGAGTTGGGAGCAGAGGCCTGAATGAGGAGGGGCTGCCCACACAAGGGGAACAGCCATCTTGGCAGAGAGAACCGCAAGCAAAAAGTCCCAATTGAGGGAACACACCTGGGCGTTTGGGGAACAGGGAGAGGGCCGGTATGTCTGGGCAACAACGATGAGGGACAAGTGGAATGAGGGTGAGATCAAGGCAGGCAGGGGCTAGTCACACAGGGTCCTATAGGCTGCAGGAAGGTTGGATTTGATTCCAAGTGCCATGGGAGGTTCCTGGTTCCTGGGGGGACTTTACCTACGGGAGGGGCACAATGAAATTTACAGTCCCGAAGGGGCACTCTGGGCGCTGTGTGGGGCAGGAGAGGAAACGGCCAGGCTAGTCTGATGGCCATGGCTTCAATTCAGGGGTGACAGCTGAGACTAGGATGGGACAGCAGAGGTGTAGACAGGCCAAGGAAACAGAATCCCCGCGCCTCCCAGAGTTTGTTTTTTTAATTGAGGTATAGTTCACATCCCATAAAATTTACCATTTCCAAGTGTACAATTCAGTGATTTTTAGTATATGCACAAGGTTGTGCAACCATGACCACTATCTAATTCCAGAACCTTTTCGTCATCCTCCAAAGAAACCTCGTACTCATGAGCAGTCACTCCCCACTTCCTCCTTCTCCTACTCCCTGCCGTCACTAATTTCTAAGGATTGGCCGATTTGGGACATTTCATAGAGATGAAATCATGCAATATATGGTTTTCCACATCTGGCTTCTTTCACGAGCATAACGCTTTCGGTTCATCCATGTTGTCCCATGAATCAGAACTTCATTTCTTTTTATTGCCAAATCATATACCATTGTATGGATATATCACCTTTTGCTTACCCCTTGGCCAGTTGATGGACATTTGGGTTGCGTCTACTCCTTGGCTATTATGAATAATATTGCTATAGATATTCCCACTCAAGTTTTTGTGTGGACATTACATTTTCAGTCCTCCTAAGTACATTTCTAGGAGCGGAATCGCTGGGTCATGTGGTGATTCCGTATTTCATTTTTTTCGGGAGCTGCGGGACTATTTTCCAAAGAAGCTGTGCCAATTTGCACTTTCTCCAGCTGTGTATGAGAGTTGTGAGCTTCCACATCCTCACAAGCCAACCCTCGCTGGCCGTCTTTTTCATTCTGGCCATTCTAGAAGGGGTGAAGTGGGATCTCATTGTCGTTTTGATTTGCATCCCTCTGATGACTAACGATTGGGCATCTTTCATGTGCGTGTCAGCCATTTGTGCGTCTTCTTTGGGGAAATGTCTATTCAAGTCTTTTGTCCACTTTTTAATAGGGCCCCATGACGGATAAGACCCTGCACCACCCAGGTCCTAGCTATTTCTCTAATTCCTTCTCTTACTCCTCTCCTCTCACTCACTTGATTCCAGCCTTTCTGGCCTACTTACTGTTCTTGGAATCTGCCTCAGGACCTTTTCACATTCTGTTCTCTCTGCCCGGAATCCTCTTCCCCAGATATCTACGTGTCTCGCTCCTTCACTTCATCTGGGTCTCTGCTCCAATGTCCCCTCTTCACGGTCACTCTCCGTTGCCTTGCCCTGCTGTGTTGTTATACATGAACTTGTCTGTATGTCGTCAGCTTCATCAGAGCAAAGACTCTGTCATGTTCTTGTGTTCCCACCACCCAGATAGCGCCTGGCACATGGTAGGCACCCAGCACAAATTTGTTAAACGAGGAAGCGCAAGAATGGAGACCAAGTCTGAGATCAGACAGCTGTCAGATATCCCAACTTAAAATTTCTAAGCATGCCCTGTTCACAGTGAGGTCAGGAGAGGAGGGTGTGGCAAGGGGAAAAAAGACGATGCCTTGGGTTGGAACAGGGCGGAGTTGAGATGTCTTTAAGACATCTTGGAAAATCAGCAGGAGGGTGGGCTGGGCTGGAGGCGGGCACTTAGGAGTCATTGGCACGGTGATGGTGACAAATCACGGGAGCCTGCCAAGGGAGTGTGAGAGGGTGGGAAGAAATGGGGGCCTGTCCTGCGTGACTAAGGGTTCAGAGAACAGCGGGCCAAAGAATGCCAAGACAGGGCGTTGGGAGGGAGCGGGGATGGAGGGAGAGTCAAGTGTCACAGAGACACTGAGGAAGAGGAAACCTGAGCGAAAGTAGTGCTTCCAGACACAGCGAGAAAACGAGACCTGGAAATACATTTCTCAGATCAATTGTTGCCTTAGTCATCCTTAGGAAAATAAACTGGCATTTCAAAAATAACCACAAAGTTTCAAACTAAAAGCAGGCAAGTTATTTTCAGTGCAGAAAGGACTGCTTTTGATCAAAGCAATGGAGTTTGGCATTTTTCCCGAAGGTCCCAGACTGGGCGCTCACCAGTTACGATGGATCCACCACAGGCCCCTGCAGGGATCTTCAAAAAAAATGCAGAATTTGCCGTTAACGTTTAAAAATTGGGAGAGTTCATACAAAAACCCAACTTCAAGCTTCTTTGAAAAACTGGAGTATTTGGACACACGGGCCCCTCATTCCAATGAGGCATCGATTGGCAGCCTTCTTTACTTTATGTCTCGTTTAGGATGTTTCGGATAAACAAATAACTTGATTTACAAAAATTTTTCTTTTAATGGGTATCGATTCTTGAGAGAGAGTGTGTGTGAGTAGGGGAAGGGCAGAGTGAGAGAGGGACACAGAATCTGAAGCAGGATCCAGGCTCTGAACTGTCAGCATAGAGCCCCATGCAGGACTCGAACCCACAAACGGTGAGATCATGACCCGAGCTGAAGTGGGACGCTTGACCGACTGAGCCACCCAGGCCACCCTGGATAAGCAAATAACTGAAAAAAAATTTTTTTATCATGAGAAATTTCAAACACAGTAAGAAGTAGTGATGAGAATAATGTAGGGGCTCCTCCTGTATTATCACCCAGCCTCGACAGTTAAGAACAGTCTGCTTTGCCTGTTTCTTCAGGCTTCATCCCCAACAGCTTCTTTTTCGTGAGGGACGGCCTGGAATATTTTAAGTCAAACTCAAGACATCACATGATTTCCCCCACAAATACAATAAAACGATTTCCTAAGAGACAGACTTTTGAAAATCATAATCGCAATGCTATTATCATACTCAACAAAATTCATGCTAATTCCTTAATATCATCTTACCGAAACTGTGTTTGATAAGACGCACGCGTTACATTCGGTTGTTGTGTCTCTTAAATTTCTTCTCATCTGTAACAGTTCCTTCCCCCTCTCCTTTCCCCACCCCCTTCATTTGTTGAGGAAAGTGCGTCCTTTGTCCGCCAGAACGTCGTGTATTCTGGGTTTCACTGCTTGTTTCTTCCGGCTGTATAGACATGCCTGCCTACCCCGCTTCGAAACTGATGTGAGGTCACATTCAGATTCATCCGCTTTTTTTTTTTTTTTTTTTTTTTGCAAGTATTACTCAATGCAGCTGTTTCCTTCGTATCGCTTTATATTAAGAGACTCACAGCGTCGGTCCACATTTTTCGGAATGATGAGCAGGTTCAGGTGGTGTCAACAGATCTCACCACAATCAAGTTCACCCTCAGATCACCAATGACCATTGCCTAAATCATGCATTCTCGGGGCGCCTGGGTGGCGCAGTCGGTTAAGCGTCCGACTTCAGCCAGGTCACGATCTCGCGGTCCGGGAGTTCGAGCCCCGCGTCGGGCTCTGGGCTGATGGCTCGGAGCCTGGAGCCTGTTTCCGATTCTGTGTCTCCCTCTCTCTCTGCCCCTCCCCCGTTCATGCTCTGTCTCTCTGTCCCAAAAATAAAAACAAACGCTGAAAAAAAAATTTTTTTTAATCATGCATTCTCAAAGGGGTTGATAAAGCCACCAAAGAGGCCAACATTAGTTTGAGAGGAGTTTAGAGAGGAAAAAGTCGTATTCTTTTAATGCATAAAGCAAAGGTATATATATATATCTATATATATACACACTGTATATATATACACACTATATATATATAGTATATATATATACTATATATATATAGTATATATATACACATATATACATATACATATATACATATATACATATATATACACTATATATATATATATATATATATATACATAGTATAAACGGGTATGCAGTATATCTGTGGCGTTAAAATTCCATGGTGTGGAAGGGGGCACCTGGGTGGCTCAGTCAGTTAAGCAACCGACTCTTGATTTCAACTCAGGTCATGATCTCCCGGTTCGTGAGATCAAGCCCTCCGTCAGGCTCTGGGCGGACAGCACAGAACCTGCTTGGGATTCTCTGTCTCCTTATCTCTCTCTGCCCCTCACCCCCTCTCAACCTCTCTCTCAAAATAAATAAATAGACATTTAAAAAAAATCCATGGAGGTTGTGATTAGGAAGAAAAAAGTGCCTAAAATGTCCCTAGGGGGATGATGATGAAAAGAAGTTTGGGAAACACTGGCATGGATGTATTCTTTCATTAGGGAAGGCAAACTGGTCATTTCCCAATGCTATCATTTTTTTTGCCTGTGAGTCTTCTATAAAGAAGAACTTCTTATCAACAATTTGGCTTTTCTGCAATCCAATCTGTACAGGAAATGCAAGATAAATGCTTGTCCTTTGTTTATCAATTTTCAGCATAATGAGTTGGTGCCTAGCAACTTGCAAAGGAACCAAGGAGGTTTTTTTGTATCATTTTGAACTTACACATTTCATATGCTTTGCATGATTTTTCCATTCATTTTAGTGAGTTTTTTTCTCGATGCTCAAATTAATCTTGCTTTGACCAATGGAGTCCCTTCAAATAGGCTTCTGTGTCCCTTGCTGTGTTCCCAATAGTCTGTATTTCTTTTTTTTTGAATGTTTATTTATTTTTGAGAGAGAGAGAGAAAGAGAGAGAGAGAGAGAGAGAGAGAGAGAGAGAGAGAGAGAGAGAATCTGAAGCAGGCTCCAGGCTCTGGGCTGTCAGCACAGAGTCCCATGCGGGGCTTGAACCCATGAACTACAAGCTCGTGACCCAAGCTGAAGTCGGACACTTAACCGACTGAGCCACCCAAGCGCCCCAAAATAGTCTGTCAGTTATGACAAGATGTCCCAGGTTTATTTTGGACATTTCTTCCCCGGATCTTCAAATCCCTGTTTCTCTGAAGAGCACTGATTCCTTCTAGAAGGGTAGGGGAATGGTGTGCAGACAGCACAGCGTGAGTGCTAAGGGTGCTTCTAGTTATATTGGGCGGAAATAGGAAATAAATACTTTTAGAAAGAGAAAAAAAAAATAAGTTCATATAGCTGTTTCCAATTCAAATGAAAAATTACCTTTCGTACTGAACAGTTCTGATATACGTATCTTCATTTTTGAAATTATGCTAATTATCTTGGTTTCTGATGGAATTAATATAATTATTTATTTGCTTTATTCTCCATATTCTACATATCCTGCATTCTATATATACATATATAAGATATAAATATGTATGTTTATATATATAAATTATATACACATATAGGCTTAACAGAACACTTTTACTAAACATAACTAAACCTAACCCTTTTACATTTTTTTACTAAATAGTTGACTACCAATTGCAGTTTAAAATATCTTCTTATGTTTTTTCCTTACTTTTAATTTTTTGTAATGTTTTATTTTATTTTTGAGAGAGAGAGCGAGAGAGCAGGCAAGTGAGCGAGCAGGGGAGAGGCAGAGAGAGAGGGAGAGAATCTGAAGGAGGCTCCAGCCTCTGAGCTGTCAGCACAGAACCCGACGTGGGGCTCGAACCCACAGACGGCGAGATCACGACCTAAGCTGAAGTTGGACACTTAACCAACTGAGGCACCCACGCGCCCCTAGTTACTTTTAAAAAGTAACTTGAAATAATTCTTCTGTGAACAGTTCTGCCACTCTCTTCCTATGCAGCGAGGTTTTGTTTTTTCCTTTTTGCTTTGCTTTTTAAAAATTATCTAAAACACTACATCGTTACAAAATAAAACTGTAAAACGTGGTATATTCTGAGAGACCTACCATCAGTCCCTGTCTATTTCTTTTGGTAGGATATCCCCCCTTACCCGCAGGGAACAGGTTTCAAGACCCTGGTGGATGTCTAAAATCACAGAACTGAACACCGTATACTGTTTTTTCCTATACATACGTACCTCTGATAAAGTTTAATTTATAAATTAGGCACAGTGAGAGATCAACAACAGTAACTACTAATAGAATGAAGACTTATGACAACGTCCTGTAGTAAAAGTTATGTGAATGTGGGCTCTCTCTCTCTCAACATACCTCATTACCCTGTGCTCACCCTTCCTGTGAGAATATATTATAAAATGCCTATGTGATAAAGTGAGGCGAATGACCCAGGTGTTGTGACGGAGCGTTAATTTACTATTGATCATCTGACCATAAATCAGAAGAAAGATCATCAGCACCTCTGGATCGTGGCCGACCACAAGTAACCTAAAACCACAGAAGGCAAAACTGTAGGAAGTTGTTGGGGGGGGGGGTGCTATTGTACATACGAAGTTTTGTATTTTCATTCTAATGGTTACCTTTAGATTAAGAGCTTTGTGTGATATCCATAGCCCTTTCTTTTTTTAAAAAAAATTTTTTTAATGTTTATTTATTTTTGAGACAGAGAGAGACAGAGCATGAACAGGGGAGGGGCAGAGAGAGAGAGGGAGACACAGAATCGGGAACAGGTTCCAGGCTCTGAGCCATCAGCCCAGAGCCGACGCGGGGCTCGAACTCACGGACCGCGAGATCGTGACCTGAGCTGAAGTCGGACGCTTAACCGACCGAGCCACCCAGGCGCCCTCCGTAGCCCTTTCTTTATCAGTGTGTCTGTATTGGTTTCCTACCAGGACAAATACTGAAATTAATGAGGACCTTTTTTCATCCTTCAGCATCTATTTTAAAGGAACAGCGTATATATTTTAAAGTAACATCGGTTTACTTCCAATGAATACCAATGAGGCCATCAATGAGATTATTCTACTTTTCATACACTCCCTTCTCTCCCCATGTTTTGAAAATTGTATCATATCTAGTTGTCAGAACATGTGACAATTAGATACTAGCCTGTCACTCCTGGCCCCAACACTTAGTGTTTCTTTTATTGTTAAACACGCCCAGTGCTCCCCACCAGCCCTTGTGCTCAATCTTCTTCCTTTGTTTTCTGATTGTCTGAAGTTTATTCTTTAGTAGATTTCTCGGGAAAGGATTATGGGAATAATATTCTCTGCGTTCTTCGAAGTTCATGGCATTTTGTGCTATGCCTTTTTTACTTGGTCTACTTGACTGGATATGAAACCCTTGACTCTCATTTTCTTTCTTTGAACTTCTTAAATATGTCACTCTTTAGAATTCTGATGTTTCTGATGGCAAACTCGATATTAAACTGATTTTCCTTCCCGCTCAAAGAATTTGTGCGTTTTGTCCAGATATCCGGCGTAATGCTTCTTCTCCAGTCCAAAAATTTTACTGAAATATATCTTGGTGTTGGCCATTTGGGATTGTTTTTCTTGGGTTGGATAATTCAAGCGATTGCTTTTTCCAGAAAAGTTTCTCAGATTATAGTTTTGGCTATTTACTTTCTTGTGGTTGCAAGTTCCCCCTTTGGGAACTATCACATGCACGTTGGGCATTTCACTCTTTTGTAACTATCACCCTCTGCCAGATCTTTTCTTAGGGGCCTCTTCATTTCTGTTCTACATCTTTTTTTTTTTTCAGTTTATTTATTTATTTTTGAGAGAGAGAGAGAGAGAGAGAGAGAGAAAGAGAGAGGGAGAGAGAGAATCACAAACAGGTTCCATGTGGTCAGTGCAGAGCCTGATGTGGGGCTCGAACTCACCAACCATGAGATCATGACCTGAGCTGAAATCAAGAGTCAGATGCTTAACCCACTGAGCCACCCAAGTGCCCCTCTGCTCCATTTTTTCCCCCTTCCCACCCCACCCCGCCCCTGTCATTCTCTCACTATGATTTTTTTTTTTAATTTTTTTTTTCAACGTTTATTTATTTTTGGGACAGAAAGAGACAGAGCATGAACGGGAGAGGGGCAGAGAGAGAGGGAGACCCAGAATCGGAAACAGGCTCCAGGCTCTGAGCCATCAGCCCAGAGCCTGACGCGGGGCTCGAACTCACGGACCGCGAGATCGTGACCTGGCTGAAGTCGGACGCTTAACCGACTGCGCCACCCAGGCGCCCCTCACTGTGATTTTCTATGGCATCTCTCTATTTTATCTCTAATTCGTTCCTGACCTTTTCTAATTCTGTTTTAGGTTTTTCTTTCTTGATTGCCATCCATAATCTTTTTATCCTTTTCTTCTCCTAGGTCAGTTTGGAATATTAGGTGATAGTTTTCCTCTGCTCGGAGCTATATGTTTCTAATGGGTTTTTATTTTTCATAGATGTATTACTCTGATAAGTATCCTGTTTTTGGAACACTCTTTCATCACAATCTTCTTTCTGTTTATTTATATTTAAGTGAGATGGGTCTCCCCATACTTTTTGGAGGAAGTTCCTGCTGCTAAGAGATAATTTTCAGAAACAGATAAAATCGCACGTCTCATCCAGATGTAAATATGAACACATGTTAAAAATTGCATTCTGTTAATCCACAGGGGAACCGGGCAGATGTTGTGACTAGTTCAAAGACAGGGCCAGAAATGTACCAATGTAGGTGGAGCAAAAGCGTGTCCAAATGAGTTGTAAATGAAGGCAAACTGTGTGTGTGCACAGAAGGGGTGACACGGGACAGAACCTACCTGTGTGTCAGTTACACACTATTTACGGGGCTGTAAAAGAGCCCCCACGAATCAGAATCTAATAAGGCGTAGGGTGAGCTGTAGACGATGCAGTTTTCCAGGGAAGAACTAGACGTCGTCGTCCCTGTGCAGAAGGTGGGGGTGGGTGGGCCAGCTCCCCCGCGACTCCCACCCAGCACAGAGGACTTGCCCACGCTGTGCTAAGAGACCTGACCCACCTGTAGCCGGGCTTGCACCCACACTAGGCCACGTCTGCAAAGGGGACCCCAGGCCCCGCGCTGAGTCTCCACTCAAGAAAACACAGGGTGGCCGAACTACAAAACGTACGTTGTCCCAACCCACGCTGCCAAACCGGTGAGTAATTCTCTACTTACCTTCCTCCTGTAATTTCCCATTTCCTCCTGGCCCCTTTTAACTCCCCCTCCGTTCTCCCTTTAAGAACCTCAGTCGCCTTTGTTCTGAGTCAGAGTTGGGCTCAGTTTATACCCGAGCCTACGTGCCCCGCGCCCTGGTCTGAATAAAATCTGTCCTGGCACCTCCGACCCGTGTCCAGGGCTGTTCCAGGGCTCTGGTCTGTTGTTCCCACAACAGTCTCTCAGTGCAGCCAGCTGGCTGTACTCACAGAGCTGTCTCTTCAGGCCCCCTCCCCCAGAAGCCTCTACACCTTTTTCCACCTTTGCCCACAGACTTCCTGTGCACGAGGTCCTTCTGCGTACTGTTCTCAGCGTTTTTCCCCTTCTGAGGGCGTTTCCCCTGCGTTTTGGAGAGCCCCGAGGGCCCAGGCTGTCCCAGCCCCCAGACCCCCTCCAGCCCCTTGTACTTACCTGCAAGCCGCAGCCTGTATGGGCCCCTGCCGGTCCTGCATTCACGTTTACTCCCCAGTCCTCCGGACCACCTTCGCCAGGTGACTAACTTTCAGCAGTCTGTGCAGGCCCAGCTCTCCGGACTTCTGGAAGCCCTCGCCTTCCCCTCCGCCTGCTCTCACACAGCTGCAACCCAGACGTCTCTGCCCCCATCAGCGGCTTTGCTCCAGCCTCCCGCATTCTGGGATACTTGGTCACCAGGCTGTGTTAAATATGTCATCTGTGGATTCTTTTCTTTTGCTCCCCTACTTTTTCTGTGCATGGTTTTAAGAGGAGTTGGGGATGCTAAGAAATGACACTGTCACTGTCTCCACGGGCTTTGGCTGCACCTTTTAGACGGGACATGTACCGTCCACAGAGCCAGGCAGGGTCCCCACCAGGCGGCTTCCCTTCCTTACTCATGACATATCACCTCTGGCCCCAGAAGTCTATTTCCACACAGCCTGTATTTGTTCTGGCTTTATTTCTAATACTCCGCTTCTGTCTCAGTGCGTTGTCTCAGAACCTTTCCACTTAAAGTTTTCTTTATTTTTTTAATATTTTCGATTTTTTTCTTTATAATACCTAAGGAATCTTTCCTCTCTCTGTGTCTTTCTTTCTTTCTTTCTTTCTTTTTCTTTCTTTCTTTCTCTCCTTCTTTCTTTTCTTTCCTTCTTCCTTTCTTTCTTTCTTTGCTTCTTTCTTTCTTTCTTCCTTTTTCTTTCTTTTTCCTTTCTTTCTCATATCTCATTTTGTCTTTTTCTATACTATTTGCTTTGCTTTGTATTAAAAAAGGTGAGATTCAATCTCTCCCTCAGGCACTTTCCAGGTACCTTCTTGAATTCGCTAAACCTTGGTTTCCTCATCTGTGAAGTGGAAATGATATAAACACATCAAAGACTTTGAGAAGACTAAGCCTATGGTAGGTCCTCATCAGTGCCCAGCAGCCTCTCTGACTGGACTGAGCACTGACAGTCAAGGACATTTCCAAGTGACCTATCGCATTTATCAAACAACTTTATGGTTTTTTTTTATTTTTTTTTAATTTTTTTAACGTTTTATTTATTTTTAAGACAGAGAGAGACAGAGCATGAACGGGGGAGGGGCAGAGAGAGAGGGAGACACAGAATCGGAAGCAGGCTCCAGGCTCTGAGCCATCAGCCCAGAGCCTGACGCGGGGCTCGAACTCACGGACCGCGAGATCGTGACCTGAGCTGAAGTCGGACGTCCAACCGACTGAGCCACCCAGGCGCCCCTTTTTTTTAATTTTTTAATGTCTTTTTATTTATTTTTGAGACAGAGAGAGACAGACAATGAGCGGGGAAGGGGAAGAGAGAGAAGGAGACACAAAATCTGAAGCAGGACCTAGCCTCCGCACGGTCAGCAACAGAGCCCGATGCGGGGCTCGAACTCACAAACCACGAGATCATGACCTGAGCTGATGTCAGCTGCTTAACCGACTGAGCCACCCAGGCGCCCCTTGTTTTGTTTTTAAAAACAGATGTGTATTCAGAGTGTTTTAAAATTCCTCTTTGAAGAAAGATCCCCTGTTGGGAAGAAAAAGAAGAAGAAAGGAAAAGGAATCCAGGAATCCAGATGGTTTTTCTTCTGCCTCCCCGGCCCCGTCAGTCACTGCTTTTTCCCTGGGTCAGGGCTCCTCAGAGGAAAAGAAAAGGAAGAAGGCTTTCTGCCCACGATTCACATTAACCCCTCTTATGACCATATTTTTTCCTTCTGAACTGATATCTCCCTGTGCCACATTTTTTAGTCTTCTAAAAAACTGCCAGAAATGCTTACACAGGAGAACAAAAGGACTGGGGACTCTGAAAGGTAAAGACTCCACACGTTTGAATTCAATCACCTCTTTTATTATGCAAATACGCCCCCCTTTGATTCTGCCTCCCGTGTGTGGTTCAGTGGAGACTCCCAGGATAAATGGGGCACAGATGCAGAAATGAAGGTTCCACATTTCGCAAGCCCCCTTTCCTTAGAAATCGCCTCCCCACAGCCCCAACTGTTTCCTTAAAATGTGGTCCATAATCCCTGGGGAGTGGGGTGGGGGGTATAAATTTTGAACCATTGTCCCTGGCTAAGAACAAAACCCAAACCCCCATTCGCTGGTGGCCTAGAGCTGCTGCCTCCGCCGTCCAGGTGCAGATCCGGGTGGTGTTTCCTGCCTGGGACAGGACATCATGGCTTTTACACTTCTGCTGAGCGCGTCCTGTTTGCCAGGCAGGGCGCCAAGTACTTTCCGTCTGCCCCGTTGTCTCCGTTCACCCCCCACAGCTGCCTGAGGTGAGAGCTCGCTCCGATGATCTCCTGTCGCGGATGAAGAACCCAGGACTGACTCAGGTGGAGTCACTCTGGGATGGAAGCCCAGAAGCAGGTTCAAAGATCTGGCACTGCGACACAAGGTGCACAGGGACCGGGTGCCCAAGCCTGGGGTTCTGTGTCGTTCTGGACACGGAGTTTGTAGAAACACAGCCAAACGAGAAAACTGGCACCATGTGCTCAGAAGGAACGAACGAATGAATGAATAAGTGAGCGAATGAATGGACACCGATCTAAGAACACTGCGGGACGGAACTGCAGAAAGAACAGGGACCGTGGAGCCCGGCCTTTGGGTTTCAGTCCCAGCCGTGCCGGTCGGTGGTTTGCAGGGTGGTTTTGTGCAATTATCTACCTGTCTGGGTCTCATTTTGCTCATCCGTCAAATGGTGCCAGAAACAGCTTTATCTCAAGGCCGTGGGGAGGATAAAAAATTTTAAATCCACAGGGAAGCTCCTTGTTAACAGCATCCTATAGAGGGAGACCTACAATTTATTGTCAAAACCAGATGTTACGTGTTGATTTGTTATGATTCCAGATCCACTTGTTCATGGCTTAAGTGGAGTTGTTTTGTTCAGGGGGTGAATTTGTTTACCCTGGGGAAGCGGCGTCAGGATAATGTCATCAAAACGGTTGTGCCACTGAGCGTTTATCCGTAGGAACATTCGGGGTTGACATTAGGGCTAACGGACAGTGAAACCTTAAGTACCGGGAATCTGTGAGGACGTACCGAGAGCCATCAAGTCTGGGCAAAGCTACTCTTCGCTGATCTAAATAGCTCTTCGAAGACCTTGGGACATCAGTTCCTGCCGTGGCAAGGCCACTCTTTGCCGGTGGTGGTGAAAACCATACAGTGGCCCCCGTGAAGGCGATCATCTTGCCTGCCAACACTGGGGTCTTTGTTCCACTAATGCCTTGTGCCCCAGCAACAGCCGGCTTTCAATTCACGCTGGCAGCTGGACGTCAGCTGTTGGTTGGCTAAGCCAGCTCTTCCAAGAACTACGTCTTAGAAAGCTATACCTCGACCACACCTGGGCTTTCTTTCTTTCATCTCCCCTTTGCCTGGGAAAATGGTGTAATTAACCTATCAGGGGAGTATGGTATTTCTCCATTGGTTTATTAAGAGACATCATCCTGCATGCTATTGATTGTGAAATATTATCACACATTATAATTCCCACAGTGAACCCGTGTTAAGTAAATTATTGGCAAAGACGCTCTCAGTCTCTGAGCGTGATTTGGACAAAATACCAGGGAGACTGGGACCGGGAGGGGGTGTTATGCAAAATGACACCTCGTCAACGCAAATGAGGGGTCACTCTCCTTCCCAGTGTGCGAACTGTGACTTCGGCTTCCCCAAGAACAGAAGAGCAATGCTTCAGGAGAAGGAGCCTGGACGTGTTTCATCAGGTCACTAACCTAGCCTTCTTGGCACCTGACTTTGAGTACCCGGCTCTGTCTCATCCACTCACCGGTCTCAGGGGGCACTTCATAAAATCATACTGTTTTAGGTATGTGGTTTTGTGGTTTTTTTTTTTTTTTTTTTTTTTTTTGCATGCTGTTTCAGTTTAATTGAGCAGAGATCGAGATGATGGACGCCAGGAGTCTTATTGTGTGTTGGAGTCCCATTTCTGCCTCTTACAGGCTGTGTGGTCTTGGGTACGATACGTAACCTCTCTATGCCTCAGTTTTGTTCCCTGCAAAATGGGGATGTTAATCCCCACGCTTATGAGTTGTGTGAGGATTGGGTGCTGAGCACAGCCCCCTAGCACCCAGAAGCCCTTGATAACTGGCAGTTCCCCTCCTTCCCTTTGCGTGAACCGGGGGGCCGGTGTGAGTACTGGAAATTGACAGTGAAATTGGATTGCGTGGCTGTGTGAGAATATATGACCAGGACAGAAGCAACGGGCACTCCGCTCCACGTGCCCATGGCCCCCCCAGCGGGAGCCCACGCAGAACAATACCTTGCCCTGGCCTTTCTGCCTTCACTTTCCCCAGTCTCCACTGTACCTCCTGGCCTCACCTATAAATAAACCACCACCCCAAGACCTGTTCTTTAAAGAACCCAAAGCGAGAAGGTAGCTGGTACCTGTTATAGTCTGCATGCTTATGGGCCCTCCAAATTCATACGTTGAAATCCTAACTCCCAAGGTGATGGTACTAGGAGGCGGGGCCTTTGGGAAGTGATTCTGTCCTAAGAGTGCAGCCCTCATGATCGGGATAATGTCCCTCATGAAGGAGACTTCAGAGAGAGAGTCCCTTGCCCCTTCCACTGTGTGTGGATACGATGTGAGGATGGCTACGAAGGACAAAGCACGCTCTCTCTAGACGCCAAAGCTACCGGCACCTTGATCTTGGGGTCCAGAACAATGAGAAATAAATTTCTATTGTTTATAAGCCACCCCGTCGATAGTATTGTTATAACGCCTCCAACAGACTGAGACGATAGCTGACATGCACGAAGTGCTGGCTGTGTGCCCAGCGCTGTGCTGAGCACTTTGCAAGCACCCTTTTGTGCAATCCTTGTAAAAATGTTACGAGATAAGTATTATTATTACGCCCCTTTTACAGATGAGAAAACTGAGGCGCAAAGAGGTGAGTGATTTCCCCAGGTTCTTACAGTGACTTAGTAATTTTCCAAGACAACGTACCTGGGCCAGAAGCCAGGTTTGCACTGGTTGATTTAGAGGGGTGGAAAAAATGTTTCCCTCTTCCCTTCTAGGTTCTTTGGCTGATCTAATAATTAAATTGACATAAGACAGATTAACGGGAGAAAAACAAATTTAATGTGTACATACAGGAGCCCCATAAAAATGTGAGACCCAGAGGCAATCAGGCAACGGAGGCTTATATACCTTGTGTGTGTGTGTGTGTGTGTGTGTGTGTGTGTGTGTGACAGGGCGGGAGGATTTGCTGGCAGCAGAGGAAGGACAAGGAGGTCGACAGAAGTGTACAAGGTACCAAGGGCAGCAGAGAGGGCATTCCTGTGGCTCAGGCCTCCCCACCCATCTGGGGGTGCTTCTGCCACAGCTGGTTGTCCAAGGTGGCACCCGGGCCAAAAGACATGCCGCGGTGGCGACACGCAGAGCGGGAGCTGCCCGGCCCCAGACTGCGCACGCGGTGGTGGTTTAGAGCTCACTGCTCTGGGCGCAGGCGTAGGATCAGAGCTCGCGTGTGCGAGCACCAGCGCACTGTCAGGTTGCTGCTGTTGGTAAAATGCTTCCCGTACAACTCACAGACGCCCCCAGGCCCGCGGCTCTTGCCCCCTGGCTCTGGCATCTTCTTGGGGGACATCTGGCTCTTTGCAGGTTCATTTCTCTGTTCCACGGTGGTAGCTCCCCAGTTGGTCCCCCTGGGGCCTACCTGAGCCCCACCATCAGGAGGAGCCCCAGGTTCCTGGACCCCCGCTGTGATCGCGGCTCCAGTGCCTGTCCACCCCCCCCACCCCCCTCCACCACCTGCGGCATGGGAGCGTGCTGGCTTCAGAGGGGCAGTGGCAGAGGCCTGTTCCAAGGTGGCCCTGCAGGGCTCTGAGGCTGCAGCTGCCCGTGGGTCTTGGGCAGTTGAGCTTGGTGCTTCTTGGTACAAATATGGGGACACGGGTCACAGGCGTAGGGCCACTCGTAAGGCCTGTATACAAGCACACGTGCACTTGGAGATTAATGAGGGAGCCGAAGGTCTTTGCATAGACGGGGCAGGTGGGGTTCTGCTCACTCGGGGGCCTGTGGCCTCAGCTTCTGACTTCACCTTTGCCGAGACAGCGGCGGCCACCTCTGCCAGGCCCGGCAGCCGGGCCTCGGGGGCCTCAGGTCCTGTCTGGTGGAAGGACAATCCTTGGTCCCACAGGGCACGTGCAGCAGCTTCCAGGCCCCTGTGAACGGTCTCTGGCAGCTGATGCAGCTCAAGGCTTTGGGGTTCTTGCATTCTAAGTCCTGGCAGGGGTCGGACGTCTACGAAGCTGCCAGTCAGGCTTCTTGTGTTCCGTGAAAGCAGTGATGGTCTCCAAAGGAAAGGCCAACAGGTGGCGGCCGAGGTCAACAGATCTAGGTGTTTGTCAGTCCAGGGCTGGTGGTGGCGAGGGCGGTGGATCAGTGGCATCGACAGCACCCGCTCACTCTGCGCGCTGAGGTCGCCTGTGCGTTGGGGGCACCCAATGGAGTGGCAGGGTTCGCTCCGGGACCGCCCTGGTGCAGGCACTTCCTTTCCGGGAGAAGGCTCCAGCCCTGGCGCCAGTAGGGGAGGCGCATCTGGCCTGGGCTTCACTGGATGACAAGGCCCGGCCTTTGCATCTCAACATCTGTGCTGGAGGCTGGCGGCTGGGGCCCGGTCTTCTTGGCAGGGCGTGCAACTGGCCTTGTGGCGGGAGGGACATAGGGAGAGGGCCAGGCTGGCTGGCCGCTGGAGGTGGCCTGGGCCAGGTGCCCTCAGACCGAGGGGTTCAGGTGAGTTAGCAGCTTGGGGCTTCCAAGGGGAGAAGAGCAGATAAGCACAGATGTACGGTAATCAAACGTTTGCCCTGCCATGCAGATAAGTCTTTCAGATAAAAAGGTTTCTTTGGCAATAACTCTCCTTCTGACACAGGACCTTTATCTAAATTCTTTCAGGCGCATTAGGGAGAGGTAAAAGTTTCCCTGAGTCGGGTGGGTCTTGATTGCCTTCAGCTCAAAATAATCCCCGCGTCAAAGTGGCACATTTCAGGGCGGCCTGCTCTGCTCCCTTTCGATTCTGTTCCGCTATGTCTGTTTCATTCGTTTGATGTGAGCAATCCCTGCAGGGAGTTTGAAGGATTCCTCCTCGCGGGCGGTAGCGGGCGGATATCTAGGAGGATATCTAGGCGACACAGATGTATGGGTCAGGCGTTACGGATGGAATGAGGATTCTGACCAGTGGAAGAGTTTAGCGGAGGCTTAGCGGGAGGCTGTCAATGTGCTCTGATGGCACTGCTCGAGGGGTACAGGAGTTGCTTCCCCACCAGAGGCGTTCTCGGTCCTCTTGACTCATGGTGAGGGGCTGGTCCTCCCTGGGGCAGGGAACTCTGTGCTTCTGTGGTGAGGCGGGCGCCGTGCGGGGAACCCCCCCATGTCATTCACTGGGGCGCATTTCTGGTGCGAGGGGTCAACAGACCTCGCCCTTCCTCGAACCTGCAGCATCCACCCAGCTCGGGTCTTTTGGCTTGTGCGTCCCTGCCAAAGCTGGGGAAACTGAGCCTCGCTCATGCTCCACGCGCACGGGGTGCCTTCCTTCTGACTCAAGTCAGACTCAAGTCTCCGTGGGGGCCATTCCGACACAGGCACGCTGAGGAGAAGCCTTTAATTTTAGCTCTTGCTGATGAATGTCTGACCCGAGTCCCAGGAAACTTCATTCCAAAATTAGATTCCAAGAACTGAAGTGTGTTGTTTTCAGTTTGGAGGAAATGAAAGTCTAGAAAACCTGAGGCTGGGAGGCCATAGAAATGAGGCTGCCCAGTCGCGGCCCAGGGACCTGCCCTCCGGAGGCGCAGACTCAAACACCCGGCCTGGCCTCGTACTGGCCGAAGGCCTCTGGGCCAGCCGTATAATCTCTCTGCTCCTCACCCAGAGAATGGGGATGATATCAGCCTCTGCTTCATACATTGCCGTGGGGACTAAACAGCAACGCGCACAGATCACTTAGCACGGTGCCTGGGGCATAATAAATGCTCAATAATCATAGCAGAGCAGAGGGCTCAGGGGGTATAAGGCCCATGAAAGATGAGGGCAAGGGGACGACTCAGGGAGACCCTCAGACGGTGGTACAGCTCTGACATTTGGCCAGGGCAGCATGCAGTTGTAGAGCAAAGATTGTTCTTAGAAGACTCGCACTGGACAGAAATGGCCGGGCCCGAGTGCCCCTGCCACGCCCAGCCACCGGCGGGTACTTCCCAGGAAGAGCGTGGCCTCAGCTAGAGCTGGTCCTGAGCGCTGTCTCCCAGCAAGAGGCTGGCGGCCAGACGCACGTCTTGGAACTAAGAAACTGTCAGACCTCTCTCCAGCTTTTGGAAACCATCCCCCCTTCCACAGGGACTGGCTTCTCCTCAGGACCCACCTTCCTTCCCCACCGCAGTGGCTTTCCTCAAGTCCTATCCTGTTTAGCACTGAGGCTCAGAGAGCCTGGGGACTAGGGGACACCCAGGGGTGGTCTTGGGGCTCCAGCTCCCCTAGTGCAGGCCCAGGCGCGGGTGTCATCCACATCTGCTCCCTTTTCTTTTTTTAATTTTTTTTTAATGTTTATTTATTTTTGAGACAGAGAGAGACAGAGCATGAACAGGGGAGGGTCAGAGAGAGAGGGAGACACAGAATCCGAAGCAGGCTCCAGGCTCCGAGATGTCAGCACAGAGCCCGATGCGGGGCTCAAACTCACGGACCGTGAGATCATGACCTGAGCCGAAGTCGGACTCTTACCCGACTGAGCCACCCAGGCACCCCCACATCTGCTCCCTTTGACATCTCCCACCTATGGGTGGACACACCCATCTATAATCTCGCTGGTCCGGCAGCTAAGTGGGGATCCAGCTTTGTCCCCTCTGCCACTGCTCCCATCGAGGGGCAGGGGCCAAGCCTCCTCCCCAGCTGACGCTACTCTTGGCCAGGTGACCTGCTTTGGTCAATGGGATACCAGTAAACACTGGGTAAACAGAGGCTTCGTAAGTGCTTGGGGGACTGGGACCTTTTCCTCTTGGAACACCGTCCTGAGGCCCATGCAAGGAAGCCGGTCTAGCCTATTGGAAGATGAGAGGCCGTAAGGAGGGGCACCAAGGTGTCCCAGCCAACAGCCAGCCTAAACTACCAGGCAGGGGCCATCTTAGACCTTCTGGCAACCAACGCAGCTGCATGAGGGAGGCCAGGTGAACCAGCCGAAGATCACCCAGCCAACCCACAGAATCAGGCAAAGTAACGAACCCTCACTGTTTTAAGACACTGCTTGGAATGTTTATTACGTAGCAATAGATAGCTGATACACAGGTACCCATATAAACACCGCCCGAGGAGAAAAGCGAGTTCTCTGAAACCTTACAAGTCCCCAGGAAGGAGACACGTGGTCCCTAGCCGCCTAATTTGTAGAGGTTGCCCCTCACACCTAGGGTCACGCGAGGGATCAGAGGGGGCAGAATTTGCTCCCAGACTGTGCCTTCCACATTTGGGAATGGGACACGGGCCCTGAGTCACATAGATGATGTCTGCTCTCTTAGACAGCAAAGACTCAGAGGAGCCCTGAAATTGACATACATCAGGGCTTGCTGGAGGGTCACGCCCATCTCTAGTTTCTGTGGCAGGGGAGCCGAGGGGGGAGACTTCTTTTGAATGCATGAGGGGCTTATGCTTTAGAAGTCAGCCAAGGTGTGTGTGAGGGTGTGCTTGACTTGTTAATTAATCAGTGCATTCAGCAGCCACTTATTGAGGTCCAACTATACGCCATCCACTCTGGAAACTTTCTCAGAAGGAAAGGACACCTACTTTGACCCCGATATAAACCAAAAAGCACAGACTAAAACGTTTCGGCTGAGACGTGTTCGAAAATTAAAGTTATTTTATTTTTCCTACTTATGAAAGTAATGGTTACTCGTTGCAAAACATTTAGAAAAAAAAAAGCATATAACAGGGGCTCCTGGGTGGCGCAGTCGGTTAAGCGTCCGACTTCAGCCAGGTCACGATCTCGCGGTCCGGGAGTTCGAGCCCCGCGTCGGGCTCTGGGCTGATGGCTCGGAGCCTGGAGCCTGTTTCCGATTCTGTGTCTCCCTCTCTCTCTGCCCCTCGCCCGTTCATGCTCTGTCTCTCTCTGTCCCAAAAATAAATAAAAACGTTGAAAAGAAAAAATAGAAAAAAGGCATATAACAGAAATAAATATCACTTGTGAGTCTCTGTCACAGGTAACATTTTGGTATTCTTGGTTTCACCTGGATTTTAAGAGGGGCCATTTTGGTTGGGCTCTGAAGGATGAGTAGGAGTTTTCTGGGCCTATCAAAGATGGAAAGGCCATTCCAGAGATAATGGCATGTCCATGTGGAAGTACGTGGACGTGGTTTGTGAAAGCTGATGGGAAAGGGACAGGAAGGCCAGAGGGAAAATGCCGACTTGGACAGGCTGGCAGGGCCTCAACGGTCAGATCCAGGAACCAGAACTTTGTCAAAGGGCTTCAGGAGAGGGTGAGCCTGTTCAGACAGAGTGAGCCTGGAAGGGGGAACCCCGGCAGCAGGTGCCCATCAAGGCTCTGGTCCAAGTGGAACAGACGATGGTCTGAAACAGGGTTGTAGTGACGGGGACCGCAGAAGATACGCAACCTCAAGGAGTAAGAAGCAAACCCAAAGACAGGTACCTTTTGATTGTTACTTCGCACAGAGACCATTACATCCTCTGTTGGGGAAGATGTGAAGAAAGGGGTCCTGTTGCTACAGTGGAAATTGGCATCACCTTTTTGGAGGACGGTCTGTTTACTGGCCATGTGATTTGGGGCAAGGGAGCCAACCTCTGTAGGCCTCAAGGTCACTGCATGAGAAATGAGGACAATAAGAGGATGTATCTTATAGACTTGATAAAAGACTTCAATGAAATAGTGAGCAAAATGTGCTTCTAATGCCTGGCACTTCAAAGTCAATGCTAAATGTAGTCAGCTTCTATCCTTATCGTCACCGCCATCACCATCAAAATTTGAAAAGGTCACAGCCTACGACCCAGCTAATCTCACTTCTAGGAATTTCTCTTAAAGAAACAACAGTGTCAGGGGAATAGAAAACTACATACAGGGATATTCACCACAGCATTTTTTTTTTTTTAAATAGAAAAACCACAGAAATAATGGCACTGTCGATTGATTGGGGAAGGGTAAGTAAATTCTAGGAATTATTATTTCGAACTTCTGTAAAACTCCTAACAAGAATGAGGAAGACCTACCTTTGTCACCTTGAAAAATGTCCACAGTGGGGGCACCTGGCTGGCTCAGTCAGAAGCCCAGGTGATTCTTTTTGGTCTTTGGGTTGTGAGTTTGAGCCCCATATTGGGTGTAGAGATTACTTAAAGAAAGAGAAAATTTTTTTAAAGTAAGAAAAATACCCACGGTATATTTTTAAGGGGAAAGAATGAGGTTGCATGTAATTTAATATGTATCCTAAGATTTCTTTGATTTTTATTTTTAAGTTTTGAGAGAAGAGAGAGCACGACCAGAGGAGGGGCAGAGGGAGAGAGGGAGGATCCCAAGCAGTCTCCACGCTCAGCGCAAAGCCCGACCCAGGGCTCAATCCCGTGACCCTGGGATCGTGACCTGAGCCAACCAGGCGCCCCCTAAAATTTCATTTTTATAGACAAAGCCAAACCACACCCATTACAGGTGAGCATGCATGTTTGCATCCGCACATACGCGGTCTGGATACACACAGACCACATGATTCTGCAGGTTTCCCTCGGAGATGCAGTGTTGGGAGCTGGGACTGGGAAACGCGAAGAGGGAAGCTATCACTTGATCCATTTCCGTGTTCTCTTAGTCTATTCTTCTAAGCATGTATTATTTTTGCAGTGCAACTTAAAGAGCTCTTTAGGCCGGAGAGGTTGAGGCTAGACGGAAGGCAGGGGGAGGGGGAGGAGAGCAACGCGGAGCCAGGGCGGTTGCTGGGATGGGAATGAACAGAGAAGCAGGTGCGTGCCCAGAACTGAGCACCTGCAGGGCTCCAGAAGCTTCATTCCTACTAGAGTCTCTACAGAGACATCCTGTCCACAACCCACACGTTGCCGTCTTGGGGCCATCTACTGTTTGCATGCAACGCTCTTCCGGGGTCCTTTGCGCAGGCTGCTCCGAACGGAGTCTTAGTGGTGGGGTTTGGGGTCAGAGGCTGGCTCCGTCCCCTCCTTCGGGTGGCAGCCAGGCTGAGGGGAGGGCGGGCCCGGGCAGGACACGAGGCGCAGCTGCTGTACTGGCTCAGTTCTGCCTCTGCCACGTATTAGCTGGAAGCTCTCGGGCCGGGGCCTGAAATGTCACACTTGCATCTGTGAAGCGGTTATTTCACAGCGTGTCGTGAGATTCAGTGAGGTGGTGAAAAGGCAAAATAATTGCGCGGTGAACGTTAGCCATCTCCGTAAATGGGGGCTCACTGGTGTTTGGGTGGATTTAAAGGATGACACACGTCCGTCCGCAGCGTTAGCTCAGCGGAGGACATTTATACACTGCGGTGCCTTAAAAGCCCCCCTGAGCACCCCCAAAGTCATTAAATTATTTGCAAGTAGTGGGGTGCCTGGGTGACTCAGTCAGTTAAGCATCTGACCTCGGCTCAGGTCACGATCTCACGATTTGTGAGTTAGAGTCCCGCATCGGGCTCTGCACTGACAGTGTGGAGCCTGCTTGGGATTCTCTCTCTCTCTCTCTCTCTCTCTCTCTCTGCCTCTCCTCAACTGTCTCTCTCTCAAAATAAGTAAACTTAAAAAAATATATATTTGAAAGTACCCTCGATCTCCAGAACAGTGGTTCTCAACCCTGGCATGACCTGGGGAGCCTAAAATGCCAGTCCCCAGGCCACCGCCAGATACTGATGCAATTGGTTTGGATAACACCTGAGGCATGGGAACTGGGGAATGTTCCTCAGGTGGTTTTGGAAACCGGGCGTGAGAAACCCTACTCAGATGGGGCGCCCTCTTAATACCCAGCTGACTTTTACGGATGCATCTCCCCATGGCTGCCTCTCTCTGTGCCCAAACCCTCTCTTTCCTACTCTCAACTCGCCGACTTCGAGCTGTGGTCCACGTTTCTCTGTCCTCTGCCTCTCCTTCCTCCCTCCACTTGACATTGTCAGGCTCTACCTGCAGCTTGGGATTCCTTCGTGTTTTTCCTCCACTGTCCAGATTTTGCCCTTGCAAAATGGGCACTCATTCTTCTGGCCAGAGGGAAACATCTGCTGTGTTCCTGTGCTTCCTGCATCTGTCCCCACCTGCACCCACCCCAGAAAGCGCCAGCTGATGGGACTCTGCCCGGGAATGGGGTCCCGGTACCACCCCACCCCTTGCATTCTGAGCCAACATTGTTATTCGATCCGTGCCAGGAGGTTGCATCCTTTAGCATTTCAATACGGTGGCTGGTTTAGTCTCTATTTTTAGCTTTTTATTATGTTTTTCTTTTTTTTTTTTTTAAAGAAAAACTGCTCTCTGTGTTACCATCTTTCCTGGAGATTGCACATGATTAAAATACATTTCATTATAAACGGGAATAAGAGGGCAGAACGTGTTCTTGATTGCAATCGCACACGATGAAATGATTTCCTGGCCACTGGAAGCGAGCTGGGATGACCCCCCTGGACTACTAATGTTTGCCAAGCTGACACCGTGACCATACTGGCAATGGCGTTTGTCTGGTTTTTCCATTCGAATGCTATTGCAGAAAAAATAAAAAGACCAGGGAAGGAAAGTCATGATTTGGGGTTCTCCGTTTACCTCTTTAAAAAAAATTTTTTTTAACATTTATTTATTTTTGAGAGAGAGAGAGAGAGACAGGAGTATGAGCGGGAGAGGGGCAGAGAGAGAGAGAGAGAGAGAGAGAGACACAGAATGGGAAGCAGGATCCAGGCTCTGAGCTGTCAGCACAGAGCCCAACATGGGGCTCTAACCCATGAACTCTGAGATCATGACCTGAGCCGAAGTCAGAGGCTTATCCAACTTAGCCACCCAGGCGCCCCAAGCGTTTACCTCTTTTAAGCTTCGCAAGACCAAAGAGTGGGTTTTACTGTCTCCATTTTACAGATGAGAAAACTAAGGCTCCGAGAGGGGAACTGGCTTTTCCCATATCGTGAAAATAGCAAGTGGCAGAGCTAGGATTTGAC
The DNA here is from genome assembly GCF_018350175.1 of Felis catus. Taxonomy (NCBI): domain Eukaryota; kingdom Metazoa; phylum Chordata; class Mammalia; order Carnivora; family Felidae; genus Felis; species Felis catus. The sequence goes on from NC_058368.1 coordinate 174,337,718, forward strand.
TACTGTTTCTCCCCTGCACAAAACCCTTCAGAATGAGCCCAGGCTTTCAGGATGAACATGATGCTCCTTCTCTGGGCACTGAAGGGATCTCACTACTCTACCCCACCTCCCCCATCCCCCACCCAGGAGCTGGCATCTTCCTGAGAGCGCTGGCCTTTGCACAGCGTATTTAGCCACCCTTTCTCCGCTCTCCAGGTCCTCCCATTGACTGTTCCCTCCAACCAGAAGCCCCCATTTTCTTCATCGCCCCTTTCTCTTCCCCATCAGTAATTCCTCCTCATCCTTCTGATGTCAGATGATGTACCATTCCCTAAAGTCCCGCCCCCCATTCCCAGCTCCCCTCCCGGAGCTCCATCCTCCTGGTGTCACTGGCCTGTGTCACAGCGCTGATGGCCCTGAGGGTACGCCCTGGGTCCGTCTACCATTGTTCTGTGTTCTGCCCCACCCCCACCCGCATCAGGTGCTTCCACGGATAGATCCTTCCCTGCCTGTCCTCCACCAAACCTGGCCATCTTTCCAGCTTGCCGCAGCTGGAGACATCGTCTTTCTCAAAGCGTCCTCTCCTCTCTTCCCGAGTTGGCCTCGGAAATTCAGAGATGCAAGTTCTCCTGCCACCACCGTCCCTTGCCTTGGGACACCTGCGGTCAGCTGCGGGGAGTGTGGGGGGCTCAGCCGCGCGATCTCGCAGGCAATGCTGCGCCCTAGTGGCGCCTCTTAGCGCTGCAGCTCCCTCCCACCGGAGCTCGGAGGAAACCAGGGGAGCCCGCTTGGGACTGGCAATGATCCTATGAGGCAGATAAAGCCAAGGCATTATTCAGCAGCCTGGACTTGACGTTCTTCTGCTTATAAAAGGAATACAGATGCATTCCGGAAAGTATGTGACACGGAAAACTATAAAGAAAACAAGGATTGCCTGTAAACCCAGAGACACCAACTGTTCACCATTTTGGTGTAGATGCTTCTAATACGTCTTTTATACAGATCCGTGCATTTATTATTAGAAAATTGGGGTTGTCCTACACAGAGGTTTTAAAAAATAGTATTTAATGTGTCCTGAATTCCGGAGCAGAAGTCTGAAAGAAGAGCATAAAGGAGAAAATTTAAAAATCACTTATAATCCCATCATCCAGAGATTGACTTTCTTCTCGACTTATTTATATTGGCGACAATGGACTGTTATTAATCCATTTATCTATGTATCTTGCAAGAATCCCAATCAGAAAAATTTTTTTTTAAAGTTCCCAAGGGAGGGGCACCTGGGTGGCTCAGGCAGTTCAACGTCGGACTTCGGCTCTGGTCATGATCTGAGTTCGAGCCTCACATCACATTGGGCTGGCTGCTGTCAGCGAGGAGCGGGTTTCAGATCTTCTGTCCCCTTCTCTCTGCCCCTCCCGTACTTGTGGTCTCTCAAAAATAAATGAAACCTTAAAAAAAACTTAAAAGTTCCCAAGGGAAAACGTATTGTTATATTTTAGATTACCCTACAGTAACTTTTTTTCCTGCCTAGTAATTTCTCTGGAAATACCCCTCAACCTCCCCCTTCCTCCAACCTCCGCCTGACCCTGCATCCATATGGCTCCCGTGGGAGTAGGCGGGCCTTCCAAGAACCTGAGTGTACTCATCTGTGGGATTAATTCTTAGAAGAGGAATTGCTTAAAACAGGGCATGTGCTTTTGTAAGTTTTCATAGATACCGCGGACTGTCTTGCAGGGAAATCATAGCAGGTTGCACACCCACCGGCGGTCATGGGAGTGCCTGTTTCTCAGCAGGATCCCCCACAGACTGTTGTCAAACTTTCAGCCGCTGGGATCTGCACTTGAAGCTTAGCCACAAAGTGCTGAGGGCGTGTGCCCCGCGCCAGGCACCCGGCTAGTGTTGTCTCTTTATGGACACTCCCCGAATTCTCACAAGTAGCCCGTGAGGGAAGCGGTGTTATTTTCTTGCTACAGAGGAGGACACTGAGGTTCAGACTGCTTAGCCTGCCTCAAATCACGGAACGGAGCTGAATTCGACCTCAGCCTTTCATCCTAACAACACTGCGGTGGTTCATTAACGTTGGATGCATCAGAATCGCCCGGGGGGAGGCTTGTTCAAAGCTGGCTGTGCCCCACCTTCAGACTTTCTGATTCAGTACTTACGGAAAGGGCCTGAGAACATGCATTTCTAGTTCCCAGTGTCGCCGCTGCTGGTCCAGGGAATGCATTTTAAGAACCGTCGCTCCTGATTCTTATTTTAATCTGGGACTTTATCTGGAAATGACCTCGCAGACCTACATGTTCCACAAACCTTGTGTGTGTGTGTGTGTGTGTGTGTGTCTGTCTGTCTGTCTGTCTATGGGAATGTGAATAATCTTTCATAGTTCTTTGAATGAACCAAGTTAGGTTTGTGGCCAGTCATCCCACTTCTCCAAGTCTGTTTTCCCACCTTTGAATGGAGATGAAACCTTTGGGCGAAATTATAAGGAGTGATATACGCAAAAAAAAAAAAAAAAAAAAAGCGTGCAACCACTTGGAATATCATAAAATGCTATTCCAAAGTCCGTTATAATTATTCCTATTAATGGAGAAGCTGTGAAATACAGTGGGAACTACTTGAGATTGACAGGCCTGGATTGAGATGGTGGCTGGGCCACTGTGTGACACTAGACAAGTTAGTGCACTTTGAGCCTCAAATTGTTTTTTTTAAAAGTTTATTTTGAGAGACAGAGCGCGCGCGCATGTGTGCATGAGCAGGAAAGGGGCAGAGAGAGAGGGAGAGAGAATCCCAAACAGGCTCTATTCTGTCAGCACGGAGCATGGGGCTCGATCCCACGACCCCGAGTTCATGACCTGAGCCCAAATCAAGAGTCGGACGCTTACCCGGCTGAGCCACTCAGGTACTCCTTCTCTTTAAAGAGATGGGGATATGATGGGCTCCTTGAGGATTAAATGTGCATCGTCCCAAGTGTCCTTTCTGCTCCAGAGGCTTTAGGGGCAGTGATGTCCTCAGTGACAACGGAATGCTCCTTTGTCAAAGGAATGCAGCTTGGTTGCTGGCAGCCATTTCCCCTCTCAATTTCCAGGGACGATGTTTGTTTCGGGCTCTAGCCCCAGAAAATCGTACTCCACTCCTGACACATCCTGGTGATGACACAAAATGGATTCTTTTCTGCAAGGAAATGGGACGCCGCGTTTTCAGATTCCTGGAAAGAGCCCAGTTTGCACCCAGTGATCACACGGATCCTTGCCTGGTACCGGTTGTTCTAGGTGCTGGAGATACGGCAGTGGACAAAACAGAAATCCCTGCTCTCATAAGCCTATTGATACTGGTTTCCTAAGTACGTCAACACTGAGCCTTGAACTTTCTGGGAATCTGGTGGGGGCCAAAATATGCCAACTCATGGAAAATTGTAGGTTGATCTGAAATTGACGCAAGGACACTCAGATCTCAGGGAACACCAAGAGGTTCGGCTACAGCCAGAACTTGTCGAGCTGTCCCTGGGGCTCCTGTTATCTTGCAGGTTCTGGTTTGGGAGGTCTGGAGTGGGACCTGAGAAGTTTCCTTCCTTCCTTCCTTCCTTCCTTCCTTCCTTCCTTCCTTCCTTCCCTCCCTCCCTCCCTCCTTCCTTCCTTCCTTTCTAGTGTTTGAGAAAGTGAGAGCGAGAGAGAGCGAGAGAGAGCGAGAGAGAGAGAGAGAGAAGGTGTGTGGGGGGGAGAGGAAGAGAGAAAGGGAGGCACAAAATCCAAAGCAGGGTCCAGGCTCCGAGCTGGTAGCACAGAGCCCGACGTGGGGATTGAACTCGTGAACCAAGGGGTCATGACCTGAGCAGAAGTCAGACGCTTAACCAACTGAGCCACCCAGGCGCCCCGAGAACTTGCATTTCTAACACACTTGGACATTCTGGCCTATGGACCACACTTTGAATATCTACATTTTAAGTGACATCTTATATTCATCACAACAAACATGACCTTATTTTTCTTCAGCTTTCAGTAAAATTCTGCATATGCAAAACAAAAACAAAAACCAAAACCTAATTTTGAGTATTCCAGTGGTTTACTTTCTCAGACAGGGCTGGAAGTCTGGGTGTCTGATCTTGGCGGCCACCGCAGTTTTCTAGTGACCAGGAGCAGCCCTGGGCATGCGCTTCACCATTGGAAGCCCCACTTTTCTCATCTGCGAGCACAGACTTTTCCTACCTTGGTCTCGTTTAGGCAAAACCTTGTTAGACATTTGACAGGATGGATCCAAGGGTCTCCGTTTGACCATTTTAACCTGGGAATTGTAGTTAGGCTGGGGGTTATCCCTGGGAAGGTGGCTGGGGTTCTAAAATCTTACCATTAATACCGAGGAACTGGTATTCTCCGTGTCTCTAGAACTCATAAATATACCACGGGCAGCCATTCATTGAATGTTTACGAGGTGCCGGGCGATACGCGAATTGCTGTACGGGGACGGTCTTGCTCATGTTTACAACTCTATGAAGTAGCTTCAATTATTTTCTCCACATAACCAAAGCGAACAAAGGAAACTGAAGGTCACGGAGAACGTCAGCTGCCCAAACACATCGACTGCCACAGTGGGTACGACCAAGATTCTACCCGCTGTGACTTCTGGACCCACGTTCTTGAGTATAATTTAATCTAAGTGATGGACGGAGGGACGGTAGCAGAACAGATGCAGAGACGTGAACGACAAGGTTACAATGCGCAATCTTTTATTAAGTCTGTTAATAAGGCGCTCCCCAATCTTGGGTTAACTTAGATTTTCTCCCTGAACGACAGAAAATGCTAGTTCCACATTAGCAGCTGACAAACAGTATGAAAGCAAATTCACCTCACCAACCATGTGCAGTGGGACACCCCCCCCCCCAACCCCCCCGTGCTCATAACAAACGTTCCTGGAATGACACCACGGGGCGGGGGGCAGAGGGTGGGTGCCCGGCGCATATGGTGTTCGAGAAGGTGGAAGACTGGTAGCCCCACACAGGAAAACATTTCCTGCCAAAGGCACCACAGAAAACTGTTTCCTCATTAGGAGTTCCTGATGGTAGCCAGATGTTAAGTCTGAACGAAAGTACCATCGACTGTAACACAAAAACCGCATCGCCCTTTACATACAAATAAGAGAGAGAATTTATTTTCAGTCTGAGTTTATTTAACATTTCATCCAGTTGAACGGAAATAATACATTGACTCCAACACTGGCAAAGACACCGCGCTAATACTGAAGTAATAAGATCTGCCAGTCAGTAATACGTACAATCATAATTATCACGTGACTAGAAATATGAACAACCATTTACCTTTATAAGCTCATTGCACTTCATGTGGACTTTTCTCCAGAAAAGATATTTCTAAGAGATCAGCGAAATTGCCAATCTTGGTTCATTTGTTCCTTTTTATAAACCACGATTAAATGATACAGTTAATATTTCTATATAAAAGCATCAGGGGTTGGAAGCCTCAGTAAGTGTTTAAAAAGACACATCTCCATGTTCATTATCCCTTCTACAACAGTGCTTTGGTCCTACCTTCCTGGTGCGTACAAAATTTTGGTTAGTTCATCAAGCGTCAAGCCAGTTGCTAGCTGATTTCTCAATGAAGGTTAGGATTCTGAAAGGGACCTAACAGTTAATGGGGGAGGGGACGGTGAGAATTCTGAGATTAGCTGGGGCAGGTGGGGTTGGCGTCAAGCGCTTAGTTAGGTTACAAACCACCCTTTCAGCACCTCATGGAGATCTGCCTTCAATTTCAGGCTCTTACCGCTACTTAAAGAGAAGCATCTACGGCAACAAAATACATCAGAATGTCATGGGGAACCAATTTGCCTCAAATGGTTTAAGACAGAAAATCTCAAAGAGAAAATTCTGGTGGCACAAAGGAAGGCTCGAGGTGCCCCCAAGCTTCCGATCCATAATCCTTTCAGAGAAAAAGAGAAACACGGACACAAGGCACACCATTTTTTCTTTATGAGGAAATACAGACTGGTCACATCGTCGGGAAAAATCTGTCGAAACTAGCTTCTACATTCCCCCTCCCCCCCACTTACAAGTCTCTGAATTACAAGTGAACTGAGTGGTCTTCACTCAACAGAACAACCACCTAGCATATGCCTGGAACATCTACAGACGTGAAACATAACCTGTTACGTTAAAAACAGGTGAAGCTACTACAGATGATGTAAACACTGGCCCATGGATTCGTTATTTTCAAACAGGGTAGAATGCAATAGACAATATTCAAGGAAAATTCATTTAGTCACTGATTCACATACACAACATTTCCGCATCTTTCTGAAAGCCAAGGAGATCTAGAAGAATGACCAGCACATGTAGCTAGCTGGAGCTGGGCTCTCACTCCTAAAGAGTCAAACAAACCAGATCCAACCCAGTCACACGGCACTGGTATTGAATATACTTCCAAAATCCGACATGTGGAACATTTCTGTGATTTGATTATTTGGTGTAAATAACCGAATCTAAGGTCAACAAGTGCGAGGTAAGAGGAACTTCGTAAGAATGTAAACCAGAATAAATTTAGAAGTCAACCAAAGAAATCCCCCAGCAATGTGAATGCACAGAATCGTGGCCGGCAGGAACAGCTCACTGCACTGGTCTATTACCGTGCCTTCTGGGAAGTACATGGGGGAGCTTTCAATCCTACAAATCCACAAGAGATGTCACTTAGTTGGGGTTGCCCACTGCCCAGACTGGAAGCAAACTTCCCTTAATGTTTATGAGTCCAGTTTTTTACAGCTTAGCCTCAGAGCTTTGTGTTTTCCCAAATCACTGCCGAGTGATTTGAAACAAGAACAGGATAAACATTCAGTATTTCAAACAGATTTCCTTTTCGCTCACTGATAATCAGTAAGTATTTATTGAGTATATACTGAACATCTACTCTATGCCTAACAGTGCTTTTTAAAACTCTGGGGGAGGGCTGGTATATTGTCTTTGAAAAACAATTACTATAAAAGCTACAGGAAGGGTATTTTTGTAAATTACACCGTGATTCAAATGTAAGGGAGCCAACGGGTGTCGGGCGCCAGGCCCACACCAGGTGCTGTGCTGTAGGTGGCAGCTTGACTCTAAAAGGCTAATGTGGATCTTGAAAAGGTTTCTGTCACTGGGAGAACCCGGGCTGAACAGGCTTCTCCTCACCAGGTCTGCAGCAGGCGGGACAAGCTGTAGAGTTTCTTCCCTTATTTTATAATCCCTTGTTAAAGTACACGCGCCGTAACTCAGGATAGGTCTCTCGGATCTTGGCTTGCAGCTCAGCCTCCAAGCTCGTCACAGACATGGAACTGGGATAACGGAGAAATGACAGGATTATTACATGGGCAGAGCAGGGAACTAGAATCTGCAGACGGCAGAGAAGGGACCTTTCCGTGCCACCCCTTACCCCCCCGCCCCGCCATGACTGGTATTGTAAAACAGGGTCCTGTTTGAAAAATGCTTCCTGGGCCCTGAAAGTGAGCGTCCAGTTCCTTTTAGACAATTAGTTGTTGCTAAAAATCCAAGAAATACACTTAAGAACCCAACAATTCTTAGTTTTTTTAATGTTTATTTATGTTTTGAGAGAGAGAGAGATGGAGAGAGTGAGTCCTGGAGGGGCAGAGAGAGAGAGAGAAAGAAAGAGAGAGTGAGAGAGAGAGAGAGGGAGAGAGAGAGAGAGAATCCCAAGAAGACTCCATGCCTTCAGCGTAGAGCCCAATGTGGGGCTAGATCCCATGAACCATGAGATCATGACCTGAGCCAAAATCAAGAGTCAGATGCCTAACTGACTGAGCCACACAGGAGCCCTAAGAACCCAACAATCATTAAAGCTTACAAACTTCTTCGCTGGGAAAAATAAGCAACACCACTTCCAGACCCTGCTGGTATTGGGAAACGTGGTAATGCCACTGCCCGAAGAGAACAATCTAATGTTCACCATTAATTAAAAAGACACGTATTTAGTGGATTTTTTTTTAATGTTTATTTATTTTTGAGAGACAAAGAGAGAGCATGAGCAGGGGAAAAGCAGAGAGAGAGGGAGACACAGAATCTGAAGCAGACTCCAGGCTCTGAGCTGTCAGCACAGAGCGAGATGCAGGGCTCGAACTCATGAACTGTGAGGTCATGACCTGAGCTGAAGTTGGACGCTTCATTGACTGAGCCACCCAGGCACTCTGATTTAGTGGAATTTGTAACACTAACAATTCATTGGCACTAATATGCTTTTGTCCATTGTATAGTAATACATGCTTATTGTAAAACTTTTAGAAAACACTAAAATGGGGGTGACTGGGTGGCTCAGTCAGTTGAACATTCGACTTCAGCTCAGGACATGATCTCAGTTCATGAGTTCGAGCCCTGAATCAGGCTCGCTGCTGTTAGTATGGAGCCTGCTTTGGATCCTCTGTGCCCCTTCTCTCTCTGCCCCTTCCCTGCTCATGTTCTTTCTCTCAAAAATAAATAAACATTACAAAAAAAGAAAATACTAAAAATTGCAAGAGACAAACATCACTCACAGTCACACACCACTGAGAGATAACCTGTTAGTCTTTGATGAATTTTTAAAAAGTACTTGAATGTATTATATGCGTATGTATATTAAAGCTTTTTTTGTTATAAATGCATATTTATTATACAAAAGTACAAAGAAAAATTGTCCAGAATACTTACTACAGAAAACCCGGTAATATTTTGATACGTAATTAATCTTTTACTTTTAAATGTTTATTTCTTTATTTTGAGAGAGAGAAAGAGAAAGCATGCGCTGGTGAGGTACAGAGAGAGGGAGAGAGAGTCCCAAACAGGTTCCGAGCTGTCAGAGCAGAGCCTGACCTGGGACTCGATCTCACGAACTGAGCTGAAATCAAGAGTCAACGCTTAACCAACTGAGCCACCCAGTCGCAAAAATAAATAAGCATTTATAAATAAATAAATAAATAAATAAATAAATAAATAAATACTGGAGTAATATGTTTCTTGGCAGCTGAGTAAACTCCACCTGTAAAACCACCTGGTTCTTGTGTTTACTTTGTAGGAAGAAGTTTAAATAATCCTTCTGCTTCCTTAATGGTGATATGCCAATTCAAACTTTCTAATGTTTTAGCATTGTTAACATTTTCTAGGAACCTGTCCGTGTGCCTGTTTCCAAATCTACTGGTGTAATGATGTCGGTAATATTCATTTACCTTTTTAGACTCTGCAAGGTCTCTAGTTATACCTCTTTTTCGTTCACAACACGATTTGTTCCCATTGGCGTCACAAGATGACCATCCATTACTATTTCCAAAGAACCAACTTCTGACCTTTTGTTTCTGGGCCTACCTCCTTCCTTTCTCTTTCCCCGGAGTTTATTCTTTTTGTTCCTTTTTGAACTTCAGTTGGACATTTAGTGCATTGATTTTCAGGCATTCTTCCTTTCTAACATAAACACTTAAAGCCAATCATTTCTCTCAGAGCAACGTTTTTGCTGCTTCCCACAAATTTTGATAAGGAGGTTTTTATTACTTCTTATTTGTACAGTAGAATGGGTAACTGTAACATATTTATACAACGGACTATTATATAGCAGTCAGGTAAATGAACTTAGCTACATGCAATAATGCGGAAGAATCTTAGCTGTAGGACATTGAATAAAAAAGAACGAATACCAGAAGACTCTACATAGTAATGACACCCTTGTCTAAAAAGTTCCCAAAGAGGCAAAACTAAACGTTAGTAATACATATATGTGTGTGTATATATACATTATATATATAAAATAAAAAATTTTAAGGGGCACCTGGGTGGCTCAGTCAGTTGAGCAGCCGATTTCGGCTCAGGTCATGATCTCACGGTTCATGGGTCCACAGGCCCCGCGTCAGGTTCTGTGCTGACAGCTCAGAGCCTGGAGCCCACTTTGGATTCTGTGTCTCCCTCTCTCTCTGTCCCTCCCCTGCTTGTGCTCGGTCTCTCTCTAGGAGAAACATTAAAAAAAATTATTTTTTAAATAAATAAAAAATAAAAAATTTTAAATGCAATTGTATGATAACTATGAAGTTCTGCATAATGGTTAAATCTGCAGAGGAGGCAGGGAAGAACCTACAAAAAGATGTAACTGACCGGTGATCTTTTTATTCATGAGTGGGCAGTGGGTGCACGGATGTTCACCGTATCATTAAAGTAAACAAAATAAAATAGGGTCATGCTTGGACCAATAAGAACAGTGTGTAAAGAACCAAGGAATAGGAGTAATCCTATTCTATGGAACTTATGAGTAAGAAACAGAAAGAAAAATAAGCAAATGTAGAAGCAAAAAAACCCCAGAGTGATAAGCTTCATTTTTCGATAGGGGAACACAAGAGTGCCCTTGGTCTCCCAAATGTGGAAACCACGTACTCTCCAAGGACAGGTGACCTCATGGCACCAGTTGTTACAGAAAAACTTTGAAGGTCCATACCTAGAATTTAAATCAATCATAACAACAAATGTTAGAACAAATACAGTGTTTTTTCTCATAACACTTAAACAAAACCAAGGCCTATGTAAGGAGCTCCTTTATGGATTTTCAAATCCTTTAATCTCACAATTAGAAAAGCTGTATCTATTAAGGGTTTACTTTGTATCAGGTGCTCTCCTCGGCATCTGACATACACTATTTCTGAGTCACCGAGTACAAGGTCAACTGTTGGACACTGGTATATACCGGAGAAATAAACTTTTCTTGCGTTAAGCCCTGAGATTCTGGGGTTTGCACAAGTAAATAGGTATGATTAGCCCTCTTAGGAGATGGAAGAAAAATGCATCTGCCCTGGGCTTAGAAGAGGTTCTAAAGGTCCGGCCCTCTCCCAGGGGAGGGCAGGGCTCTAGGCATCCAAGTGGTACAAGGCTCCCTCTCCTGGAGATTTAGTGCCCTATTCAGTACCAGTAGGAGCCAAACACAGAAGTGAAAGAGCAGGTGAAAAGTGGAGTTCTCTCTCAGGTGGAGGGGACCTGATACAGTTAGTTCCAGAACACTTCATCAGGCTTTGAAAGCCTAGGGCATTAAAGACCGTACGTTTGAAGCCTGTCGGCCCGTGAAGGTGCCACGAAGGCAGCCGCAGCCTGGTAATCCTCAGACAAAAGCCAAACAAGACGCTGCTCTCTGTGCTTTCATGTCAGACCAGGAGGAGGCTGAAGACCTAGATTTATCCGATGCCGATTTAATGCCCGTCAGTCCCGTTCTTACATCAAAAGCAGGATTGAAGGGTGGCCTGGGATGAAGGCACACGATAAGGCGTTTGAGGCGAAAAGCCAAGTAGGAAGAAGGGAAGCCAGTATACCAATCACTGAGACTAAGTGTGTGTGGCTGCTGTCCCTGGGGCGGATCTCAAATTCTAGTGCGTCTGCGTTACAGCTGCCATTTGCCAACGGACTGGGCGACCAGGAGCCGTATCTAAAGTTTTCTAAAAGCACACTTGTACCAGGAGTTAACGTGATTCTTACAAAAGAATAAAGCATTTTCAAATGTGATGGTAGAGCTGGATCAAGAGAGTTTTGAAATTAAGCAGGTGTGTGTTTGATTTCTGCCTCTGTCTTGTCCTTTGAGGGACGTGGCTTCATTCATCTTTGTGAATCTCAACGTCCATACAAATGAAATGGAACAGCAGCACCTGCGTCTTCAAATGGTTTTTAGGATTAAAGCTGGTGATCACTCCGAAGAATAGCAAATACATACCTTTTCTGAGGAAACAGAGCACAACACAGCGGCGTAGCAAACACCAAACTTAGGAAAACGGAAAAGAAAAAGACAAGTCAGAGCCTTTCCAATGGCAACTTTCAGATCCTTTGTCTGTCTCACTTTTATAACGATCCTTCAAATATTACATTTCCTCCCAAAAAATACGTCCTGCTGGGGCGCCTGGGTGGCGCAGTCGGTTGAGCGTCCGACTTCAGCCAGGTCACGATCTCGCGGTCCGTGAGTTCGAGCCCCGCGTCAGGCTCTGGGCTGATGGCTCGGAGCCTGGAGCCTGTTTCCGATTCTGTGTCTCCCTCTCTCTCTGCCCCTCCCCCGTTCATGCTCTGTCTCTCTCTGTCCCAAAAATAAATAAACGTTGAAAAAAAAAAATACGTCCTGTTTATGTAATTTTATCACCAGGGACTGTCAAAATAAGTTTAAAAAAAATCAGAGAAATATCCAGAACTTAAAAAAGAATCACACAGAGTCCCAAATGTTGTAGGTTTCCCTTTGCTTCTATCCAGTTGTTGGGACCATAAGTGCCCTAAGTTCCGGGATCTGTTCTGGGTCTCACTTTCAAAACCTGTGTCTCACATTATCTACCCATTGCTTTGCCTTTCTTATGCTGTGTATTTACCTACAGAAAGGAAATTAAGTATGTAAAAGTGATTCCACTCACCAAAAGCCAACTAATCCAACTTGAATAGGTGCACTCATCCACGGGAACCTCTGTGTGGAGAAATAAATTACTTTGAATGTTTTTTATACAGGTTCTTCGAGACAATTTCTCCTGATTAGCGGGAAGGAAACTCTCCACACTACAAGACCCAGATTAGTGAAATGTGGGGGGAACACTGCAGCAGGCACGTTAGTTCTGACTTCCTGCAGCCTCCTTGATCTGTCAGTAAATGCCCATGCAGAGATCAAGTGGCTTCTCATGTTTTTCTCTTGCACATATAATCTGAGAGATGCTTGGCTCTAAACAGGTGGAGAAATCATTACCATTTAATTGTAATTCACCTCTTGGCTGGGGAGGCTATACAGCCTGGTGTCAAGGCTGGAAGACAAACTAACCTGTACTCAAATCTCTGCCCTGCCAGTTCGCTCCTGACAGTGGGGGAAAGACAGACAGAGCCCAAGCGCTCCAAGCTTTTGGTTTTCTCGTCTGCAAAACGAGGATCACAGCGGGTTTCCCAACAGTGAATGAGAGAAGATATGTCAGGTCTCGGTCATAAGGCACCTAGAACGGTGCCTGGAACGTAGCAGAAACCCAACATTTCCCTCCTCCCCTGCATCTTCCCTTTCTTGTTTTTAGTTGCTGTCAATATGGTTGAAACTATTGCTGGCACAGAAAACTTGTGCCTTTCACTTTTTTTTTTTTTAAATGGAAACGAAGCAGTTGGTTGGTCTTTCAGAGAATAAGCAGTTAGCTTTTTAGTTTTCCAAAAGGAGTGGTACCAAAAAACACAATATAAAGAACGGTGGGGTATATGGTTATAGAAACAAGGCCACTGAAACGTCTGCAACCAAGTTGTGAACCGGTCGTTATGAAATCAGCCAACTTAGTGAAGAGTCAACACAAGCTGTTAAAAAAATCAGGACCCCCAAGATGCTTGCATGAGAGGCATACCCTCGTCCCCGAGAAGACTCCTCTGGAGAACAGGTACATCACGCAGGGTAGTGCGGGGGGGAGAGAGGCATGTACTAGAGAGGAAGGGAGAAATGTCATCAAGAGAGGACACACCCACCCCTCCAAGGACAGTAAGAAAAGGACACACGGTATCTTGGGCAACTGGCTTGGAGCGATGATGGATATTCCTCAGGAGATGTAAACCCTCGCCCTGGCACTGCCCAGACTTGTGACGTCCGCGCTGGCTGACAGGAAGGCAAGCTCAGCAAGGAGATTTTGTGAAGGATGAACTTGAGCCCCTGAGAGCGGCCTTCTTATTTCAAGTGGACTCTTGTCTGAAGCGAAGGGGGCTAACCTATTAAACCAGGGAGCAGCTGCAAGTAATCTCCAAGGACGTGTGCAAGTGAGAGGCCGACTGTGCCTCATGCCAATGGTTTCCATGGAAAGGCTCTCGGTAGTGACAAGGATCCTGGAGAACTCTGACTTCATCCAACCTGGATGTCATCCTCTCTCCTGACTCCTCTCCAGCACCCCGTCCGCTCAACTCATCCCCACTTTTTAAACAGCACTTAGCCTGAGACTCAGGGAGCTGTGGATGTTTGGTCCTCCCTCATATGCTCCCACACCTCAAACTGTGCCAACAGAGGCTATCTTAAATAATAGTTTCAATGAATTAGAGACACTACCCATCAATTTAAAAGGTATATATTCATGAGGCCAATGTGCAAAAAGTTAGTATGACTCTAAAATCTTCCCTCCGCCAGGATCGTGATCTTTTCCCCAACAGCTTTACTGACTTATGGTAAAACGCACATATTTGATGTGTAAAGTTTTGATACATGTATTTGGCTGAGAAGCCATCACGACGATCAAGATAATGAACATATCCTTCCATCCCTAATGCTTTCCTTGTGCCTTGTGCCCTTGGCGATTTCTCTTTCTGAAACCCCGCACCCCATTCCCTGGCAACCTCTGATCTCTCGTCACTATGTATCAGTTTATATTTTCCAGCATTTTATGTACAGAATATATTCTTTTGTGTAATCATTTTGAGGTTCATTCAGGTTGCTGCACGTTATCAATAGTTCATTACGTTTGCTTGCTGAGTTAGGTATTCTATTGCATGGATACAGCACAACTTGATAATCTATTCTCTTGCTGATGACCATCTGGGTTGTTTCTGGTTTTTGGAGATTGCAAATGAAAATAAAGCTGCTGTGAACATCCGTCTTTTATAGACACATGCTTTCATTTCTCCGAGGTAAACACCTAGGAGTGACATGGCTGGGTCAGGTGGTAAACATCTGTTTCGCTTTTTAAGAAACTACCAAACTATTTTCCAAAGTGGTTGTACTGGTTTTCATTCCCACTAGCAGGATATGAGAGTTCCAGTTTCTCCACATTGCCACCGACATTGGCTATGGTCAGTCTTTTTGACTTTAGCCACTCCTGGAGGTGTTTAGCGGTAGCTCATGTAGTTTTGACGTGAATTTCCCCAGTAACTAAAGACACTGAGCATGTATGTGTACATAAACACATACATACATGTATATATATGTATATATGTATATATTTGGGGAAATGTCTGTTCAAACCTTTTGCTCATTTTTTTAAATTGGGTTGTTTTCTTGAACGCATGTTGAAGGCTCTTCATATCTTCTGTATAGAAGTCCTTTACCAGATACAGGCTTGCCTAGATTTTCTCCCGGTCTGTTTGCCTTTTCAAAACTATAAAGTTTGCAAAAAACAGAACTTTATCATTTTCATGAAGTCCAGTGTATCCATTTTTCTTTTATGGACTGTGCCTTTGCTGCTGTGTCTAAGAAATCTTGGCCAAACTCTCAGTCTCAAGGATGGCCTCTTCTATATTTTGCCAGAAATTTTACAGTTGTAGATTTTTACGTTTAGAGTCTATGAACCATGGGGAGTTAATTTTTATATATGGTACAGTCAATTCCCTATACATAGCCCACAACCTGGCCATCTGGAAGTTTCCTAATAAGCCATGCTGTGTGTCCTCTCTGAGCTTCTGTGGACCATGTATCCTTGGCCACCATTCAAGTCTCTGCCCACCTCCTGCATTTGGGGGAGACATTTCTAATCCCTCTGTGCTGCATTCTGTAATCACCAAGTGTTGGAACCACTGCCTTGTGCCTCTTCCTGTCACTGTGCTTTCTGGCTGTTGACAGCAGGGCTCTGTCTCTATGACTCAATTACCCAGCACACTGCTTGGATTGTAACAGGGCATTCAGCAAAGGGCTGCTGAGTAAATACATGAGTGAATGAACAAATAAATGCTACACTCACACTTAATTAACAGAAAATCCTGAAAATACACTGAGTAGACAGAGCTGTCCACCTTTGTTAAAAGGAATAAGGAAGAAGCAGAACTAAGGGATGAGGAACTATTATCTGATCTAAACCATAGTAACTTTATTTATTCCTAATGAAAGTGCCAGCAAGGTAAAGAGGCCACAGGAGTTATTCTTCAAGAATACCATTCTTCAAAGTGCCAGATTTTAGGCAGTGAACTTTCTGATTTACTGCAAAGGTTTCTGTGAGTCACCTGCCCACAGCCGATGCTTTTTTCTAGCTAGCACTCCACTTGGAAAAAGATAAGGCGTAGGGGGGAGGGATGAGTCATACCGAATGCTCCCCAGGCTCACCATTAAAAAAGCCAAGAATGTCCAATTCGTGTCATGTTGGCAGAGGAGTTTGGTCATGTCCAAGGTAAAAGCCCAGGCAAGTGCATCCTTACAGAGGGGCACATGCGGCCGCTAGAGCTGTGGGAACAAACAGGGGGCCAGGCGAGGCAGACATCACCCACATGGACGATACGAGCTGCTGAAAAATGATCTCTGGAACCTCTGTGAAAGGAGCATGGTAAAGCTTGCCTTTCAAGATGCACACGAAAGCGCTCAGAAGACGGAAACGTATGGCTATTAACACAAGCCACCTCTGCCTATGGTTTAGTAGCAGCTACACTATCCCTTCAGTCCCGTGGGAACTCTCTACTGCGCAAAATGCAGTCCTTCAGCCTAACAGCAACCCTGCACTCTTTCGGGGAGTGGAATGTGTGTATGAATAGCTCAACATTTAGCCACTGCTTTTTCAAAGCAACGTCCTCCCCTGGGGTCTGAAGGGGTGCAGCCACAACCAGACCCCCGGTAGCTAGTGAGACCCTGGGACTGATCCATGAGCTACTCTGACCGCCTCTCCCAACCTCACCCTGGGGATCTGCAACCGGTGGCCTCTGCCAGCTCCAGGTGAGGGGCGGAGGGGCGGAGGGGCGGAGGGGCAGGCTGGGGAGAGGGGCAGGCAGAGGGCTTCTCCATGAAGGACGTGTGAGGTGGCACACCTCCAAATTACTATTAAGTACATGATATCGAGCGAAGCTAAAAACCGCAAACTGAGGTGGGGGAGGAAAACAAAATACGTATTCATTTATTAACGTGAAAAAGCCTAAAAGAGAGTGGCAATGGGGGGTTAACTGCCTGGATCATTTGCTGCTTCTTTCATGTAGAAAATGCTGTTAGGCCGTAACAAGAAAATGATGCAATATGCACGACTACGTCCCCTGTCCAGTGTTTGTCACTCAGAGTAACTACGGCAACTTTTCCAACGATGCCGAGACCCCAGGAGTGCCAAGGCACGACTGAACTGGGAGAATGATGTACCAGCCTCACTTCCATGCGTTTTCTCCAGTGAGCTAGCTTTTCAGCATTAACACAGCTTCCAAGGCAGACTTTCCTTGAGAATTTCTGGGATCCCTAGCCACGATCGGGATACGCGTCAGCAGCCGCAGTGCGCCACGTGCCCCCAGGCTGCAGCGAGACTCTGCAGAATCGAGTCCCACCCGCGGTGGACGCAGCGAGACTCGGAGCCCCTGCTCCAGAGCCAGGCTGCCGAGATTCTTCTGCTGGGTGGCCTTTGAGAGACAGAGAGAAGAGGACGGGAGGGCTTCGGCAGTGGGGATGCCGTCACTGAAGGTGGCCTCCCAACAGCTTTCACAGTCACCTGCAGATTCGTGACAATCATAACCTGGTGACACGATCGGCAGAATGAGCCACACTGGTGACCCGTCTCTTACGAAAGCGTCACTTTTATCGTCAGACGAACTACGTAAGATGACAGCTTCCAAGTCTTGTAACCAACCTAGAAATCTGGTCTTGCTTTAAAAACCTGATTGTTTCTTCAGTTCAGCAGGAGTGGGGGGTTAGATTTATTTTGATCCTCCACTGCTCCTGAAGTTGGCACGCCAAGACCTTAGGAGCTATCAACCAGGCAGAGCCAAAAAGGCTGCCTGGGCCGACGTATGCCCTTGCAGAAACAGTGGGATCCTAATGCCTTCCCAGAGCAAGAGCCGGCAGAGAAGAACACAGGGCATCAATTCAACGTCTGCAAAGTTAGGCATGTACTGGATGGGCCACTCACCACTAGCACCCTGAAGAGTGATGTTGAAAAACCCCGTTTAAATGAACGTGATAGGTGTTTTCCTTCAAAGCCGAAATCACTTCCCATAAGTAAAGCGGGGATCGACAGAAAAAGGAGCACTGCATTAGTTTTTGAAAAGCACTGAGATGTCAAAGCTGATGAATTCCAGATGTGTATATAATCTGGTAGTTTTAGGATACAGTCACTGTTCAAGTACATAAACTAACCCGTTAGCAGCTTTTAAGAGTCCATCTTCTCTAAGCTTTGCACCAGAAGGAGAGATGGGCAAATTTTTTTCATTAATTCTTAAAATAACAGCTTAGTGAAGTAGGTAAAATGTCACGTGAATCCACAATGACATTTTGGTCTATACCGATAGCTTTACTGCTTAAATACATACATACACATATATAGACAGATATAGATAGATGTCTATATCTATATATATTAGAACTGTTTTGTATCTGGGGACAGTTCAATGGCTACAGGGCCACCATGACACGCTATTGTACAATTCATACTGACGTGCAAGACTGCTGTGGGAGGGTGCTCAGGGAATACAACTCTTTCATGTGCCCACAGCTCCCAAGAAAGAATACGAGAGAAGGTGCTGGAGAGAGGGTCCCCTTTCCCTAACATGGGGTTGGTGCAGGGACAGGCCACAGCCTGGGTACGTGGGTCAAATGAGGCACTCGACGTTACTGTCTCCTCACGGCATACTTTCTGGTTTCCTTCTCTAAGAACATAATTGTATCGCAAGTGTTTATGAAGTGTTCACTTAGTGGTGACTGTAGCTTTCCTCCTGGGGCCCGTTAGAATTCTCCTAATCGTGAGATTAGGATTAGGAAACCACTCAGGAAGTGTTTGGCCTGTGAACTAGGTCCTTTTCCAAAGCTTTATCGTGTCTCTTCGATGTTACATTTCTGTTTCTAAGACCCAAAACGATTCACCCCAAGACAGCTGCGGTCTTCCCCACAAGACACTTGTTCCTTCAGCAAGGAGCCTGCCTCCTTTCTCCTGGTAGATGTAACAAAGCCACTTTCCAAACCGCATGAGCCACGAGTCACCCGATTCTACCATATCCCAATTGTTAAAGCACCGGAAAATGAAGACGATGCGTGAACACTATTGCTTTAAACCGCGGATGCTACAAACAGCAGTGTAGGAGCATCGAGAGTCCTCGGTCACAGTTTCATCCTGTGATGTTTTCAGACCTTGAAGGGAGGTGGCTGAGAGACTAATGAATTACTAGATATGATCACCAAAGAAAAATACACGGGGCACTATATTCAGGGTTCAACAAAGCTACTACTCCAAATGACGTTTCCATTTCCGGTAGTCGGCATAGTGACCTATCAACACATCACCCCAAATTCACACCATGTCTTCATTATCACCTAGCTAGGCATCCCAGTGATGACGAGGATGAGTGTCTCACTCATCCCGAGGGTGTGACCTCTCGAGAAGTGAGCAGCCACCTTCCATGTATGAAAGCTTTTTCAAATATCTGAGATCACAAGTAAAATGTTCCTCGAAACATCTTTTTAGTTACGTAAGTGCCCAAGTGCCAACGGCCTTCAAACTCTTTACTCGCTGTGTAGGAAATATTCTGCACAGTTTGAAATCCGAAAGGGTTGAGGCAGAGATAGAAGTGGGGCTTACCTTTAGGAAGGCTTTCTTCTCCAAAGTGTTCATGATAAATGGAGGGATGGCTGCAAGTAAAGACAGATCCACCTAAGTCTTAATATTTATTTTCAGCTTACGTTTTTTTCAACAATTTCACAAAACACTTATGTCACTTTTAGGCTATTTTCACTGGCACAGTGCAATTATTTGCAGTAATTCTTTAAAATACTTTAGTATTTAAAAAAGATTTTAAAAATAATGTGATGGTCTTTACCAGCCAGAAAATTTTATAATCTTGAAGGGAACTTTAGATTTTACTTTAAGTATGCAATAGTACACATATCAGGAACTTTTTTCTCCTGTGTTAATAAAACACATGCAACCTCCCCCAGGCATCCATCCCACGTGGGGGGAGAAAAAAGAGAAAAAAGAAAAAAAGATTCCTGCCTTGAGTGACCCTAGAAAAGTTACCTAACTTCTCTGAGCCTCCGCTTTCTGTTTTCCTCATTGATAAAGTGGAGAAAATTCTATCAAACTGGCTGTGACGGTCAGACACAATGATGCACATAAAACTTCGGGGAGTGGTAGTTCATTTATTATTTACTCACAATTTCCGTCAGACTAAACTGTCACGTCAACCACTTCAATATGGCAATTACCTCTATAGATTTCACTGGGAAAGAAAGATTGTGTTTCTCCTCTGGGGACCAAATAATGTTTAAAATAACCAAGCCTCTAGAAATAGATCTGTTGGGCTGGCTGAACTCCAAAGGGGAGCCTTGTATTTCAAAATGAGAAAGAATAAAACTAAAATCAAACACAGATACGGGACAGAAGCAGGAGTTGCAAGCTTGATTTTGGCAAATCTGGAAATCCGGGCTCAGCGGGCGCGTTGGGGAGGGCGCCGCGGCCCCTCGTAGGTTGGGGACAGTGTGTTGGTGCCAGACTCGGGGGGACTCTTGGCCTGTTTCAGGACTGCGGTTTCCACAGTGCACCCACCTCCAGAGCATACACTGCTGTCTCGTGAGGGTGCCACGAGGGTGCCTCTGTTGAATGAATTAATGGTGGCGAAATCGGATAATCCCAATTGGCTGGGATGCCACTACCATGTTCCTCAGAGTTTTCCTTCAGGCCCTTTTCTTCTTCAACTTTTGCTGCCTACTCCTACTTATCCCCTGATGAGATTCACAATGACAAAATGAACTTAAAGACAACAAAATATACTAGTGGGACAACCTGACAGCAGTTGATTAAGTAAGTAGGCTTCCCCTGAGAGCCTGGTTAATAGCCAAGTGCTTTCTGCATTCAGTTTACATGATGAAATTAATCATACGAGTTTCCATTTGCTGCTGTAAACAGCACTAGACCTTCCAGACCATCTGGTTTCTGAGTAAGTCTGAGAATCTTCTCTCGGCCTTTGGTCTGAGGGTAGCTCTAGAAAGCCCTAGGAGTGGCCCAGAGTTTCTCAGAGGAGCTAAACACAATGCAGATTGTGGCTGGCGCTTGTGTTGACTCCAAGCCCTGCGAACAAAACTGAGTAGAAGCTTGGTGCACATCTTAAGAGCTGCTCTAACCATCCCGACTTGGTGTGTGTTCTAAAGGGTCTCCAACTGATACAAATCAACCTCCAGCAGAAATTATTCTGATTCAAGAACTTTTCGAAGTTTCTTTTTAAGAGTGAAGAAAATCAAATTCTTTGCCTTCAGGTTCTCATAACCCATACTGTCACCGCCCAGGTCCACACCTGTCCCCAACACTGGTCTGCTGTGGTGGGCCAGCTTCCCGGCCAGTCTCCCCCACCATCCCACCACCACCGCTGGCTCCCTCTGGCCTCCACACGGCACCCACAGCACCCCCACAGCGCCAGGCGTCGTGCAGCAAAAGCCTAAGAAAGATGACCCCACGCCCCTGCCCAAACTGCCCCGTGGCCCCTCAGACTACAGTCAGGCCTCGCTGACTGAGAGCTACTAACCCATGCCCGGGGCTGCCATGAGGATCCTGGAGACGACCACCTGTGTGATGGCCTGTTTTGCAGCATTGGCCGACTCGCCCAAGCGGTTCCCATTCTCGTCTGTGACGGGAATGCCGACTTTGAGTTCCCTGCCGAGCAAAACACACGCAAAGAGGTTCACAGACGCCCTCTCGTGAAAAGGCTGGAAACAGCACTGTGCTGTGGAAGATCAAGTCCCCACTTAAGCCAACTAGCCACTCAGGTGTCATTTTTGGCACTAAGGGGCCTGTTTTCAAATACCACGGACAAGTTGTATGACGGGCACAAAAGTAAAATAACACTAGCGAACTCCATTACAGAAAGTATCTCGTTTTTAGTAACAATAGGACTCAAAGGGCAAGTATGCTAACTTAAAGATAAAGCTAATTCCTATGCTCACGTGCAAACCTGAGCAACTCTCCAAATGAGAGACACATATATGATATGTGCCATCACTAACCTAACTGCCTAGACTGACGTAGGACTCGTTAGTACGTGGCACTACTGGGTATTTAACTCTAGTTACTAACACTAAAAGTACAGCTCCTATTTGTTACCCTTCCTCGTTATCCATTCCAAACTGCTTTTCCTTGTCCTTTCTTCTCTCCTAATTTTTTGCCAGTGCTATAAAATACTTTCAAAAATAGACATGAATATTATTTTAAAGCCAAGAAGATGGTTCTGGGCTGTGGTGGGGGAGAACCTATTTTAGAGAATACATTTTCAGTGCAGAGACCTTCTCTGCCTAGCCCTAGCACAAACATTATGTTAGCTTGAGATCCTCGTTTTAAACGTTTTACTACACAGAAGCAGAAAGAATATTCTATCCCTCCACATGTCCACAGCCTACTTTAGTAACTAGCAGGTCATGGCTAAGCTTGCTTCATTAATGGACCCATCTCCGCGCCCGTGACGGATTATGCTGAAGCAAACCCCACGTCTCCCGTAGTCTCCCGTAATTCCGTCTGCAAAGATTAACATGAACTTGTAATAAAAGTTCCGACAAAACTAATTATTCCAAGCGGTCAAGCACCAGTCCTTTCGACGACTGCACGTGGATCTTACCTTTGCCTCATTAACGGGATATTAATGCAATTAGCAGCAGCTACCGCAGCAAAGGGAACAAAACGTCCTATGAGTGGTGAGACGTGCTGCAGAAAAGAGAATTCCAAAAGCATTACCTTACTCTGCCCGGATGACTAAATGCAAACACTTATTTCTCCCTGAAAACCACTAAAAACCCAGAGCCTTCTTTGCACGGTCGCTCAGGCCAGGAGTACTTTCAAAACTCGTGGCCTGGTGGTGTCCATCTATTTCCCGCATGGGCGCACTTCTGGGACACGTGACAGCTTAGCCTGGCTGACGGACTGAGGGGCTTTGGAGTCGCAGAGTCTGGAGTCCACGTACTGGCATCCCTACCTCTCCGGAGGTGTGGGCGCAGGCACGTTCTTCTGCACACAGCCTCTAGCGGGCAGTTAGGGTCAGGGGACATTGGGCACAGTGCCAGGGACAGACCAGGGGCTTGGCAGATGGTGTGGGTGACGGCACTTCCCAAGCTCATTGGAAGACACAACTGGACCTGAACTATTCTAGGAAATAACTGAGAGGCTTGGAGCCAGGCAGGTGAGAAGAAATTCAGAAGCTCTGCTACAGATATGAGAATCTGGGTACCTTGGTCAATGCATTGAGTCCCAGAGCTGTTGCTACGGCTCCAGTTGTGGCGGAAACATAAGCTGTTCCCAATTCACTGAAAAGAAAGAGAAAGAACAGTGCGTAAGAAAGGAGGGCCATCAGGAAACTTGGGCTCGCCGTTTTCTAAAGAAATGAGGGAAGATGTGAAAGAGTGTGACTAAGAGCGGAGAGCCCCCAAAACACACCCGCTATCGGTCTACACATAGAAACGCTGAAGGGGAGCAGGCGGACCCCGGAGAAGGGGCACCCCTAGCACACAAGCCGACTGCCACGTACGACGAGCGGCCACAGGGAGCCGGTTCCAGGGTGGGACGCAGGGGCTGTGCGTGCACGACGCCACAGTGCGGGGTGGAGGGAGGAGCAGCCGGGTCTGCGTGTTGGCAGCACGGCTGCTCAAGCGAAAGATACTTCCCCAGTATAAACATAGACACCGAAAGCAAACCTGCGCCGCTGTCGTTCTTAAAACGATAGAACCTGTCGTATGGAACTACTGAAAGTCCCGTCCTCGACAGGCAACCAAGCACAGCGCTTTTCTCTCACTTTAAAAGAAATTTTAGTTCAAAGGGTTGGAAGAAACGAAGGTGTGATAAACACTGCTGGTGGCGGATTTCCACAGCCTTTGTTCCATTTGGGGAAAGAAGACCGTGTGGACCGTCAGAAGCCATTTGAAGTGATGCGACGAAAAAGAAAACACTTTGAAGTGTTGTACAAGTTGAGCTAAAAGCTGTGGTTAGCTAATCACTTCAGGACATTGAAACAGTTGTTTACAGGACTGGCTCTGTAGATGATTTATTTTAAAGACAAATCCTGGGGCACCTGAATGGCTCAGTCGGTTAAGCATCTGACTTCAGCTCGGGTCATGATCTCCTGGTTCATGAGTTCGAGCCCCGCGTCGGGCTCTGTGCTGACAGCTCGGAGCCTGGAGCCTGCTTCGGATTCTGTGTCTCCCTCGCTCTCTGCCCCTCCCCCCGCTCATGCTCTGTCTCTCTCTAAAATAAATAATAAAAACATCAGTAAAACCCCAGAAAGACAAATCCTGTATGAGAGTCCCCCTGATTTCCGCAGAGATCGCACTACTGAGCCTGCTACTTTGGACACTGCTATCTGGTCACAGGCTCAGGATAGGTGGGGGCTGTCTAAACTTGCCACAGGCGTTCTGCAGGGGGAGCTCGAGGGTGTGGGAGACAAACCCACCTACCAGCACCACTAACAGCACCAGCCCTGAGAAGGGAGGAGAAGAAACACTACTGAAAACTATGCCCCGTGATATTCCGAACAGTATCAACAATTCGTATGGCACTGAATCAAGGGCACGCTGGAGAAGTCAGGGAACAGTTAACTCTTACAGTCTTACTTTACAGTGAGGGGAGCGTCTCCACTTCTGTTGGTGTAATTGACCACGGCATTGAAGGACTGGTTAATCCACTGCCAGAACAGCACCGCCGGCGTGGTCCTAAAATAGAGCGATCCATCACATACCGGCCATCGCCTGTGACCTAGCCGCTGTGCAGAACAGAAAATGTGAACACCAGTAACCAGAGGGGAGATGGACTGCGGAAGGAGGACGCTAGGGCAGAGACCGTGCATTCTGGGTCGAGGGCTTCGGACCTGTACGGCGGGGCAGATGCTCGCCCTCTGGTTCTCAGCTCCCTCGTTCTTTAGATACGAGTAACACCAAGCTCAAAGGGTTACAGTGAGGAGCAAGTTATCTTCCTTACATTTTATCTTAAATCTGTAAAGAGCCTGGCATACATACAGTAGGCACTCAACAAATGTCAGGTTCCTTCTCTTGGGGAAAAAAGAAGCCATTTGTAGGCAAAGTAGCCCTGATGCCTCCTGACCAACCACATGCACAAGCCTAAGTGTCCACGTCTACAGCTGCACCTACACTGTTTGTCATATGAACGGATTCAAAAGAGAATCTGCTTAGAGCGTTTTTTAATTTTCTTCCCTCCATCTCATTTTCTTTTGGGTCTAAGATTTAGGGAAACATTCAGTCTCCTTTTGAACAACGAAGAGAATACTATTTATTTAGCACAGGGAAAAGTTAAACAACCCCCTAGAGTTACAACATCTATATGAAGTGGAACTCAACGTGAAATGATATTTCTTTCAATAAAACTATTCACATCCAAAACTGTACTTGAAGCTTCTGTGATGTAAAATGAACTGCTGTCACATTTCCAGAACTTACCTATAAAACGTCATCATACAACCTGTGATGGTCATGTTCATTGGAACCTGAGCTGACATTCTGCCTATCAAAATCATCTTTTCACCAGTGTCGGGATGAAAAGCTGAATCATAGATGTATTTTGCTCTCCATAACTCATTTTCTGTGAGACCAGGAGGAACAATTCCTTGCCTAGGGAAACAAGAAATAACAAGGGAAATTTCATCTTAATTATCTCACCAGTGCTCTAGAGATGTGTAGCTAGAAAGTTCTTGAGTTTCCGCTTACCTGAAACAACCGTGCCTGCAAGTTACTAAGTGAAATTTTAGTAACACAAAAGACAGTAAACACAATGTACATTTCACACCCGTATATCTCAAATCGTCTGTAATTTTGAAAAACAAAAATTTACCTTATATCTTGAAGTACTCAACTCTGAAATATCCTTTGTTTTAAATGACGTATTTAAAAATGTATCTTGAGGGGCGCCTGGGTGGCTCAGTCGGTTAAGCGTCCGACTCTTGATCTTGGCTCAGGTCATGATCTCACAGTTTGCGAGTTCAAACCCCATGTCGGGCCCTGCACTGACAGTACAGAGCCTGCTTGGGATTCTGTCTCTCCCTTCCCTGTTCTCCCCCCTCTCTGTCTCTCTCTCTCAAAATAAATAAGTAAAATTTTTAATAAAATTAAATAAATAAAAATGTATCTTTAACTTTGCAAACTCTAAAATATTTTTAACCAACTAGACAAAAGCCGTGGCAATCAAGAACATTAATATTTATTTATTTATTTATTTATTTATTTTTAAATTTTTTTTATTTATTTTTGAGACAGAGCATGAGCAGAGGAGGGGAAGAGAGAGAGGGAGACACAGAACCCGAAGCAGGCTCCAGGCTCTGAGCTGTCGGCACACAGCCCGATGCAGGGCCCAAACCCACAAACCGCGAGATCGTGACCTGAGACAAAGTCGGACTCTTAACCGACTGAGCCACCCAGGCGCCCCATTAATTTATTTTTAAACCTACAGTTTGAAACCCTAGGTTAGAAAGGCTTATGGTCTTGTTATCAAAGAAACGCATGTTCGTTGCTAAACATTTAGAAAACGCAGAAATTCATTACTGCAAAAAAAACCACTCAAGCCTGTAACTACTCATTCCCACCGACACTGTTGTGGTAAACGTGCTGCCAGTGTCTTGCAGGACCTGAATAGGCTACTTAGGACCTTTACAAAACACCAGACCCACTGCTTTATGACCACCTTTTTAAAACAAGAAGTATTTTGTAAACATTTCTCTGGATCTTTCTTCTTCTATATCATCTATACTGGGTTGAATTCATATCCACCCAGAACCTCAGAATGTGACCCTATTCAGAATCAGGGTCTCTGCAGATGTAACAATTAAAATGAGGTCATGCTGAATTAGGGTGGGCCCTAAATCCAATGACTGGGGCCCTCAGAAGAGCCATGTGCAGACAAAGATGGCGGTCCCATGGTGGCAGAGGCAGAGATTGGAATAATGTAGCTGCAAGTCAAGGAACATCAAGGAAGGCCTCAGGCCACCAGAAGCTGCATGAGGGGAAGAAAGATTCTCCCCTAGATCCTTCTCAGAGAGACGGAGATGGCTCTCCCCACACCTTGACTTCAGACTTCTAGCTTCCAGAACTGCAACAGAATAAATACATTTCTGTTGTTTCAAGCCACTCAGCTTGTGGTAGTTGGTTACAGCCGCCTGCCTTAGGAAACTAACACATCATCCTTTCAAATGCTACAGCATTCCACTGAATCTCAGATAGCAGATTATCCCAATCCCTTATTGTTGGACATTTTAATTGCTGCTAATCTTTTCATTTGTAAAGGATGAGGAAGTTAATCTTCTTATAAATAAATCTTTTCTGCATCCAAGATTATTTAGAAACGAGTACATTTGCTGTGGCAAAAGTTATATGAAACATTGAGACTCTAAATATGCCTTTCATCCTTTTCTTTACTTGACTGTTTTTTTTATTATCAGTGGCAGCAGCAACCTCACTGTTTAAGCAACTCACATGTACACTTAACACACTGTGGTTGATCTGGTTAGTTGTGTTACCGGCTGCCCAGAACATGTTTATCTTTATGTGGTCAGGTAGGAACAAATACCTAGAAAGGCCTGACCCACTGCAAGGTTGTACAAACATTCACCTCTACGTCCTATACTTTCAACATTGTTTTGTTGTTGTTGTTGTCAATGAAGTTTTTAGTTTATTTGGAATTTATCTTCAGTTATGAAAATGTGAAATTTGCTTAATTTTGCTTTCCCCCTGGCTGGTCTACCGTGCTAACACCAAGATTTACATGTTACAGTCATCATCTGCTGACATCCTGTGAATGCCAGGCTTGGTTTTGGGGCTTTCTGTGCAGTTCCCACTATCTACACCTTGTGGGGCCGATCCCCACCCTTTTACAGACAGTCCATTTTATGCCTGGTAAGAACAGAGGTCTCTCCTACCATGACTCCTCATTTTCCCTTTCAAAAGTCCCTGAATTATACTCATTATTCTTCCAGACAATGCTTAGAATTATTCTGTCAGTTTTGGGGGCGCCTGGGTGGCTGAGTGGGTTGAGTGTCTGACTTTGGCTCAGGTCATGATCTCGCCCTTTGTGAGTTCGAGCCCCGTGTCGGGCTCTGTGCTGACAGCTCAGAGCCCGGAGCCTACTTCAGATTCTGTCTCTCTCTCTCTCTGCCCCTCCCCGACTTGTGCACACACGCATGTGCGATCTCTCTTTCTCTCTCTCAAAAAAATTAGTAACTACTAAAAAAAATTAAAAAGAACTATTTTGTCATTTTTCAATATTGATTTACTTATTTTAGAGAGAAAGAGTGGGGGGAAGGGGCTGAGAGAGAGGGTGAGAGAAAAACCCAAGCAGGGTCCAGCACAGAGCCTGATGTGGGACTTCATCTCATGAACTGTGAAATCATGACCTGAGCCGAAACCAAGAGTTGGGATGCTCAGCCGAATGAGCCACCCAGGTGCCCCTATTTTGCCAATTTTATATGTGAACACAATTGTATTTGGATTGAAACTCTGTTCAGACTGACTGCATGTTTCTCCAGTTACTCAAAGGCTTCTCTTAATGACCCTCTGTGGTCGTCTAACTTCTTAACGCCTCCGGGTAAGTATATGCCCAGATGTTTCATATACAGGTATATACGTGTTTTGGTCTTAGGAATGATATTAAAAAATATTGTCTTATTATTGCTGGTATACGGCAAACTATTGACTCTTTGGGTGTAGCCCACTCATATTCTCTTATTTGTTCCACTAGCTTTTTAGTTGATTGGTAAGAATATCGGAAGGAAGGAAGGAAGGAAGGAAGGAAGGAAGGAAGGAAGGAAGGAAGAGGGAGAGAGAGAGGGAGGGAGGAAGGGAGAGTGGGAAGGAGGAAGGGAGGAAGGGAAAAAAGAAATTGTCTCATGTTTTTAGATCTCTACATCTTTTTTTATTATTTTTTTTAATGTTTATTTATTTTGGAGAGAGAGAAAGACAGAGCATAAGTGGGGAGGGGCAGAGAGGGAGACACAGAATCTGAAGCAGGCTCCAGGCTCTGAGCTGTCAGCACAGAGCCTGATGCAGGGCTCAAACTCACGGACCCCGAGATCATGACCCGAAGCAAAGTTGGACACTCAACCGACTGAGTCACCCAGGCGCCCTTTATTTATTGAAGCAATCTCTGCATCCAACACAGGGCTTGAACTCAGGACCCTGAGATTAAGAATCACATGCTCCACTGACTGACCTGGCCAGGTGCCCCTCTTCCTCCTTTTTTTATGTTTACTTAGTTAGAGCTTCTAGAAAAATACTATACAATAGTGAAGATACAAGCATCCCTGACTTGCCCCTGACTTTAGAGAGAATGCCTTCTAGTGCAGGATTTTTAGGAGTGTTCTCCTGGATGTAAAAAGGGCCCACGTTCAAGTTTGAGAAAAAGGATTCAACAGCTTTCTTTAGTCCAAGACTTCATGGAATATTTAAAAAGTCAATGGGATAGGACATCCTCAAGAATGGCATGCAGGGGCATGCCTGGCTGGCTCCACAGGTAGAACGTGCAACACTTGATCTGGGGGTTGTAAGCTTGAGCCCCATGTTGGGTTTGGAGATTACTTAAAATCTTAAAAAACAAAAAAAATGGGATGTAAACTTACTCAAATTTGACTACGGAATGGGATGTAAACTTACTCAAATTTGACTACGGAAGCCACCTTGTCTCTCCCTCTCTGGGTGTCTCTCTCCTTCTCTTGGTCTCTGGTGTCGGGGGGAAATATTCCACAGGATTGCTTTTCTGCAGAACTGTCTGGGAAGTTCAGTTCTCCTGTTTCATCATTTAGTGCGATACTGGCTGCTACTGTGGAATCTGTGTTTCTTACCATATTAAAGACACACTGTACCTTATTCCCAGCTGAGAAATTACTTTCTGAGAAACACATGGATAATTTCACCTTCTTTTGGGCATCTATCAAGATGTGACTTTCCTGCTTTGGTGTGATAGATTATAGTGACAGATGCTCTAAAGTAAATCATCTTTTTTATTCCTGGAATAAACCCTACCTGTTCAGGTTTTAACGTAAGGCTGGATGTGATGTGCCAGGATTTTATTTCGGAGTTTTGCCTTATGAATTTGTAAGATGGGCCACTGCTTTCTTTCAGCACACTTCTGTCATTTACAGTACCAGGGTTGCACATGAATTGGGAAGAATCTCCTTTTTTTCAGGAAATTACATCAGCTTTATTAAGGTATAATTTAAACGCAATAAAAGTCACCCATTTTAAACGTACGATTTGATGAGTTTTGGAAAATGTACACAGTGGTGTGGCCACCTCCAGAATCATGGTATGGAATGTTTTCATCTCCCCAAAAGTTCCTTCCGTTCCTTTCTGCCACTTCCTGGCAACCCCCAGTCAGCTTCCACCTTTTCCTCTGTATCAGAACTGGCAAACTACAGCCCATGGCCTGCTTCTGAATGGTTTGTGTGCTAAGAGTGGTTTGTACGTTTTTAGACAGTTGTTAAAAAAAAAAAGGCAGCGTGCTTGGGAGGCCCAGTCAGTTAAGTATCTGACTCGTGGTTTCGTTTCAGGTCGTGATCTCGTGGTTTCGTGAGTTCGAGCCCCACATCAGGCTCTGTGCTGACAGCGCAGAACATGTTTGGGATTCTCTCTCTTTCCCTCTCTCTCTGTCCCTCCTCACTCAGGCTCTGTCCCTCCCTCTCAAAATAAATAAATAAATGTTAAAAAAAAAAGCAAAACAACACAGAAGAATATGCAAGAGAGAATATGCAGACTGTATGGCCCGCAAAGCTGGAAATATTTACCACCTGGCCCTCTGTGGGAAAGGTGGGCCACCCCACACCCTTCACCGCTGGAAGAGCACCCCGGTTCGCTCCCCACGTCTTTGTTTCTACTCTCTCACCGAGCCAGCTCCGTCATTAACGCCCTGCCACTGCCTCCCGGGAAGCTTCATCATGCTCTTACAAAGAACTGTTAGCTTCTTTGCAATGTGTTTGTGCCCTTTCAACCCCTGTCTTTTCCTCTCCACCTCTCCTCTTTTTATGGCGCTTGGTCCAGATTCATAGGACACCTGCTTTTCTGAATTCCTGACTGTGCTTCTGCTGTCCTCCCTGCCTTGTTCTTCAGTACTTTCGTATATGCTTCCAGGACTGCTGTCCGGCTATTCTCTCTTTACGCACAAGCACGTGCTAAGATCCGGCCAGCCTCAGAGCTGGTCACAGAGTTTACAGGCTGCCCTTGGTTCCTTCCCCAACCACCCACGTGACCAACCATCAAACTCCCGCCTTGTGTATGCGGCTCGTGGCCCGAGTGCCCACTGCTCCGATTCTCAGCTTCCGGTGGACTCCCCCCGAGAGCAGGAGTCTGTAAACTACTGTTTCTGGCTTGTCTGCCTTACTAGCTAAGAGTGGCTTTTAAGTTTTTAAAAGGATTGTTTAAGAAACAACAACAACGCAAACGCCAAACTAAGAAAAACAGGCGACAGAAACCCTTTGTGGCCCACAAAGCCCAAGATATTCTTATGTGGTCTTCGATGGAGACAGGTGTGACCACTGCCTTACTAGAGCATCTGTCTTCTCTGACCTCACGACCGACTCTTTGAGTTGATGAACTGCAGCCCAAACCTACAAACCTGCCACCGGCATCTTTCCATCTGAGCTCCTGCCTGTGGGGTTTATTCACTGAGGTTCCAGCTCAGAAGCAACCAACCTACCCTAATTCTTAACAACTTGTTTTCTACACGATGCTGTCTCCATCTGGAGACAGAAAGATACACAGGGGGCTACAGATGCTGGGGTGTACTTAAGAGGAGGAGGCAGAGCGCTGGGAGAGGGGACCTCACAGATTGGTACTTAGGAGCTGGAGGGATGGCTGTCTTATTTCCAGGTTACTGTGAACCCTGGATATCTGCATTCAGGCTCAGCATAAAACAGGATAAGCTGTGTGTTCCTATTTCCTCTACTTTTTGGTTAAAAAGAAAGTTGTAAAATCACTAAGTGAAGGTTTAGAGATAATAGGTCACGTGACGACCTATTACTATAGTCACCAAAAAGCATAGCCGTTAACGTTACCTGTAATCATGCACCACTCTTCTAGCATTCTCTAGTTGTTCGTTGCTTAACAGAATATTCCTGGGGTCTGTCACAGTGAAGAAATGATTGGCTCGTCCAACAAAGGTGCTTTGATCCCATCGAGGTTCCTTGATGTTAATGTTTGCTGGAAGTTCTCCAGACATCGTCCTGGACTCTGCAGAGGGTCAAAAAGACAAGTCTAGTCAAGGCTTACAATGTTCCAACACGTTTTACAAACTTAGAGTCACATCAGCCTTCAGGCAAAGATTTATGTACATTCCTATTTACAAAAATAACTTGGCTATAACTGGCAGAAGGATCATCTACATCCAAAGCTTACTTTGTCCATAAATCCCACCTGATCTTAGCCAAATTTCACTAATTTCCCACATATTTCTCTTTATAAACACATAGTATCTCATCACTCCTTAACTTTTGGAAGCCTAGAAATACTCTAGAAAAAAAGAAATATAAAAAGTCAAAATTAACATCAGCAGTAACAGGGTCTGAAGTTTGAAACCCCTTTTCTCAAACTACTACTGCACTCTGGTCTATTAAATTTGTTGTTTCTACCAGTAGAAGTGACTAATTATGCAAAAAAGGGTTAAGTAAATGCTAAACATCCTACAATTAGAACAAGATTCAGATTCAGGCAGGCTTGTTGAGCATATAAGAAGCCACCAATCAAAAAGACAAGTTATGTTCTTCAATCTAACATAGTGGAAAAAGCACAGTGACACAATCCCATGAATAAGACTAAAACTGTAGCATTTAGTGTAGTTTCTGGCTAAGGACCATTACTATTTTCCCCAAAGTAAATAATTTCTTTCTCTGAGTGATACGCACTTATTTTTAAAACTGCACTGTATTATTAAAATGCATGCTTATCGTAGTATTCTGAATAATGTAAGCTTATTGGAGAAAACACAGAAGAAACAAAACCTCTGCTAATTTAGCCACACTGAAATAAACATCTTTAATGTTTTGGTAATTCCTTGCAGGCATTTTTTTATACATATTATCATATAAATAAAAAAATAAAGTTGATATCATACTCTGTATTTTAATTTCCTCTTTTTTTTTTTTTTTGTTTTGTGCTTATTTCATGAGCATTTCCCACGGCACTAAATATTCATTTTGGGTACATAACAACACCTTTAATGTTTAAGTTATTTCCAGTTTTTCACCATGATAAATCATGTTGTATCCTTGTCTCTGATCTCTTCAAAGCTGGTGATCTCCTTAGGCTTGATCTCTGCATGACATTAGCAGATTGAAGGACTGGATCACTATGAAGGCTTCAAACCATTGCTTTTGTATTCCTGTCTCCCTCCCCTACATTTCTAATACCAGTTCGAATAGCAGCTTTCTTCTCCAGGTGCTTCACAAGCTCTTAGGTACGGTAAGATGCCAGGTGCAGACGCTAGGCACTCTGGTCACTGGGCTTTATCAAACTCTCAATACGTATCACAGCCCACCGGATCAAAAGCGAACGTGTTAGGACAACAGACGTGAGAAATCTAGTGCGTGTGACATAGCCGGTCAGGAAGAGTGAGAAGGTAAAAATCAGGTCGGCTGTTCATAAAGCCAGCTGGACTAGCAAACACAGATGAAGCCAACTGCAAAGTTAATGGGAAACCATACTTCTCCCAAGGTCACGATGCAGCTGTAAAGTGTCATAACACTGTCCCCTTCTTTGAGTGACCACTGCTTTCTTATCTCACCCAGACACCTTGTTTTCTATAATCACAAACTGTTAGAAACTTTGCTATTGGAAATCCAACAGAAAGAATGAAACATTCCACTCTTCACAAAGAAAAGGAGCCTGCCAGTATCCAAAATCTATAAAGACCTCACCAAACCGAAAAAGACCTCACCACACCTGAAAAACAAACAATCCAGTGAAGAAATGGGCAAAAGACATGAATAGACACTTCTTTAAAGACATCAAGATGGCCACCAGGCACATGAAAAGATGCTCAACGTCACTCCTCACCAGGGAAATACAAATCAAAACCACACTGAGATACCACCTCACACCAGAGTGGCTAAAATGAACAAATCAGGAGACTATACATGCTAGAGAAGATGTGGAGAAACGGGAACCCTCTTGCACTGTTGGTGGGAATGCAAACTGGTGCAGCAGCTCTGGACAACAGTGTGGAGGTTCCTCAAAAGATTAAAAAATAGCACTGCTAGGAATTTACCCAAGGGATACAGGAGTGCTGATGCATAGGGGCACTTGTACCCCAATGTTTACAGCAGCACTTTCAACAATAGCCAAATTATGCAAAGAGCCTAAATGTCCATCAACTGATGAATGGATACAGAAATTGTGGTTTATATACACAACGGAATACTACTTGGCAATGAAAAAGAATGAAATATGGCCTTTTGGAGCAACATGGATGAAACTGGAGAGTGTCACACTAAGTGAAATAAGTCATACAGAGAAAGACAGATACCATATGTTTTCACTCTTATGTGGATCCTGAGAAACTTAACAGAAGACCATGGGGGTGGGGAAGGGGAAAAAAAAAGTTAGAGAGGGAGGGAGGCAAACCATAAAAGACTCTTAAAAACTGAGAATAAACTGAGGGTTGATGGGGGGTGGGAGGGAGGGGAAAGTGGGTGATGGGCATTGAGGAGGGCACCTGTTGGGATGAGCACTGGGTGCTGTATGGAAACCGATTTGACAATAAACTTCATATTAAAAAAAAGGAAAGAAAAGAAAAGGAGCCTGGATTCCCAGCCTAGGTGTGGAGTTTATCACAGAGTTTCTGGACACGACATTCCACAAATTTTTAACGCTGTAATTTCCAAGGAAACAGGGCAGTGGGACCACTTCAGGGTCTAGACCTTAACACGCAGCCCTGGTTGAAGCCAATCAAAATACTGTTTCACTGAACTTCATCTAAAGTCCATTGTTCTCCAAGATGCTCTATAAGATTTATCTCCTCCTTTGTTGGTTCCTCTGGTGTGTGGTCTCCCTCAATGCAAGAAGCCAATGAACGGGACTTTGTTGACTACAGCTTTGTCCCTGCTGGGTTTTGGCTGACTGGGCTATGGTAAGAGAAAACGTCTTAAATTTCAACCTAGAACACATCAAAATCAAGGGCTATGTAGTACACATCAAAGAGTTGTGCCACTGTTATGAGAAATGTCTAAATTATGAATTCGAATACATCAAATGTGTTACTTACAAAACATACACAAAGCAAAACAAAAACTCCAATTCACACCCAGGAGAGCAGTAGCTTCCAGACTTGTCTGCTGAGACACCTTCATGCCCCGCAGGGAGTGGAGGGGATTCAGCAGGTGGGGCTACAGCGAAGGATGTTGACAAGGAGTGACCAGCATGAGGAAAAGCAGGACAGGGTGGTGTCCTAGAAAATAGGCCAAGTGAATCCCTTGGTAGTCCAGCTGGCCAAAATGAAGAACACCTTGGTAGGTGGTTACTCCCATTTGGGAACGTGAAGACGGGAGAATACAGCCCTCTGAGGAGCCAGTCTAGGGGGAGGGGAACACTGCAGAACTCTGCACGTTCTAAAAACTCTCAGCAATGGTGGCTGCAAGTAGGGAGAGATGGTACACACACGTTAAGTGTTCCTCCTTAGGGAACGGTTTGTCCCCGCAAAGGCAATTACTATCTCCTGTCTAGAGATTCTGACCCAGTAGGCCTAGCAGAAGGCCAGGCATGAGATTTTTTTTTTTTTTTTTTTACATTTATTTGTTTTTGAGAGACAGAGAGACACAGAGCCCAAGTTGGGGAGGGGCAGAGAGAGAAGGAGACACAGAATCCGAAGCAGGCTCCAGGCTCTGAGCTGTCAGCACAGAGCCCGATGCAGGGTTCGGACCCATGAACCGTGAGACCATGCTCTGAGCCGAAGTTGGACGCTTAACCGACTGAACTACCCAGGGGCCCCTGACCTGCCATTTTTAACTGCACCACACAGATGAGGAGACGGAGGCCCAGAGGCTGCAAATAACTTGCCCGGGTTGTGTGACTGGTGCTGGTGGCTGAAGACAAGCTGGACAGCCCAAAGCAGGACGGCACTCCTGGGCACTGGTCTGCCAGCTCTCTCTACTCTACTCTATCGCTCTCATTTAGCTATTTTTCCCCTCAAAGTACATCAATTAACGCCTGCACAGAACTGGTATCTTGGAGGCCCTCCTTTTTTGTTTAAATACTAGCATGTCTACGGACACTATGAAGTTCTGCACTACAAGGACCCTGTGGTGACCCTAGAACATGTGAGCAAGAAGCAAGCTGTGGAGGCCTTCTTTGCCTAAAGGAGGAGTCCTTCTTTAGGCAAAGGAAAAGGGGAGAGATGGAAGAAAGGAACCCCAACACGTCTGGAGTTTCTATTACATGCCAGGAACTGGGCTAGATGCTAGCCTAAGAGTGCCAGCTCCTGCTATGCGCCATGGCAGAAGAGTCTACCTCAGCTCTCCTGACAGCGTGCTCGACGAGGAGGAAAGCAAGATTCTGAGACGCTACTCACAACTAATCCTCACCTACCCGGCAAGGGAGCTAGGAGGCTGATCTTCAGACTCCCGGCCAAGCCCACCCAAACCCCAACCCTGAAAGCTTTTAGTGATGCGCCCTGTAAGGACCTGTGGTAGGCAGAATGATGCCCCTCCCCAACATGTGCACGTCTTAGCCGCACGCACGGTCACCTTCTGTGACCAAGGGACTCTGCTGCTGTGACTAAGGCAGGGCTCTTGAGACTGGGAACCACCGGGGCTTACTCAGGTGGGTCTGATACGATCACAAGAGCCCCCACGAAAGAAAGAGGAGGGCAGGTGAGGCAGAGCCGGAAGAACAGATGTGAGACGAGCAGAGACTGGGGTGACGTGAGGCGGTGAGCCAAGGCACATGGGCAGCTCCTGGAAGCTGCAAAAGTCAAAGAGCCTCCAGAAGTAACACAGACTCATTTTAGACCACCGGACTCCAGAACTATCAAATAATGTGCTGGTTTACAAATATTAATTTTGTCGTGGTCTGTTATAGTGGCGAAAGGAAACTAATACAGCACCGTTCTCCCTACTTAGAAAGGATTTCAAATAGCACTGTACATTGGCATAAGAAATACCAATTAGCCTTCATAACCTGTCTCTGCCCCCCCATGCATTTCAAAAACATGAAGCCTCATCAGGAATGTCATATTAACACGCTTACCAAGACAGCTGGTCTCAAACCAGGTAAATTTTTAATTAACTGTGATGCCCATGTTTCAATTAGACAAGCCTTTTTCACACATGAACCTTCAAGCACACTTCCACTTTCTCAACTTTAAACAAATCAACCAGTGTCTAGAATCAGGAGTTCCACTTTGGGGATTTTTGTTTTTTTTTTTTTTTTTTCCTTTTCAAAAATGTATTTCCTAGTCCACATTAAAAATCAGTAGCGCCATGGGGCACCTGGGTGGCTCAGTCGGTTAAGCGTCTGACTTCAGCTCAGGCCATGATCTCACAGTCCGTGAGTTCGAGCCCCATGTCAGCTCTGCACGGACAGCTCAGAGCCTGGAGTTTGCTTCAGATCCTGTGTCTCCCTCTCTCTCTGCCCCTCCCCTGCTCATGCTCTGTTTCTCTCTCAAAAATAAAATAAAAACATAAAAAATAGGGGGGGAGCCAGGAGTGGTCCCGCCACTGCCCTGGGATACTTGTCTCCCCTCCTGTCCACGCCCGGGCCTGGGTGCTCTGACTGCAGACCAGACAGCAGCACTTTGTGCACCGAGCCAGGGTGCTGGGGGCTGCAGGCTGAGGGGGCACCAAGGTGCTGCTGGGGACCCCTCTCATCATTACCCCAGGCACGCTGCATTTTGTACCTGGAGCTGGCTAAGGGAGGGGACTGAGACCCATCTGGGCCTCTGATCACGCAGCCATCTCCAGGGTGAATGAGCCAGCGTGGCCTCTGCCACCACGCGGGGGTCTCTGAGGCATGCCCCCTTTCTGCCTGCTTGCTGGGCCATGACTGGGCCTGACCGCTTGGTCAAACCACCACGTCTTGGGTGCCCACTGACTGGCAGATGGCACTGGCCCCCACATACTGGGTACTGACCAGCTGTTTGCGCTGGAGGGTTGGGGGTGCCCCCATTGGGCACCTCTGTAGGGAGGAAGCCGAGTCCCCAGGGGTGGGAGGAGAAGGAATGAGCTTGGTTTCCTCACAGTCTGGTTCACCCATAAAATGAGCAGTCATCTGAAGGTCTGGGGTTCCTGGGCTAGCTCCCTCACCCTGACTGGCTTGAAACTGGTCCAAGATCAGACACCTTTTTAGAGAGATGTCCTCACACACAGCTGAGCACATGGTTCTGACAGTTTTTCATGAACAACGGATGCTGACAGTTTTATGACAGATACTCATCAACTAGGAATTTCTGCAGAGAACACCGGAGGAAGTCATCACGATGTACAACCTTGTGATACTGGTGGCGGAGGAATGATCAAGAAGCCAAGATGGTTCAGAAGAAAGTTTCAGAGAACAAGATGTACATCTCTGGACTGCCAAAGCAGCACGGATAAGGAAAAATGCAATACCTTAAAGGGATGCCTGCACGGGACGCCAAAGAATGTGTTCAAGAATGCGTGAGTTTACCGGCTTTATCACACCTGAAGCGAATGAAAGAGTCATCTCGAGACTCAGAAGACAGCAGTGGGGAGGATGTCCCCTTCGCACGTCTACCTGAGGCCTTCACAGTTACGCGGAACTGCTGAAATACCTTCAGAAATGATGCCACGGAGAGAGAGACAGGACTGTGGAACATCACAGCCACGGAGGCAGTAAGTGAAGACCTCCCTCAGCAGGAACTTACGAGCCAGTTCCCGGCCACTGTGACAACTGCACATGCCCAACAGCAAAATGTTACGGTTTACACAACACCATCTTGGCACACTTCTGACGTTCAACAGACTCAGCTTGCACGATCTGAAATGATGGAATAGGGGTTGCTGAGGAGGGAAGGAGGCTGTGAAGAGTCCAGAACAGAGATATTACGGGGAAACGGCTGGTGAAGGTGACCTCTTTATATGTTTAAGTAGCCGTAAGGAGCTTCCTGAAGCCTGACCAAATGAGGTATGAACTCTTACTCAACAATCTTTTCCATGAGGGGTGCCTGGCTGGCTCAGTCAGTTGAGCGTCTGACTCTTGACTTCAGCTCAGGTCATGATCCCAGGGGGTTGTGGGATTGAGCCCCGCGTCGGGCTCTGCACTAAGCATAGAGCCTGCTTAAGATTCATTCTCTCTCTCTCTCTCTCTCTCTCTCTCTCTCTCTCTCTCTCCTTCTGCTCCTCTCCTCAGCTCATGTGCTCTCTCTCTCTCTTAAAAAATACATACATACAGGGGCACCTGGGTGGCTTAGTCAGTTAAGCATCCGACTCTTGGTTTCGGCTCAGGTCATGATCTCACGGTTTGTGAGTTTGAGCCCCACACCTGACTCTGTGCAGGCGGTGTGGAGCCTGCTTGGGATCTTCCCTCTCTCCCTCTCTCTCTGACTCTCCCCCGCTTGTGCTCTCTTTGTCTCTCTCAAAATAAATAAGTTAATTAAATAAGCAATTGAATAATAATTAAAAAAATATACAGACAGACATACTTTATAAGTTTTCTGTGGATGACTGACATCACTTTGCAATTAAAAGAAAGCCAAAGCTTTATCACTTAGAGACAAAATCACTTGGAATGAACTCAGGATGTGGCTATCTGGCACCATTAATAATTAGAGAATTAGACTGCATTTAAATGACATTTCCAAAGAGATTATTTTACAAATTATATATGTTGATTCATTAATTAACCCCTGAGAGGGGACAGAAATAATCTCTTAGGAGGAAACTGTCAGAATTCAAACCCTCGGCTAAGGGTTTGCATAAATATAGTATCAGGGAGCTTCATCAAAATAAATTTCTCCAAGCCTTTTTATTCATTAATTCACAAACAAAATTACTTGATATATTCAGTATCCACTGAAGGCCTCCCTTGTACCCAACACCAGCTTGGTCTTGCGTTTGGAAAGACCCAATATATACTGTGAACAGTAGTTGAAAAACAAACATTTTAATGATCACAACCTAAATTTCCCCCCAAAAACCTGCAGACATCCTTCGTACACAGAGCTTATTATGCATGGACATCGCCCAACTCTGCCGATAAAGTCTTTAACTGAGTTATCAGATCACAAATCTTGCTGAGTGACTCTGGTATCCAAATCTGTACATAATTCTCAAGAATATCCGTTATATGGAGTAAGCCTGCTCTGAAGTACACAATGACTAAGTCACAGACTCCATAAGCTTTTAAAGCCAGAGTGGCATGACAAAGTTCCTCTACTCATAACACAGGACTACATTATCTATCATAGGCCTACTGGCAATGTTAATGAACTCCATCTCCTTCCAAGTCATTATTCAAATTACATCACAATCTTCATGAACAATTCTGGGAGGGCATTTCTGTTAGATGTCACACAGTCAGTGCACAGCTATACAAAGGCGAAAACCACCCCCCGGTTCCTAGAACCAGGACCACCTTCTACTACATATAAGCCTTCACGGCTGCTAAAGTCTGCACCAATTAGGCAATGGTGATCCGTTTGGTTTCCATCCGTCTGGTTGTACTTAACCAACTGTCTTATAACTTGGGATCCCTGAATGGAAGGTATAGTGGTTAGGAGACTGTGTTTGTGGAGGCAGCAGATCTGAGTTCAAATCCCAGTTCCACCAATGACTCTGCGACCTTGTATGCATTAGCCCACTGTTCCAAGTTTCTGGATCTTTATGCATGAAACTGGGATATTACCTAATAACCACCACTAATATTTAACAACCATCTGTTCTAAGAGCTTTCCTTAGATTACCAACTCTTCTAACCCTCACAACAGTTCAGTTTCCTGAGCTAACTTGCTCAAGTGCGTAGGGGCGTTGGAACGTTAACCTAAGTCCTCTGGCTCCTCCAGAACCCTGCTCCTGGGAGAAGCGGTCGTAACCAGGATAGCATTTCCCCGGAGATTCCGATTCAGTAGAGCTGTGGATGGGGCCTCGGAAATAGATTTGTAAGAAGGACACCAGGGGAATCCTATGATTAGGTGAGTTTGGTAAACACCATGGGAAGAAGATAAAAAATAATAAATAAATAATGACCAAATGCCCTCCCAGTTAAGGGAAGATGCTTACCCTTTTGGAGGGCCAGTGTAGACGTTTAGATGACTCCCTGGCCGTTAATACTGGTTGCTGGGTCTGTTCTTTCTGGCTGGTTCCTGATGAGAGTAGCTTCCTGCCCTATGGCCTGGTCCTGCGAGCACTTACCCTGACAGTGCATGGAATCAGAACGGGACTGGACCAAATGCACTGTGGACTAGAGTCCTGATTCTGTCACTTCCTTTGTAGGCATGTCACTGGGTGACTCACTTCACATCTCTGAGCCTCAATATTATCATCTATAGAATGGAGGTAAGAGGTGGCTCATAGAGCAAGCTGAGGTACACAAGAGAGCTTTAAACCTTTATTAATTGTAAAATGCTAAATAAAGGTAGGAAACATTTCTAACAAGCCAGTTTCCTGTGAGTGGATGTCCTCACTGGCTGAAGTCCTGCCCATAAATACAGTCACTGGCAATGGTGGCGGTGATGGGGTTGGGGGAGAAACGGACTGGAGCTTGGCTGCCTGAAGATGATGATCGAAAATGTCTATCAAAAATAACTTCCCTCCAAGATAAACTTTGTTTCAAACTTTTAGCTACATGCCAAGAAAATACTTAAATACTGGAAAAAAATTTTTTGCCAAAACTTTGCAGGAAACAAGTTAGCAGAGAATATGCTTTTTATCAGGGACTTAGTAACAAAGACCTTTAACCCTGGCTAAAGATTAACGATGAAAATTAAATTATTAAACTGTACCCTTGCTGTTGATTAAAACAACTGCAGTTTGAAAGAGGTAAGAAAGCCCAGTTGCTCTGGTTTAGTTAGGGCCAGGCAGGTGTGAAACACCCCGTCAAAGTCACTGTCTGGGCGATGTGACTGAGTGCCCACTATGCCAGATGCTAGGCTTTCCGGGATTATTCGATGCCAAAGCCTCATTTCTGTTCTCCAAGAAAACGTCCCCAGTTTTGTAGAGTTGCTCAGAAAAATCAAGTTCCACACCCAAGATGGCACAACCTGGAATCAATGCTTCTGTCTGACTTTCCACCACGTTTCTGACCCCGGGGGGCCCACAGGTGATGTGCCTGCCAGGGGCAATCACCCTAACTCAAGAAGCCTAAACAGCACATTTACTAATTTGTTTGGGCTGGTCGTCCAGGCACAGGGTTCCTTTCTCGAGGGTGTGGCCACACAGGAGATCAAATTACAGACCAGAAAGTTGAATCCTGTGCAAAGAACTAGATTCCTTCAAAGCGCATTTCCACTCATCAATGGCTTTCTGTTGCACACTCTCCTCTATTCCAGGGGGCTTTTCTAGAACCGAGGGAAGACATGGAGAATTAACGCCTTCTGCCTATCTCCCTGTCAGCACCCTCCCTGCCCCCTACTTCCCACCCCACAATGCAGATCCCACTCTTGGATTAACTTTAAAACATCCCAGTGACAATACAATCATCAGTCATATTCCAGCAGTCAAGATCAACTTTGGGTATGGGTTTCTTAATCAATTTCTTAGGATGGGGTGAAGTTCTCATCCATTTTCTTTCTTTTTTTTAATGCTATTGGTTTCTACTTGAGATGGTGGCATCAGCCTATACAAATGTTAACATACTATTTTAGACATATTCAGTTGAATATTTTACCACCCGCTTTAAAGAATCAAATCATGGGGGCGCCTGGGTGGCTCAGTCGGTTAAGCGTCCGACTTCAGCTCAGGTCGTGATCTTGCGGTCCGCGGGTTCGAGCCCCGCGTCGGGCTCTGTGCTGACAGCTCGGAGCCTGGAGCCCGTTTCTGATTCTGTGTCTCCCTCTCTCTCTGCCCCTTTCCCCGTTCGCGCTCTCTCTCTGCCTTTCAAAAATGAATAAATGTTAAAAAAATTAAAAAAAAAAGAATCAAATCATGTTATAGATACTGTACCTGAAAATATGTGACAAAGTAACAGTTAACTAAAATGTCAATAACTTTGAACTTTGTATAATTACATACAGGTTTGATACTTACTTTAATTTTTCACTTTCCAGGTAAGTCAGCCTTTTTTTTTTTTTTTATTTGATTACTGCTACCGATGTCTTACCTTTAACCTCATACAAAAGGTCGGTTCCACCCATGATTATACTCCAACTAAATACATCTGACCACTGCCTGCATAGGAGGATGGACGTAGATGCCACC
This sequence comes from Felis catus, assembly GCF_018350175.1. Taxonomy (NCBI): domain Eukaryota; kingdom Metazoa; phylum Chordata; class Mammalia; order Carnivora; family Felidae; genus Felis; species Felis catus. Next base: position 174,380,850 of record NC_058368.1, read on the forward strand.
CGTATTTTTATTCTAAGGCACTGGAGGGCAAAGAAGTTGGACGATGGACCGATTCGTAAGGTCACTGCTGCTCTGGTCGTCCTCTAAGATTTCTGCCCAGGAAGCGAAGAGGGGGAGGGATGTGTCCTCCCTGTTGGCATCTTCCTACATCCATCTGCATGAGATTTCATGAGACTTCTACAGAGCATTAAGAGCACTCTAAATATACGACCACCTCTTAAGTCCAGCCAGACTTTGCTTTGCTATGCAGGTTCCTCTCTGACAACTACACCAGATACTGTCCCTTTTCTGAAGGCCCACAGGGCTTAAAAGCCTGCACCCTCAATCTAACCCTTGAGGGCATACTCAGAGCAATTATACGTAGGGCTAAGACAGGATCTGATAGATCTTCCCTTCCAAACAAACACTGTCATTTTTGCAAGCTGGACACCTGCAGTCCTAGGGAGAAAGGACCTGCTAGAGGCCCCAGAACTTCTTGGTAGAGCCTCCACGCATCTTTTCAAAGAGATCCCCCCCCCCCCCCCCCCCCCGCCAATCCTGTATACCTTGTATGTCAAGTCTGACTCCAGCACCGTTAAGAGTCGCAGAGCCTCCTTATTTACCTGCATACCCACCTCCCACCTATTGCAATGCCTGGAAGCAGCTCAGCGAACCGGGGATAGACCAAGGAAGAGAAAAGCAAGAGGCACCCGAGTCAAAATCTAGAAGGCGAGGGAGAAGAGAGATTATGAGTTTGAGAGAAGTACAAACAAAATGCAGTGGGGGTTCAGAAGGCAGCTGTCCATGAGGTGGTTAAGTGCTTAGGCTCCGAAGTCACTCGGAGGTAGGCACTGTCATTCAGGCACCCAACGCATATTCATTGAGGGTCTACCTGGTACAGGAGATTGCTGGATGTAGGTAGGGACAGATAGGTGAGCACGACAAACAGGCCCTGATCACAAGATGAGAGAAGAAAACGAGCAAGTAAACACAGTTAATTCCAACTGGTGACAAATGCTATTGAAGAAAACCCACAGGGGTAACCTAACAAAGAATGGATGCGTGAGGGGCCAATTTTAGACAACACAGTCATGGGCAGGTAACACTTTAGCTGAGACGTGGCCTTGCTCTACAGATGGCCAACTGTGCGACCTTGCGCTGGTTACTTAACCTCTCTGAGTACCAGCTTCCTCATCTGGATCATGGACAACACCACCAAGCACCTCACGGGGCTGAAAGAATGTAAAAGTAAATGGACCGAAAGAAATCACTGCACAAGCTTAGCAGATACCGTGGTTGTCATTCCGGGGAGGTTGGAGACCCGTGACACGTGGGAAAGATCAAGAGGGCATGGAGATGCAAGGTGGGGCCGGGACCACTCGCTCCCCTCTTTCCTGCAAGATCGCGAGTTCTAGGGCAGGGGCCGGGTGGTCTCTAACCCGATCAAGGAGCCCTGCTCTGCGCCGGGAGGAGAAACCAAGAGCTAAGAGTGTGGGGACATGAGGGTAGGGTCGGTAACACCTGGTCACCAGGCAATCACTCGCGCCCGTAGCGCGGTGGCCTGTCCCCGCGGCAGCCATTTTGGGTGTCCTCACCGCGGGGAGTCTGGTCACGCGGCCGAGCACAGCGTGGCAGGGCGCGTGCGGGCGTGGATGGGTGAGCCCCTTCCCGTCCGGGGCAAGACCGCACTCCACCGCCGGGGCTCAGGGGGCCTCGGGGACAGGTCGGGCTGCTGCAGGTGGGGGGCGGCCAGACAGCGGGAGGGCAGGGGTCCCCAAGGTGCCGGGACCCCTGGCCCGGGAGTCCCCGGCACGGCGCGGGGGTTCCCGACCTCCGGCCCGGAGGGGGAGGGGGGTCTCCGCGCAACCCGCCTGCCGGCCCGCGCCGCTCCGCCCCTGCCCGCGCCCCTCCGCCGGGCTCCCCGCGCGCTTCCCACCCACCCCGGCTCGGCCCGACGCCCGCAACTCACCGCTCCCCGCCACCCGCCGCCCGCGCCGCCGGCACTCCCCGCTCAGCGCTGCCCGCGCCGCCACCGGAAGCGATTCTCCCGCCAGGGCGGCCCCGCGCGCCGCCGCCGCCCCGCGCGCGCCCTCGGAGCGCGTCCCCGTGCGGAGCCAGGCGGCCGCGTGGAGCCCCGGACCCGCCCCCGACTCGCCGCGCCGTCCGCCTGGCCTCGCGCTGCGTCTGGCGCGCTCCCTCGTGCCCGCGCTCTCGCTTCTGGCCCCTCCCCGCTCTCGCGCCCCGCGGTGAAGTCCCAACTTCGGCCCCTCCAGGCGGTCGGGGGCCCTCTCTGCTCAGGCAGGTGCCAGCGCTTCCCATTTGGGCTTGCCCAGGGGAAATTGGGCAAATCATTTCTTCAAGGCCAGCGTCTGGTATAGAGTTCGCAGCCGCTCATTCAGTCGCTCATCCATTCATTTAAACCCGTGTCCCCCCGAGTGTGGAGTTAGCCACAACTGGTGCCACAAGGCCATTTTAGGTGGTACAGGTGCCACGGTCTGACTTACGTCTTTGAAAAGACTCGCTCTGGCTACGGTATGGAGAATAGTCTGCAGGACATGGAGACAGAAAGAGGTCAGTAGGGTGGCTACCCTGGTTAGCCAGGGAAATAGATGGCGGCTTGGACCAGGTTGATACAAGTGAGGCGGTGAGAGAATTATTGGGTTCTGGGTATATCTTGGGGATAGATGAAATGCAGTATATGGTGAATTACATCATGTTCATGGAGAGGAAGACTCCGTTTTTTTTTATTTTTTTTTTCAACGTTTATTTATTTTTGGGACAGAGAGAGACACAGCATGAACGGGGGAGGGGCAGAGAGAGAGGGAGACACAGAATCGGAAACAGGCTCCAGGCTCTGAGCCATCAGCCCAGAGCCCGACGCGGGGCTCGAACTCACGGACCGCGAGATCATGACCTGGCTGAAGTCGGACGCTTAACCGACTGCGCCACCCAGGCGCCCCGGAAGACTCCATTTTTAAAGTCCTAAATTCTTCCCCCAAATAACCTATAAATGTAATGCAATCCCAAACAAAATCCTGACAAATCCAGTGGGTATAAGAGTGTGTATGCACAGGTAGATAAAAGGACTATAAAATGTATAGGGAAAAACAAAGAACCAGAAATAGCCAAAACAATTTTGAAGAAACAGAGGAGGGGGGAGTGATTCATGCTATAAATACAGAGAGGTAGTATGTTTGTGCAACAAATAGCTTAGTGCAGCCAAACAGCAATACCCTACGTGGACCCTGCACGTACAGAAATGTGCTCTGAGCTGGCATCCCAAGTGAGGGGCGTAGGTTAAATATTCACTAAATAATACTGGGGCAATTGAATCTTTACTTCTACCATACACAACACTCAGCTCCAGGTGGATTAAAGACCCAAGTATGAGAAACAAAGCTCTCAAGTTTCTAGCAGACAATAGAGGAGGGTATGTTTATGACCCTGGGAGAAGGAGTCATTCTTAAGGAAACACAAAAAGTACAAAATAGAAAGGCAAGATTGAAAAGTTAAACCTTATGAAAACTCAAAAATTCATGCTCACCAATGATACCATAAAAAGTGAAAAGTTCACAGACTGGGAGGAAATATTTTCAATGCATGGATATGGTAAAGAATACCTACCCAGAAAATATTTTTTAAAAATTTACAAACTAATAAGAAGAAACCACCCAATGGAAAGACATACAAAAATCATGGCTATGCAGCTCACAGAGAAGAAAAAAGAAATCGTCCCGATGCATAAGTAAAGATTTTCAAGCTGGTCAGTAATTTATTTGGACACTCAGCACGGGTTTCACAAAATTTTTGGTAGCACTCCTTACCCACAGAATTCCTTCGAATGTTGAAGCAGTTTATTATGTTCCTTACCAAACCCTGCACAAGTGTTTGGCTCAAAAAGATGGAAAAAAAGAAAAAAGAAAGAAAGAAAAGAAATGGTTCCTTCACAGGGCTTATTGGCAAGGAGATAGAGATGTAAACAAGTAATTACAAGAAATGATTACAATTCAATATAAGAATTGCAACAGTATAATGCGGGCTGTATAGCTAAGTGCTGAGAGCTTGGAGGAGGGACTGACTAGCTTGCCTGCAGAATGGGGTTGCAAGAGAGGTAGAGCAGATACAGAGCGTATCAGTTATCTGTTGCCACAGTGATGTTCCAGCACAGCCACGAAACCTCAGGAGTATACAACAATGAACATTTATTTTTGTGCCTGAGCCTATGTTGACTGGAAGTTGTGCTGATAGGAGCTGGGCTCAGCAAAGCTTACTCATGTCTGGTCAGCTGTGGGCTGTCAGTGGCTTTGTGGATCCTCGCAGGGCTCTTTTACATGTCTGGGGACTCAGCTGGGACAATTGGACCGACAAGGGGGTGGAGGGACAGAGATAGATATAGAAGAAGGAAACTCAGTGCTTCTTGAGGCCAAGGCTTAGGAGTGACACATCTCCAGGATGCCTGGGTGGCTCCATAGGTTAAGAGTCTGACTCTTGATTTTGGCTCAGGTGATATCACAGTTCATGAGTTCGAGCCTCGTATTAGGTTCTTCACTGACAGCCCACAACCTTGGGATTCTCTCTCTCTCTCTCTCTCTCTCTCTCTCTCTCTCTCTCTCTCTCTCTCAAATAAATAAATAAACATTAAAAAAAGAGACTGACACGCCTTCACTTCCAATTCATTCCCCTTCTTGTTTCATTTGATCCTAGTCAGATCATCAATCTTTTATCTTCTCATACCTACCACGTTCTGGGTACGAGACCCAAGCTGGACCAAACAGAATCCTGCCCTGTGTTTATATGTAGACTCGTTCCCCTCCCTCGCCCCTATTAGAGCTACAGAGCAGGGAGAACATGGATAAGGGGCTATTGGTCAGGGCGGACTTTCTGCCAATCTACAGAAGGGAAACTAAGCTGAAAGATGCAAGGGAGACAGAGTTCAGATGACATCATTTCAGGCCTTGGAAAGCTACTCACATACACTCTTCTTTTTCTTTTCTTTTTTAAATCACAAAATTCTTTCAAGTTAGATTTCCATTCCTGATTGATTTGGGGGAAGGGGACTCCCGGAGATGGTTGCACTCAGCTCAGATTTGAAAAAGTAGGAAAAGGAGGCAGAGGAAGGAAGTAGAAAGGAGTTGAGGATGCAGAAACAAAAAGTGTCCATTGTATCAAATAAACGGCCTTTGGAAACAGCTTCCATGGAAACTAAGATCGTAGTTTTCAGTTTTGTTGATAAGGAAGCTGAGTGCTTGGGAATTCTTGCGAGGCTTGCATCAACAAAGGTTGCAAAACCCTTGCATTTTAATGCGGACTTTGAACTGTTCAAGGCATGGCAAAAATAAAACAATGCTTAAGTCAGCAAAGAAGGGGGTACATTTCTGAGCATAGTAGAAGTTCAGTGAGCTGGAGAAAGATCTTGCTGAGTATCTCACAAGATGACGTTTTCCTCACGGTAGAACAGGGAATTTTTAGTGAGAATCTTTTTTTTTTTTCCTTTTATGTTAACATGCTAGTGAAAACTTTAAGCTCCAGATTATATCGGCAAAGTTATTTATGATGATTAAATACATAATCGTATGAATGTGAAAAGAATGGAAAAGTTCTTGTACACACTCCATGCTATTCCCCAACGCTCTCCCTGACAGACTTTTTTTAGTAAGTTTCCTTCCAGTATTTCCTTTTCTTTTCTGACCCACCAAACTTCGGTTCATCCCTGCTTCGGCTTCTGCTTTCTGTCCATATAAGAGAAGCATGTGGCCCAGTGCTTAAGAACACAGGCTCTGGACGCAGACCAACCTGACTTCTGGTTCCATCTCTGCCCTGATTGGTTACGAGACCCAAAACCAGTGGGGACCTTAGCTTCTCTGTCTCTAAAAACTTCGCGGTGCTGCTCTGAAAATGACCCGAGCTGATCCTCTCCTGAGAAGGAAGGACCTGGAGGCTGTGTCTCCAGCAACTCAGCAGAGCCTTATCGAAGGGAGGAAGGGCAATAATAGTAGTTGTGTGCCCACTGTGAGCTGGGCACAGAGCAGTCCTTTTCACAATGCTCTTCTCTAGTCGGCACAGAAACCCTGAGGGGTGAACTACTTGTAGCGGTCAGGGTTCACGAGTCAGAACCAAAAGGATACATCTCACTTTCTTTCTGCCCCCCCTTCCTTCCTCCTTGCCTCCCTCCCTCCCTCCCTCTTCTTTCTTTCTTTCTTTCTTTCTTTCTTTCTTTCTTTCTTTCTTTCTCTCTTCCTTCCTTCCTTCTTTCTTTCTTTCCTTCCTTCTTTCTCTCTCTTTATTTTTCTCTTTCTTTCTCTTCCTTCTCTCTCTTTTTCTTTCTTTCTTTCTTTCTTTCTTTCTTTCTTTCTTTCTTTCCTTCTTTCTCTTTTTTCGTTTCTTCCTTCCTTTCTTTCCTTCCTCCCTTCTTTCTCTCTCTCTTTTTCTTTCTCTTTCCTTCTTTCTTTCTCTTTCTTTTTCTTTTTCTTTTTCTTTTCTTTTCTTTTCTTTTCTTTCTTTCTTCCCTTCCTTCCTTCTTTGTCTCTCTTTTTCTTTTCTTTCTTTCTTTCTTTCTTTCTTTCTTTCCTTCTTTCCTTCTTTCTTTCTTTCTCTGTCTCTTTTTCTTTCTTTTCTTTCTTTCTTTCTTTCTTTCTTTCTTTCTTTCTCTCTTCCTTCCTTCTCCTTTTTCTTTCTTTCCTTCCTTCTTTCTCTCTCTTTATTTTTCTCTTTCTTTCTCTTCCTTCTCTCTCTTTCTTTTTCTTCCTTCCTTTCTTTCCTTCCTTCCTTCTTTCTCTCTCTCTTTTTCTTTCTCTTTCCTTCCTTCTTTCTTTCTCTTTCTTTTTCTTTTTCTTTTTCTTTTCTTTTCTTTTCTTTCTTTCTTCCCTTCCTTCCTTCTTTGTCTCTCTTTTTCTTTTCTTTCTTTCTTTCTTTCTTTCATTCTTTCCTTCTTTCTTTCTTTCTCTGTCTCTTTTTCTTTCTTTTCTTTCTTTCTTTCTTTCATTCTTTCATTCTTTCATTCTTTCTTTCTGATGAGAGTTTCTGATAAGGAATTAGCTCACACAGCTGGGGGGAGCAGGCAAGTCTGACTTCTGTAGGGCAGGACAGCCCCAGACAGGAGTTGATGCTGCAGTCTTGAGAGACGGAACTTCTCTAGGGAAATCCGTCTTTGCTCTCAAGGCCTTCAACAATTGGATGAGGCATACCCTCATTGTGAGGGTCATCTTCTTTATGTAAAGTCACCTGCTTGTAGGTGTTAATCACATCTACAAAGCACCTTTGCAGCAGTATCTCGAATTGTGTTTTATGGAATAACTGGGTCTATAGCCTAGCCTAGTTGGCATTTTAAACCTCATACTTCTCTTCACCTGATTTTACAACTCCACTTCCACTCGTGCCTCTAATAATCCATTCTCTGGTCTTTTGAAAAAGTGAATCAGATCATGTCATCTCTTGTTTTAAAATCCTCAGCATCTCTCAATTTTACTAATCATAAAATATGAACTCTCCACCATGATCTGTGGGCCCTCATGCTCTGTCTTGTCCTATTTGTCCAGTGAGACCATATGCCATCCTTCCCCTTGTCCGTGTTAATATTGCCAAACTTGCTGAACCCTGAACAGGCCAACTTATTCCTACCTCAGGACATTTGCATATGCTGTTCTCACTGCCTAGAATGCTTTCAGGTTAAATGTTTCCTCCTCAGAGAAGCCTTCCTTGGCCACCGGAGTAGCCTCTCCTACACACACTGGAGCTCATTGTTCTTTTCCTTCCTTTCCTGTATGGTCACTATCCAAAATGACCTTGTTTATTTGTTGACTTGTTTCTTCTCTGTGTCATCTACCATCAGAGCGAGTGTTTTATCTGCCTTATTCTCCACTGAATCACTCCAGAAATTTCCCTCATGCCCTTTCTTGGTCAGTACATTCCTACTCCAAATGTAACACTATCCTGATTTCTCTTACCTACTTTCCATGATTTCCATCACTTGTTTCTTTTTTTTTTTTAATTTTTTTTTAACATTTATTTATTTTTGAGACAGAGAGATAGAGCATGAACGGGGGAGGGTCAGAGAGAGGGAGACACAGAATCCGAAGCAGGCTCCAGGCTCTGAGCTGTCAGCACAGAGCCCGCCACGGGGCTCGAACTCACAGAGCACGAGATCATGACCTGAGCCGAAGTCGGCCGCTTAACTGACTGAGCCACCCAGGCACCGCCCCATCACTTGTTTCTAACTGGTTTTGTCTGTTCTGAAACTTCATCCAAATGGAATTATACAGCAAATGCTTGTGTGTGTGTGTGTGTGTGTATGTGTGTGTGTGGCTTCTTTCACTCAATATGTTTTTGGGATTTATCCGTGTTGTTGGATTTAGTTGTAGCTAGTTTTTGCTCATTGTGTAGAATTCTGTTTTATAAGAATTTACCACAGTTTTGGGGGAATGGACATTTACAGTGTTTCCAGTTTAGGGTCATGAAGAAAGTTGCTATGAACATTCATATGATTAACTTCTTATGGATATAAGAACAGATTTTTTTTTTTTTTTTGCATCTAGTTCTCAATGTGCTTTGACCCATAAGCTCTGCCTCCGGGGTGATATTTCCAAGATATGAAGCTCATGTTACACTGCAGCTGAAAGCCTGTTCTTGCCCTCCAGTTAAGTTCAACCTCCTTGGTATGGCATTCAAGGCTTTTTGACACTGACCTCAACCTCCAATCAGTTTCACCTCCTGCCTTACACCTGCTACAGGCACATCTTCCAGCTCACTGTTTCCAGAATGCCCCAAGCTGTTTTCCTCCTCCTGCCTTTGCATACACTTTGGCCGGAATAACTGTCTCCCAGAGAGTCTTGACACGTGAACAAACTGTTACACGTCCTTCAAAGCCCAGCTCGAAAGACACCTCCTCCAGGAAGCTGCCCTTCATCTGCCAGGCACTTTATTGTACTTGCCATTGGGTGCTTTAGTGTTCATCTCTGGCATTCATCATGCTTTGGTTTTAATATTGTGAAATCACTTATTTCATCACATATATTTCTGTAATCGCGGTCTGTTTCCTCTTCTTGTCTGTGAGCTGCTGGAAGGCAGACAAGGAGCTCAGAGTTGTGAAGTGACATACCTAAGGCCACGCAGCTGCTGGGACGCTAGGTCAGGTGCTCTTAACACTACAGCACACGGTGGAGTGCGGGCCAATCACCGCGCATGAGGCTGAGACCAGGGGTTGGAGCTCAAAGGCCCTCGAGGGTCAGCTGGGTCGTGAAGGCAGCAGCGAGTATGGAGCTGAGCCCAGGGAACGTGGCAGAGTCTGCCCAATCCGGCAAATTATTGCCATGGAAATACGGGCTTTGGGGGGGGGGCTCCCTGTCTGAGAAGCCAAAAATCTGTAAAAGCTGTAGAATTTCCTAATTGTTGAATGTTGACAACTAAGTTCTTATTTTATTTATTTTTAATTTTTTAACAATTTTGTTTAAATCCAAGTTAACATTGGGGCGCCTGGGTGGCGCAGTCGGTTGAGCGTCCGACTTCAGCCAGGTCACGATCTCGCGGTCTGTGAGTTCGAGCCCCGCGTCGGGCTCTGGGCTGATGGCTCAGAGCCTGGAGCCTGTTTCCGATTCTGTGTCTCCCTCTCACTCTGCCCCTCCCCCGTTCATGCTCTGTCTCTCTCTGTCCCAAAAATAAATAAACGTTGAAAAAAAATTAAAAAAAAAATCCAAGTTAACATAGAATGTAATAATGATTTCAGGAGTGGAATTTAGTGATTCATCACTTACATGTAACACCCACTGCTCATCGTGGGTGCCCTCCTTAATGCCTGTCATTAAGCCTTTAGCCCTTTGGCCCTTCCCCCCTCCACCTCCCCTCCTGCAACCCTCCGTTTGTTCTCTGTATTTAAGAGTCTCTTATGGTTTGTCTCCCTCTTTGTTTTTATCTTATTTTTCCTTCCCTTCCCCTATGGTCACCTGTTTTGTTGCTTAAACTCCACATATGAGTGGAATCATATGATACTTACCTTTTTCTGCCTAATTTATTTCCCTTAGCGTAATACACTCTAGTTCCATCCGTGTTGTTGCAAATGGCAAGATTTCATTCTTTTTCATCACCGAGTAGTATTCCGTTTTATAGGCACACCACATCTTCTTTATCCATTCATCAGCTGAGGAGCATTTGGGCTCTTTCCATAATTTGGCTATTGTTGATAGCACGGCTATAAACATTGGGGTGAATGTGCCCCTTTGAACCACATTTTTGTAACTTGGATAAATGCCTAGTAGTTCAATTGCCAGGTCATAGGGTAGTTCTATTTTTAATTTTTTTAAGGAACCTCCATGCTGTTTTCCGGAGTGGCTGTGCCATTTTGCATTCCCCCCGGAAGTGCAAAAGCGTTCCCCTTTCTCTGCATCCTCACCAACATCTGTTGTTGCCTGGGTTGTTCATTTTAGCCATTCTGACAGGTGTGAGGTGGTATTTCATTGTGGTGTCGATTTGTATTTCCCTGATGACGAGTGATGTTGAGCATCTTTTCATGTGTCTGTTAGCCATCTGGATGACGACTAAGTTGTTATTTTAGATACGAGGTAAGACAATCAGCAGACATCTGTGGGCTGGATTAAGGCCTCTGTTCACTAATTTGCTCCTTGCACACAGAGCCTTATGGTGCTAAGCCTGCCATCTGATTTTTCTTACCATTAGGATGCTAATCTTCTTTAGAAGGCTGAAAACAAAAATGATCAATGACTGCTTGTGGCCCAAGCACAGATTCCCCTGTAAACCAAGCGAAATCTCCTGGTTCTCCCTGACATCCCATTCGTTTATTGGTCTGCTTGCCACATTCTCTGATGCTGCGTTGGGTCGGGGCGCAGGAAGGTGCTCTGGGCACCAGGACGAGTTAGACAGTCTTGCCGGTAAGAGGCTTCGGGTCCAGTGAGCCAGTGAGCACAACGCAGGCAGGGCCAGGTGGTCTAAGCAGCCGACCTAGAGCCCAGAGGCAGGAACAACTGGTCTGTTCTGGGCACACGTCAGGGAAGGGCTCCCGCAGAGGTGATAGGCGAACCAGGGCTTAAGCGACAAGGAAGAGAAAGTGAAGGGGCTTGAAAGGCTGTTCTCTGCAGAGGGAATAGTATGTGCAACAGTGTAGAGGCCCAACCCGTTGGGTGCAGATGAGAAAGCTGCAGCTCATGTGGGCAGTGCTGTGCATGGGGTAGGCCTGGGGTGGCAGATCTCAACAAGCAGGGGTGGGTGGAGAAGGGGCAGGCCTAGCCCTCTCCCCGCCCCCCAATGGGGGTTGTGTAGCTAGGTGATATGCGGGAATTCTGCCTGGGAGACGGGTTGAGGTCAAAGTTGGAGGGAGTGGGGTCCCTGAGTGGCTCAGTCGGTTGGGCATCCGACTCTTGGTTTTGGCGCAGGTCATGATCTTATGGTTCATGGGTTCGAGTCCCGCATTGGGCTCTGCACTGACAGCACAGAACCTGCTTGGGATTCTTTGTCTCCCTTTCTATCTCTGCCCCTCCCCTACTTGTGGGCTCTCTCTCTCTCTCTCTCTCTCTAAGTAAATAAATAAAACATGAAAAGAAGAAGAAACAAAGCTGGAGGGAGTATCCTCATGGGGTTGCTTTACTGAAGAAGTTAGGAGAGAGTGGGGTCAGGGCCAGAAGTCAGGGACCAGGAGGCGTCAGCAAAGCAGAGAGGCCTGAGTAGCGAAGTGGACAAGTGGGGAACCAAGGGCATTTCTCCAGGCAGAGTACAGGCAGCATGAGATTTCACGTTGTTTTGCCCAAGTCCTATGAGGGACCTTTTAAAACAATGACTTTCAACCCCGGCTCCAGCTTAAAATCACCTGGGAGCTTTGGAAAATTCTCATTTTTTTCCCCTATTCCTCGGACAAATTACATCAGGATCTTAAAAGGTGGGACCTGAAATCTAGATTTTTAAAAAAAAAAATGTTAATGTTTATTTTTGAGAGAGAGAGAGAGAGCACAAGCAGGGGAGGGGCAGAGAGAGAGGGAGACACAGAATCCGAAGCGGGCTCCAGGCTCTGAGCTGTCGGCACAGAGCCTGATGTGGGGCTTGAGCTCATGAACCCGAAGATCTGGGCCGAAGTCAGATGCTTAACTGACTGCGCCACCCAGGCGCCTCTGAAATCTGGATGTTAAAGCTTCAAAGTGCAGCCAGGGATGGAAACTGTTGCTCTTAACAGGATGAACCAAACACCAAAGAACCACCAAAATCATCCTTCAATTGATTCAAAGCGGCCCTCCATTCTGGAGACACAGGGGGTCTGCCTCAGGATGTAAAGTGGTAACTGTAAAGACTTGACCTGCTGTCCCCCCCCCTCCCACCCCCCCCATTAGTAAGGCTGGATTGTGGTCAGCAGGCGAACAAGCCTTAGACTCCTGCTCCTCAAATGCGCAGACAATAATCCTAAAAGCATTCCTGTTTGGGGGTGAAAGCCCAGCGTGTGTCACATACAGAGCATCTGAAAAACACATCATGAATTGGCTCTTTGTGTAAAAATAAAGCAACACTAAGTATCTCTTGGAAGCCAATTATGTCTTTAAATAGGTCCTGGAGGCTAAACATAATGTTGATTATTCTGAGAAAGCTGACTCACTCCATTATGAGTTTTAAGGGACTGCTTCATTAGTCAAATTAATCTTAACATAATAGGGCAGAAGTGAGGAAGAAATAAGGCTTCACATTTCTTTTTGCTCCGGTGAAGTACGTGCTGTTCCATTTCTTTAACTCTTCAATGAAGAATCCATATCCTGCTTACTCTTCAGATCAGATCCGATCCATTCATTTGTCCGACATCTACTTACTGAGCACCTGTTCTGTGCCGGAGCTAGACAGGCACCCGTGAGACTGAGCCCCTCCCTTTGTGCAGTTTACTTTCCCACTGGGGATAGGGGCACTGAGCCAATACATATGGGATTTCAGGAAGTGAATAGTGGAATGAAGAAAGCTGGTTAAGAGGACAAAACAAGGTGAGGGGCACCTGGGTGGCTCAGTCGGTTAAGTGACCGACTCTTTGATTTTGGCTCAGGTCATGATCTCACGGTTCACGGGTTCGAGCCCTACGTTGGGCTCTGCACTGATGGCATGGAGCCTGCTCCGGATTCTCTCTCTTCTCTCTCCCTCTCTGCCCCTCCCCACTCATGCTCCCCCCCCCAAAATAAATAAACATTAAAAACAAGAGATCAAAGCAAGGTGAGGATGGGGTTGGAAATTCAGAGGGGATGTTCAAGGAAGGCTTCTCTTTGGAGGTGATGTTGGAGCAGAGACCTGAGTGAAGGGAGAGAAGGAGCCATGCAGAGGTCAGGGGAGGAGCATTCCAGACAGGTGAGGGCAAGTGAAATAGCCTTAAGACTGAACTGAATGCAGAGGCTGCAAAAATACCTTTGAGTCGATATGTGAATTTCTGAGAAGAATATTGATGAGGCAGACTCAGGGCTCCAGCTGGCACATACAGTGCCTCTGTAGGAATTATAAAAAGTCACCCTCTTTGGCAAATGAGTTGCAAAAAGCCACTCCTACCTGTGATTGAAGGAACCCCAGGTCAGCTGGCTTATATGCAGAGCCCCTGCTGGATTCTAGCTCCTCCTCATTCTCTTGAGTGGGGAGGCATATTTGTGCAGTGCACAGACTATACGACTGCACATAGCAGCCCTCACTGGGATTCATTTAAAACTGACTAACCTAAGTCGCAGGAAAGTGGCAAGACGGAATACTTTTTTTCTGGTTATTTTTTCTGGGTTTTAAAACCCTCCCCAAGAAGCCTGAAACAGTTGCAGTAGAATAGTAGTTTGAGAGTTTAGCTGGTTAGCTGATTAACTGATCTCTATCCCCAACACTCTTTGCTGTCTCCCTCACTTCTCTCCGAATGACCAGGCTGTTCTGCGTTAATTTCCTCAGTGGAAAGTTGCCACAGGGCAGAAAGGAAGTTTTTCGACTCTGATCTTCAGTAAACCTGAGCTCTTAGGGTAATGCAAAGAGGTTGAGTTGGAGACACTCTGTTTGGATTAAATATACGCTTATATTTATTCACTTTATCCCCATTCTCTGCTTTTCATTTTCCTTCCCTTGGTAGGCAACAGTTCTAACATGTTACTATGTATCCCGGTAGAAAGTGTAATGTTGTTTTGGCCGCATGGTTTTTAAATGATACAAATGGTGAAATCGTGCTCTGCCGGACACCTCCTTTGGTGTCTTGCTTTGTAACTCAACACCAAGTTTGGGGGATCTGTTTACATCGTTTTGTCTGCGCCTCGTTTGTTCCTTCTACCTACGGATAAATTCTGTGGTGGAGAGCCACTCGCTATATTTTACTTATCCAGCACCCATTACAAATACCCAGGGTGCCCTCCACATCTCGGTGCCGTAAACAAATCTGTGATGAATATCTTCTCATGTATCCAGTGATAGTCTTGCTTGATAAAGACTCTGGGAACGCGCTCAGGGGGAAGGTTTCTGTGCATACAGACATGCTCAATGTGGATGAGCACTGCCAGAGGACCCTTCCCAGCGGCGGCAATATCGAAACACGCCGGCGGTGTGCAAAAGGGCTCCTGGTTCTCCACCTCTCACCAAGAACTGACGTCATTCTTCTCTCTGATCTTTGCCCCTCCTGTGAGAACAAAGCACCGTGTCGTTGTTTTAATTTGTATTTCTTTAGCTGTTGATGAATTTGAAGATCTTCTTATCCGTTTATTAACACTTGCTTGGGCATATTCTCTGCCTATTTTTTTCAAACAATTTCAAAAGCTTCCTGCTTTTGTTACTGTGCAGATATTCAGTGTCTGTTACAAACACGGCAAGTGCCTTCTCCCAGTCCGTCATCTTTCTCTTAACTCTGTGGACAGTGTGGTTTTCCGAGCAAAAATGTTTAATGTCAATGTAATTAAATCCATCAACGTGTTACCTTATGTTTTGAGCTTTTGAGGTCTTGATTTAGAAGGTGTCCCCAGATATCCTCCACTATCTAATTCTTAAGTTGTGTAGTTTTATGCTTCACATGTAGGTCTTTAATCCATCTAGGATCTACTTTTGTATATAGTGTGAGGTAGGGATTCAACTTTATTTTTCTATACATCCTTTGTATCATATAGGTTGTGTGTGTGTGTGTGTGTGTGTGTGTGTGTGTGTGTGAACACTTGAATCTGTTCACTTCATCCCACTGCTCGGAATCCTTCAGTGGCTTCCTGTCACACATGGAATAAAATCCAACCTTCTCACTTGGCTCTTGAGGTCCTTATGCTCAGGCCCAGATGTCTCCCTAGCTTCATCTCTCACCACTCTTGTCCACTCCAGATGCTCAGGCATTGTTTCCTCAAATGTGCCAAGTTCTTTCTCACCTCAAGGTATGTGCACGGGCTATTTTGTCCTTTCTGGAAAGCTCTCCTGTCCCGCTCTTTACCTAGCAGAATCCTTCATTCAGGTCTCAGGTCCTCTGTTACTTCCTCAAAGGAGTCTTCACGGACCCACACTCTGTTAAGAAGGTGTGTGAGTTAGGATAGGTTGTGTTATGCTGCACTAACAGATCGCCCCCAGATCTCAGTGACTTATAGCCACAGCATGTCCATCAAGGGTCAGTTTGATCCACAATGGCTTCACTCTGGGACAGACCGATGGACAGCCTCTACCTGGGACATTGCTGGACTTAGGGAAAAGAGAACAGAGATGATGAACCATGAGCTGGATTAAAGGAATCCGTCTGACAAAAATGCATGTCGCTTCTAGCCACATTCTAATGCTCAAAGTAAGTCATATGGACACATGCACAACAGGGTGTGGATGCTTAATGTTCCTATATGAAGGGTACCATGACTTCTATGGACAAGCCTGAAGTCAGTGAGCTGGAGAAGTAGAATCTTCTCCCAGGAAAGGGTAGGAATTATTTTGAACGATAATATAATCTACCAAAAAGGTTGTTCCCAGCCTATATTCTTATTTCCTCCTTTTTTTTTTTTAAAGTTTGTTTATTTTGAGAGAAAGAACGTGAGCAGGCGAGGGGCAGACGGAGAGGGAGAGCGAGAATCCAAAGCAGGCTCCACGATATCAGTGCAGAGCCTGACACAGGGCTTGAACTCAGGAACCGTGAGATCATGACTTGAGCCGAAATCGAGTCAGACGCTTAACCGACTGAGCCCCCCCCCCACCCCGCCAGTGGCCTCTTATTTCTTCTTTTTTCTTTCTTTCATGGCAAGTTATAGTTGTCAGTTTTAAATATATCTACACTTATTTAAAAACTGTGAGGGGGTTCATGGAAGGTTTTCGATAAATCATTATGGAATGAAAGAACACATAAATATGAAAAAACACAGAAAGAGCCCACTCTTTTCAATCAGGTGGAGTTAGGTGGGAAGCCCAGACCTGTCTCTTATTAGTATGTGATCTGAGGCAAATTGACAAATATTACTGAGCTTTCAGTTTTTTATTTAAAATAAAGACAGTAAAACTTCCACCCGGGCTGGCCCATAGATGGCGCTAAAGACATCAGTTTCTTTCCTACATTGTTGCTTTAGTAGCTGTCATTCTTCTGGTGTGTGTTTCATTTTAGCCCACCTGAGCATGAACACGACCCACCGTTATTGTACTGCAGCAAATACAAAAGAACCTTTTTATACTGCTTTGACTCAGAAACATCATTGATTTGGCATTGGCTGTGCTTTGCAATAATTTGACCCAAGTGGATCTTAGTGATCTATGGCTTTGCCAATGTGTCTCATATTCTCTAGTTACCCTGCTAACTCTGGCTTTAAAAAAGCAATGACATCTGGGGCGCCTGGGTGGCTCAGTCGGTGGAGCGTCAGACTTCGGCTCAGGTCGTGATCTTGCAGTTCAAGAGTTCGAGCCCCACATCGGGCTCTGTGCCAACAGCTCAGAGCCTGGAGCCTGCTTCGGATTCTGTGTCTTCCTCTCTCTGCCCCTTCCCCATTCATGCTCTGTCTCTCTCTGTCTCTCAAAAATGAATAGACGTTAAAAATTTAAAAAAGAAAGAAAGAAAAAAAAAAGAAATGACATCTGGTAAAGAAAAATGCAGTTTAAAAACCTTCCAGGAATGATAGATGCCAATTTGAACAGTGTTCCCTATGATGGCCAGTGATTACGAAAGGCCTTGTGTGAATGAAGGTGTATTACACTGGCAAGACCCTGAGCTCAGGCATCACCAAAGAGACTTTTATAGATACTTGAGGCCCCTTGCATGGTTATTAAACAGAAAACTGAGTTAGATTCTTGTAAATATTTCCTTCCTCCAACCTTATCTAAATGTGTTTCCCCAAAGGCTGTATTGTTTAGGATTTCTTCCCCTGAGTAGAGCTGTGGGCAGCTATTTTTTTGTTCCTTTACCTTTAATTAGGACGGATTCCTCTGCAAGCCTGAAGATAAAATTCCTCTTGCTAGGATTAAATCCAACAGGGTGATGCCTAAAGAAATATAAGACCTAATAAAATAATACATTAGGGGGCGCCTGGGTGGCTCAGGCGGTTGAGCGTCCGACTTCGGCTCAGGTCACGATCTCGCGGTCCATGAGTTCGAGCCCCGCGTCGGGCTCTGGGCTGATGGCTCGGAGCCTGGAGCCTGCTTCCGATTCTGTGTCTCCCTCTCTCTGGCCCTCCCCCGCTCACGCTTTGTCTCACTCTCTCTCTCAGAAATAAAATAAACATTAAAAAAAAATAATACATTAGGAAGTAATAGATTTTTTAAGGGGCAAAGGGTGAATAATAGTTGCTGTGATATCTGGTAGCCTCAGGTAACAACATGGAGGGAACAATGAAAGGTTCTGCTTATCCCTGCCAATCCCAGTTCACAAGGTGGCTCTGACGATTAAAGCTATATATAACCCATGACTTAAAAACTGGTGTCCTAGGCATATGATTGGGAGGCTGGCTGTGGGAACCAAGTGAGAGATGTTGAGACCTGAATTAGAAGAGTATTTGCAGAAGTAGAGAAAAGGGGGCAGATGTCTCTGAATCCCAGAAGAACAGGCAGAGGTGTATGACTTTGAACATCCAAAGTCATATATGAGATGAGAAAAGACAACAGGTTACGCATAGGTTTCTGTTGTGGTACCTGGGAGGGCAGAGGTGTCTCCGACCAAGAAAGGAGTCACAAGAAGAGCAGCAAATCTCGAAGGAAGATGACGAATTTAACAAAGGACACGGCTGTACGACCTGGCGGAGATGTTGAGTAGACGGTTTGCAACACAAGAGTTTCCGAGAGGTGGGCGGCCAAACACTGGGGCTACACGACGTATGGGCAGTACGGAAAGGAAACCTGTTCCCGAGGCCCCCAGGAGTCTGGATGCAAGGTTGTTGGCCATTCTCCCAGTCCTTTCAAAGTTCCCTATCTCTTCCAAACTGGAGCCACTGAGACATATGGGGGCTTCTGCGTCACGAACACAAGACCTTTTGGGTATGCTTGAGACTCCCCCTCCCCATAAGCCTCTGAATGAAAACATATTGGCCTTAAAAATGCTTTTGGGTTTCCAAAGAAGGGGTGGGTGCTTTTTACATGTCTTCCGATCGTCCGACTTCATCTTTCATGTCTTCTCTTCTCTCCCCGACCATCACTTTCTCCAAGTCTTTGCACATATCGTTCCCTCGGCCAAACATACCTTTCCCTCCTTCTTCATCCCGATGATTCCTGCCTTTATTTTGCCATGAGATGGAGTGTTGTCTTCTCTGGGAAGTCTCCCTTGGGCCCAATCCAGCCTCCAAAAGCTGGGATGGGAGCTTCTACTCTTTGGAGAAGCAGTCAATCAGTTAAAAATCCCAGTGTCCAAAAGTGGGGATTTAGTGAACGTTGGCTCCAAGGGTTCCAGGTGGAGGTGGCTGGGGCAAGTCAAAGGATCACTGGAAGCAGGTGGGTACGCTAGATTGTTCACGGAATCTACTGAATGTGATTGTTGGAGGGAATGACAGCTTTATTTTTTTTTTTTTTTAACGTTTATTTATTTTTGAGACAGAGAGAGACAGAGCATAAACGGGGGAGGGTCAGAGAGAGGGAGACACAGAATCCGAAACAGGCTCCAGGCTCTGAGCCATCAGCACAGAGCCCGACGTGGGGCTCGAACTCACAGCCTTCACGGACCTTGAGATCATGACCTGAGCTGAAGTCGGCCGCTTAACCAACTGAGCCACCCAGGCGCCCCGGGGAATGACAGCTTTAAATGAAGTAAGTCAGTGGGAAGACCCACCACTATAGAGAATATACAGGCTCTTCTGTTAATTAGGAAGATTCAGGCACTTCCTGTATCCACTATTTCTCCTTGTGGGCCAGGCAAGTAACACTGGTGTCTCTCATTGATTTGAATCCAAATAAAACACAGAATGCGAGTTTTGTTGGTTTTTTGCTCTTTTGTTTCTCGCATCAGATAGAGCTCCCTGTTGTAAGTCACAGAAATGCACTATGGCTGACCTCAATGAAAACAAATTCCCTGGAAAGTCAGCACTGGACAGAGGGCAAGGTGGCAGAACAAACTTGGGAGTGGATGGGGAACAAAGGGTTCTCCGGGGGCAAGAGTTACACAAAGTCTCACAGCAGACGGTCAGGGTGATCCCGATGGGATGGGTGACTGCCAAATGCTTGCAGCCTCTCTGTTGTCCTGCTTGCGAGTCAAGTCTCAGGGAGGAAGCATCCTCAGGTCATTGCCCACCCTTTCTGCTACAGAGGGTCAAGCGACCTTATCACACCAGCAGAACGTGATCAGTAGAGAACAGGAAACTCCCTGCTACAAATCTCGATGCTTCTACCGGAAGAAGGGGGACCGGTTGCTGAGCTGCCAAAACCCAACAAATGACATTTGGCCAACAGCATGTACTAAGACAGAATGGAAGGTGAGGTGACATTTCCTGATCTCCGCCTGCCTACCTACCTGGCATTTTTTGGCCGGGATCCCATTTAATCTCAACAACCTTGTACGGCAAATAGTAGTGTTTGCATTTTCGGGGCGGGGTGAGCAAAGGAGGTCAGAAAGGTGAAGGCACTTAGACTAAGTTCCCACAGCTAGATTCGAATGGAGCCAAGATTCAGGGCCAGGCCTGTCTGACTCCTTGTCCCTTCTCCTGCAGTCCACGCTGTTTTCTTGCAGAGTTGGGACACCTGAAGCTGGGGGGTAACACTGACTGTGATTACGTCCTGAGGAGGGGACATAATGTAACCAATGGCAGAGGTAGGCTGGGAGACGGGCCTCAGCTCACAAAGTCTGTTCTGAAGGATTCTCTGGGCCTTTCCGATCATACATTGTCTCACGGACCCAACAGACAAATCATCAGCTTTTGTTCTCCACAGAGCATCGATTTACTGCCTTAAGAGCCTGCTGAGGCATTTTCTCTGCAAAGCGTCTCCCCTGGGCTTCGTGTTTTCTGTAAATGGCCTGAAGAAGTATCTTTAAGGTGACTTAAATAGATTCTATATTTACATAGTATAAACAATTTTCTCAAATTAGGCTGTCTTTCATCTTAACTTAGTTTATGATTTTGCCAGCAAGAGCATTAATTTTTTTTTTTCAACGAAACTGAGACTCCTAGCAAGGCTATATTGTGTTGTGTGAAATGTATCTATCATTTATCACAGAAGTATAAACTCTGAGGATAAGAATGTTTGTTTTGCTTGCTTCTGTATTCCCAGCACCTAGAGAAGTGCTTAGCCAATAATAGACACTCAATAAACATTTATGGAATGTGTGACGGCATTTGTAAACATTCCGTCTTTTCTCAGAGAGTTGGCTCTGTCCACAGCCCCAGAAGACCATGCTTGGCCAAACTGATTCCTTGTATCCCTCAAGACTGAGGGATTTAGGCAAGGGGAAGGGAAAATTCTGTAGCTACAATAACAAGTGAGCCAGGGCTAGATTTGGTGCTTGTGGCAGCCCAGAGCAGTGGGTCAGTAGCAGTCTTAGGGTGCAAAAAAACACAGGAAAAAAAAAATCAGTATTGTTTAACAAGTCTCCACTGCCAATCCCAGTTTCCCTTGCCGATTCCTTTGCTTTTTTAGATTTGAAATCTAAAATGTCAACACTTCTATTCTTTTGGGATGAGCACTGGGTGTTGTATGGAAACCAATGGGACAATAAATTTCATATATTAAAAAAAAATAAAAATGAATGCACTTTTGCTAAAAATAAAAAAAAAATAAGATAAAATGTCAACACCTCTATTTCCAAACAAGATGGCATAACCGGGCCTGGATCGATCCCGCCCACTGAAGCAGCCAATAAAATGGGCAGAATCTACAAAACGAAACAATGGTTTTCAAGACAGCAGACAGCAGGCGACAAAGGACAGGGACCCCAGAGAGACCAGAAGCAAATAAGGTCAGCCCGACAACCACCCTTGCTTACTGACTCGGGATTTCCGGGCCATGGCGCGGGGCGGGGGTGGGGGGACACAGGTGGAGTCTGGTGGACTCCTTGAGTTGAAGAGACAGAATTGCAAGTCCAGGAACACCAAGGCATCTAGAGGATCTAGAGGTCGTAGAACAGAGTACTGGAGAGGAGAGACCTGCAGAGAAAGAGACAGAGAGAGAGAGAGAACTCCAGATTCCTTCAGAGTCCTTTTGAGCATTCGGCAGAGAACCCATCAGTGCATGACATGAAGAAATGGGAG
This sequence comes from Felis catus, assembly GCF_018350175.1. Lineage (NCBI taxonomy): Eukaryota > Metazoa > Chordata > Mammalia > Carnivora > Felidae > Felis > Felis catus. Next base: position 174,402,407 of record NC_058368.1, read on the forward strand.
TGTGATGATTATAAGGGACAGTATCTGGAACTCATACAGGGCCAGGAACAGTACTTGTTCCCACCAACCAGACTGGAAAATCTCAAAATTCGCAAGGCGTTTGGTAGAGTTCACAAAAGAATCTGGCCTCAGTCATGGCAAAGAATTAGCCCTGGACTAAATTCTGCTCTGGTTCTATCTAAAAAGTCTTAAAAGCAATACCTGAAAGGATCAAACTGTTCTTAAGTATAAATGGGTTCTGGAGCAAAGCTCAAGGATATTTGTAGGAGTATTAAAAGACCTAGCTAGCACCCAGACCAGATAACATTCACAATATGTAGCATCCAATCAAAAATTGCCAAGCGTCAAAAGAATCAGAAAATTACAACCCATAATGAGGGGAGAAAGCAATCAATTGAACTGACAAGTTGGAATTAGCAAACAGGGACGCGAAAATAATTAGAGCTGTATTTCATAGAGTCAGAAAGTTAAGTGGGGGCATGCGAAATGTAAAAAAGACACAAAAGGAACTAATAGAAATGAAAACTACAAAATGTGAATGAAAAATACTCTAGATGAGATTAACAGTTTAGACGTCAAAGGAAAAAAATATAGCGAACTTAAAGATACGGCAATAGAAACTATCCAAAATGAAACACTAAGGGAAATGAGTAAATAAAAGAGATTAGCATCAGTGAGTTGTACGTCAACCTCATATATATGTCCAATATATACGTAATTGAAGAACCCGAAAAAGAGAGAAAAAAAAAAGGGAGGGGGGAAGACAGAAAAAAAATATTTGAAGAACTAATAGCCCCCAAATTTCCAAATGACACGAGAACTATAAGGGGAACAAAAACATCTCTCAAAAACGAAGGGGAAATGAAGACTTTTCAGAGATACAAAGGCTGAAAACGGCACTCACCAGCAGACCTGCACGTCCACAACGTTTGGAGGTCATCGTGCAAGTGGGAAAGATGATACCAGAGGAAAGGAGGAGTCTACGCGAAAGAATATGAAGAACATCAGAAATGCTACACAGGTATTTTCTCCCTACTACTTAAATCCCTTAATGACATAATTGGCTGGTTAAAGAAAAATGATGGTGTATTGCGGGGTTTCTATCATGTGTAGAAGTAAAATGTATGCTAATGGGGGCTCCTGGGTGGCTCAGTCGGTTGAGCGTCCCACTTCAGCTCGGGTCATGATCTCATAGTCCGTGAGTTCGAGCCCCGCGTCGGGCTCTGTGCTGACAGCTCAGAGCCTGGAGGCTGTTTCGGATTCTGTGTCTCCCTCTCTCTGCCCCTTCCCTGCTCATGCTCTGTCTCTGTCTCTCAAAAAAGAATAAACATCAAAAAAAAATTTCTAATGTATGCCAATGGCATAAAGACTGCCGGGGAGACATGGAAGAATATTACTTTAGGAGTCTTAACTGTACATGAAATGACATTGTTATCACTTGAAGACAGGCTTTAGACAGGATACATGATGTAAGATATAGCTATGTACCCTCTATGGATACAAAATATGTATCATATATATTCATATACACCAGTGCCTTATATAGATACATAATATGTATCATGTAAATTGCATCATAAAACTCTTACCATATATATGATGTCAACTCTAAAGCAACGGTGAAAATAACAAAGAATGGGAGAGCATAAGGCAATGCAGGAGATAAAATAGAATCTTAAAAACTATTCAGTTAAGCTTAAAACAATTTTTTTAATGTTTATTTATTTTTGAGACAGAGAGAGACAGAGCATGAATGGGGGAGGGTCAGAGAGAGAGGGAGACCCAGAATCCGAAGCAGGCTCCAGGCTCCGAGCTGTCAGCGCAGAGCCCAACCTGGGGCTCAAACTCACGAACTGTGAGATCATGACCCTAGCTGAAGCCCAGAGTCGGATGCTTAAGTGACTGAACCACCCAGGTTCCCCTCTAACATAATTCTTTTCTTTTTTTTTTTTTTAAGTTAGTTTAGTGTTTATTTATTTTAGAGAGAGAAGGACAGAATGCAAGCAGGGGAGGGGCAGAGAGAGAGGGAGACAGAATCCGAAGCAGGTTCCAAGCTGTCAGCACAGAGCCCCACGCGGGGCTCGAACTCATGGACCGTGAGATCATGACCTGAGCCGAAGTCGGACGCTTAACCGACTGAGCCACCCAGGTGCCCCAGTTAAGCTTTAAGAAGGCAGAAAAAGAAGAGGAAAAAGGGGACCATGAACATAATGCAGCAACAGCACAAAATAGCGTGCTGAACTGCATCTCAACCATTACACAAAGTAGTATGTGTTGATTTAAAAATTTTTAATAATGTCGATTTTTGAATTCCGCAATAACTACAGGAGAAGAAAATTTGACATGGGATTAGAAGTTTCAGAGATGCTGTATTTCTGGTCGAAAACAAGCATTCTAGTTACTTAGTCAAGGGCAGCCAAGCTTTATTATACTTTTTTCATTGACATTATAAACAATCATTTTTGGTACAAAACCAGCTTTAGTAATCCTAAAGCCTCCCAAATATATCATTTGTTATACCTGACAGTTCAGTTGTTTCATTTATTCTTTTATGAGCTTAAGACACCCCCGTGATAACGTGCCCTTTGTATTGATTTACTTTTACAAACTCTAAATAAAAATTTGTTTAAAAGCATCATTTTAACTTCCTCCTTCCTGCAGTGCGTAAATCGCAGCAGAGCTTAAAAGACATGCCAATTTGGGAAATAAAGGTGCTTTTGTGTTTGGGTTTACATTCTCAGCATGATCTAGTTGCTAATACCTGCTTGCATTTATATTCCTGTTCTTGATGTTTGTGGGGGAGATTTTTATAGAACAAAACGGAAGCCTTTGTTTCACCTTGGCTTCAAGAGAGAAAAAATGGAAGAAAGTCCAAATCTCTAGCCAAACTGTAAGTTGCTCTGAAATTCACCCTCTGCAAAGTGCAAGAAAAAACCATGAGATTTAAGCTACATCTTACTCCTTCCTGTTCCCTCGGCAATCGTATTCAAAAATCAGTGAACTAAGTCTGCTAGAAGGAGAGCTCAGGTATTTTGTCTTGGAATCCTAAGAAATGGTTCAACCCTCTTGTTTTCCTGATGACAAGAAGTAAAATCACCCCCTTGGGTATTCCTTCCTTCTGTAGCTGAGTTCCTGAGTTTTTTTTTGTGTGTATTGTGGGTAAGGAGGCGATTTGATGGTCTGACACTGAAAACGGCAGACATTGACTTGTAGACGAGAAATACCTCTCAACCACCCCAGCAGTATTGTAGGTTGATTTGATCACCTAGACCTGTTGGGTGAATGCACTGAGAGAAAATGACAAAGGTCAGCGTGGGCTAGTTTGGAAAGAACTTAAGGGATTTTTCAAGCAAAGAAAGAGAGATTTTTGTTTTTCTTTTTCTGGAGCAGCTGCCTAGCTGGGGAGAAGCGAGGGCAGGAAGGAGTATGTTATGAATGTCATTTGTTTCGAACAAGCTTTTGGGTGGTAGGTAGATTTCATATCAAATATTCCATATCAAATACCATGGAACTGGTATTTCATTAAATGTGATGCCACCTGAAACCTGTCACCACCGGGCTTTATTTAGATGAGACCCCCCCCCCCCCCCGGTGTTTCCTTGTGGTTATTGTCCTTATTTTAATTTTAAAAAGCAGTGGGCCTTGCTGGGGCTATAGGCTCGGGAGGACTTGGGCATCGGAGGCACTTCTCAAGGGCTGTCACTAGACAGAAATTTCCCCCCTCAGATTGGCCTTATCCTGACCTGTCACCTCTATCTTGGTAGTATGTTCTTTTTGGGGGGTCTTCCCATACGGAAAATGCCAGGGATGCTCTCCCTCCCCTAGTCCAATCCCATCTACCCCTTATCATAAGAAAAAGACCCCATTCTTTCCAATGTTCCAGGGCTCATGCTGAATTTCTCCTACTCATGTATTTCCAGGTAGAAAGTATTGGAAACATTTCAGGATGGGGTGGTTGGAATGCGAGAGTTAAATGTTGAAGCTCACATGACCATCTTGAATCAGAAGCCTATCCTGTAATTTGGACTTAGTAGTAAAAGGAAAAGGAAGAGGAAATGAAGTCAACAAGGGACTTGGGGGAATGACTGCTTTAAGGAAAACGATCTGGAAGAATTATGCTAAGCATGGCTTAAGTCTCTACAAGAATGTGGTTTTGGGGGTGTGTATGTGGCTAAATTGTCTGCGACCTGGGCTCGCGGCTCATGGTGTCCCAGTGTGCGTGTGCGACAGCGAGGCTGAGGGTGGGAGCACAGAGGTGGGGGCGGAAACACCCCCAAGGTCTGTATCAGAAATACAGTCCTTTCACTTAAAGCCAAGGTGCAGGTTGTACTGATTACTTGAATGGAATTATTAGGTTCTGGATTTTTGCAGAGAAAATTGCAGCTTCCGATGTGGTGCTGGGTTCTCACAGTGGAGCTAAGGCTGTTGGTTTTCTAATGAGCCCTCAGGGATTTCTGCCCTGGAGGACTGAGCAGCAACGAGGCTCAGGACCAAGCCCTCTGTAAATATCATCTCATTTAATACTTAGAACCATCCTGCTCTGTCATCACCGTTTTAAAGAGGAAGAGTCCAAGCTTGGGGAAAAAAGAGAGCACACACAGCCAGCAGTGGCAGGGTAAGGGCAGGAGGCCAGACAGTCTGGCATGCAAACCCCCTGCACAGGAAGGCATGACGACAGCGCCATTTATGTACGATTAGCTCGAAGTCTGACCGTGAGGCATAGTCCAGGGCAGCTGGGAAGAAGCTGGGGAGATCCTTCTCCGCTAGGCCCTCTTGCCTCCATCCTGTGCCCTATTTTAGACCTGTGGGTAATTACTTATTTAGCTTGTTGGCTCCGGCACTCGACCCGGAGCTCCCCGGTATACCGGCTGTGACGCATAAGTGAAAAGAACACGCAGGCGGGAGTCAGGCAGCCAGCACCTTCCCTAGCCCTGTGACTTTGAACACCTTTCTGAACCCCATTTTCCATTTGCGCAAAGTGGAGGTGAGCGGGCCTATGAGGAGGGATTGTTTTAAGGTGTGAACAACAGAAGGCGGGCGCCCGGGACACAGAGGCTGCTCAGCCAATGCCAGTTCTCTCTGGTCTCCTTGAGAATAAGGCTTGCATCTTGCTAACCCTGTCTATCGCCCCTGCTCTTGGCACCTAATGAGTGCTCAGGAGAATATATCCATTCAGTGAATGCAGCTCCAGCAAAAGGAATTTTTCACCCTTATGAATTTTTAGGGGTGTCTCAAGCCCAATGAACCCTGAGTGAGGGATATTGCGCATCCCCTTTTCCAGATTCCGGCAGTGCTGGTCGAGGAAGTGCGCATCCCGCGCGAATCCGGGAGGGAGCCGGGCGGGTGAGGTCTGTACCTGCGAGGGCGCAGCCGGGCCTTGGGTTGCCGCCGCCGCCGCCGGCAGAGGGCGCCCCGGGCCCGCTGAGCTCGTGGCGCTGGGGCTGGGGCGCTCGCCCGGCGCGGGGCGCAGGCTGCAGTCCGGCGTTGACCGCAGCCCGCGACGCGCCCGCCGCCCGGGCGGAGCTTGAAGTGAGCGCCCTCGGGGCGCAGCGGCGCGCGCCTTGGAGGCGCGCCGCTGCGCGGAACCCTCTCGGAACGGTGAGTGCAGGCGCCGGCGGGGCACCCCTCACCCTAGTTGGGGGACACTTGGAGACGCAGGTCGGACGGACGCGGGCTGTTGCAGGGCTTGGTATGCGTGGGAGAGCGGGCAGGGTCCCTCCTTGCGTCGGTCTTTGGGAAGGGCTTGGGGTCGTGCCCGGTGGGTGTCCGGCCGAGCTGCGCTTTTTGGAGACTCGGGCTTACTTGGGGTTCTAACACAGGGATCTCTCTCGCGGGCCCTGTCGCATGCTGTTCGGGGGTCCGAGGGTCCGGGGGTTGGCGGGTAACCCAGGGCGTGCGAGCGCTCACCTGGGCGTTCCCCACCCCGTTTCGCCCGCGACATCACCCAGGGAACCACGTGCAGGCTGTCGCCCGCAACTCTGCCTGTCAAGCGAAGCCCGCCCCCAGGGCAGGGGAGGGGACGCGGGGGCGGGGTGGGCTGTGCCCCGCGGGAACCCGGCTGGCCCGTGCGCCCTCCGGTGCCAGCTCGGCTCTCTTCGCCTGGTGTTCCCACGGGCTCCCGGGAGGTAGCGGACAGTGCGGTGGAGAGGCGCAGAGCCCTGCCCCGAGGGGCCGGAGGCCACCCAAGGGGCGCCCGGGCGCTCGGCCCCGGGGGAAAGGCAGCGAGGAAGAGAAGCTGCCCAAGTGACTAGTCTTGGAGGTGCCCTCTCTCGAGGAGGAGCTGAACGCCCGGGAGCCCTTTTCCCGGGTGTCATTGGCTTGAACAATCTCTGGCCGCTGGAGAGGTAGGGCAGCGCCGGCTCTGGGGGACCTGGCCCGGGATCATTTTCCGAACCTGCCCCGCGATTTTTGCGCATCAGGAGCCAGACCCCGGCTGCGCGCGCCGGGCAGGACTCCGGCGCGCCTCCTGGGCGTTGTGGTGCTGCGGCGCCTAGCGAAGCCCGCTTTCGGAGCTCCGGGGGCTTTTGAGAGACACAACCTCGAGGCAAGGTAGGTGGCTCGCCCGGCGTTGAACTGGGGTTGATGTGGGTAAGGCTGCGATCTGCTCAAGGCTTGGCGAACGACCTTTGCCTTCTTTTTTGCTTTCTAGGGCGTATGGAGGGCTGCTGTGGAGCCAGGGACTTGGAGGAGTGAGGCGTGTATTTTCAGCTACACCTCAGAGAGGGGAGAATTCTGTCACCACCAGAGAGACAACCGCCCCCAAATGTGACCACGATTGACTAGATCCGCAGAGGCCTGGGAATCTCCGGATTGATAGCCTAGAATATGCTAAAAAGCCAGTGCTTTCCACTGGGAACTGAAGGGTCAGCTGGTGAATGCAACAGTGACCTGGAGCAAGGGAGTCAGAAGACAGTTCTAGAGAGCAGGGAGGACCTTCCAAGGGGCCGACTCGGGTGGCCAAGGGTAGGCTCCTAACCCGCGATTGTTGCAGCCCTCTGATGGGATGCTGGTGAGGTCCTGCGGCCCCGGGAGCCGGTGGGGCTGTGCGAGGGGCCGCCCAGTGGGTGAGAACTGCAGGTTTGACTGACCTCTCATCCCTGCTTAGGAACTGGAGGGTGTCAGAGCCCCCCGCGTGCACCCCCTCAGCAAGATGAGGACTCTGAACACCTCTACCATGGACGGGGCTGGGCTGGTGGTGGAGAGAGACTTCTCCTTCCGCATCCTTACAGCCTGTTTCCTGTCTCTGCTCATCCTGTCCACGCTCCTGGGGAACACGCTGGTCTGTGCGGCTGTCATCAGATTCCGACACCTGCGGTCCAAGGTGACCAACTTCTTTGTCATCTCCTTGGCCGTATCGGATCTCTTGGTGGCTGTTTTGGTCATGCCCTGGAAAGCAGTGGCGGAGATCGCTGGCTTCTGGCCCTTTGGGTCCTTCTGTAACATCTGGGTGGCCTTTGACATCATGTGCTCCACTGCGTCCATCCTCAACCTCTGTGTGATCAGCGTGGACAGGTATTGGGCCATCTCCAGCCCCTTCCGGTATGAGAGGAAGATGACCCCCAAAGCAGCCTTCATTCTGATCGGCGTGGCATGGACCTTGTCGGTACTCATCTCCTTCATCCCAGTGCAACTCAGCTGGCACAAGGCCAAACCCACAAGCCCCTCCGATGGGAATGCCACTTCCCTAGGTGAGACCACGGACAACTGTGATTCCAGCTTAAGCAGGACATACGCCATTTCGTCCTCCCTGATAAGCTTCTATATCCCCGTGGCCATCATGATTGTCACCTACACCAGGATCTATAGGATCGCCCAGAAACAAATACGGCGCATCTCGGCCCTGGAGAGGGCAGCCGTCCATGCCAAGAATTGCCAGACCACTACAGGTAATGGAAACCCCGCGGAGTGTTCTCAACCGGAAAGCTCCTTTAAGATGTCCTTCAAAAGAGAGACTAAAGTTCTGAAGACCCTGTCGGTGATCATGGGGGTGTTTGTGTGCTGCTGGCTGCCTTTCTTCATCTTGAACTGCATGGTGCCCTTCTGTGGGTCTGGGGAGACCAAGCCCTTCTGCATCGATTCCATCACCTTCGACGTGTTTGTGTGGTTTGGGTGGGCTAATTCCTCCTTGAACCCCATCATTTATGCCTTTAATGCTGATTTTCGCAAGGCATTTTCAACTCTCTTAGGATGCTACAGACTTTGCCCTACCACGAATAATGCCATAGAGACGGTTAGCATCAATAACAACGGGGCCGTGGTGTTTTCCAGCCATCACGAGCCTCGAGGCTCCATTTCCAAGGACTGCAATCTGGTTTATCTGATCCCACATGCGGTGGGCTCCTCCCAGGACCTGAAGAAGGAGGAGGCGTGTGGAACGGCCAGACCCTTGGAGAAGCTGTCCCCGGCCCTGTCTGTCATATTGGACTATGACACTGATGTCTCTCTAGAGAAGATTCAGCCCATCACACAAAATGGACAGCATCCGACCTGAGCTCTGAGATGAACCCTGCCAGACAGGCTCACCCCAAAAGCCGGAGGAGACTTTCGGTGGCTTGTTGTTAGGAAACTAAGGTGCGGTGAGGCCCTGAGACGTCAGGCAAGCCCCCCTCTGCTGCTTTCCCTCAACACACAACTAACTACGTTTTAAAATACATTCCAGTGTGTTTTCTGTGTTGTTCGTAGTGAATCAAAGAGGGACATATGTGAAGTGAACGTTCACGGGGACATGTCTTTGGCTCCAAAGTTATTTTTAGAAACTGGCTCTTATCTTAGGACTTAAAATATAGGGCAAAGAATCAACAGTGAACGGCATCGATTTAGAAAATTAATCCTTTCCAGGACGGAAGGAAATGAGAAGGGTTGAGTTTGCTGTGTACAAACAGGTGCTAACAGATGTCCAAGCAAAGTTTTCCGATTGTAAAGGTAGGTGCATGCCTTCATAAATTATTTCTGAAACATAATTAAGCCTTACAGTAGGAATGGGATTTTTTTTTTTCCAGACTTGAGAGATGCTTTGTTGATACTGGTTTTATTTATTTATTGTATTATGTGGGTATTTTTAATTTATTACAATAAATCTATATTTATCATATGTCATAGGATAAACTTATGAGTTATCTGAGACCTTGTTCGTCCATCTAAGTAGTACCTTATTGGCCAGTGAAATAAACACACAAACTCTCTGAGATGCTAAATGCCCGTGTATCACTTCCAGCAAAGACTGATAGGAAATGAAGCTGTGATAATTCCTTAAAGTTCATGGGCGTAAATAAATAAGAGGGGAGAATTGACAAATGCCGTGGATGTTTTTCTGGAAAGATTCTGAAAAACTTAGAAAGGCATAGCTACTACTGTGTTCAAATGTTTTTTAATGACAGAGACTTTCCCAGGAGAAAGATTTGCAGTTCTGTAAATATCTTTAATAAAAGCCAGCTTAAGAAGAACCCGACTTGAAACTCATGAGCTTAGGTGGTAATAAAAAGTATGTGCCACTTTGTATTTATGTAAAATAATTGGCCCTCTGTGTCTTTTCTCATTTCCATGTCAGATAGCTTTTCCGAACCAAACAAATTGCTGTCCTGGTTAAACGTGTGTAGTGAAGACAGTAGGTTTCCTTAACTCTCGCGTGACAACAGTCGCACCAATGGACAAAGGTCAAATCCTGCATTTCTGTCTTACCAGGTCAAAGCGCACCACTCAGTGGGGTGACTTTTTGTAGTGCTTTAATCTGAAATTAGAATTGATTTTTTTTTTTTCCTAGTCTAGATGTTAATAGTGTACTAACTAACGAATAGTGCCTCATTATCATCCTCGAGTTAGACACTTCTCTGGGTGGAAAAAACAGGAGACCCCTTCTGGGTGGGTGTGTTAAGTGCCCCGAAGCCATCAGTATCTCTTGACAAATGCTAGCTCCTTCTCTGTGCTTCAGAATCAAGTTCCTATCTCATCATCTCAACTGTATAAAGTATCAGTATAGAGTCTCTCTTGCCAGATACTCATTCACGTGGGGCGTTTCAAGAGGATTTCTTTGAAATGTTTACAAAGTATTGTTGACAAGCAATTTACTTAACATTTAGATGACATGGGTCACAAGAAATAAATTGACTGAAAAGTATCTCCTGCATCAGGTCCGTGTTATTTATGCATTGTGAATGTTTCTTCCTTTTATTGCCTGTATGCTTTCTTACATATAATAAAATTATTTTGTGAACTCAAATCAACCCTGAATGGGCTGTGTCGTCTTTGTTAAAAGTATTTTAAAAACTAGGCTCCTTCAGACCTACAAGTAAGAAAACATGAGCATTTTGGAGGATAACCTTACTTTTGTTTTTCTTTTTAATGGAAATTTCTCCTTGTTACGTAGGTCACATGTTGCCTCTGAATATTTAAACAGGAAATGTTTTTGATTTCGACTATATACTCTCGGGGTGTTTTTTTTTTTCTGTCATAAAACATTTTTTAAAAAGAAACTCTCCTCATGTGAGGGATTACTCTACTTTTCGTTTCACAGGTTTGAAAGCTTTCTAAAATCTCTGCTTTTTTCTTTCGAAGAGCCCAGAGATGTTAAGTAACATAAAAATCACAGAAAAAACTGTGGCTCACTGTGGGTTACGGGGACCCTCAGCTTATGTGGCAACCACTGTATTTATGGGTAGTGCTTGTTTTAAGAGTCAAACATAACAAGAATTTCTTTCTGGAGGAAATACACAGGTCGTGATGTTGGGCTTATCAAAATACCTTACGGGGCATATCCCTCAATCCTGCTTAACCTGCTTAGTTTTTTTTCATCCGGAAGAAGGAGAATGCCTGAACAGCAGGGGAATGTAGAAATTAAGGGTTAAGTTTATAATTTGGAACATCACACAACAGATGGTCTCTTTTTAAATTCCATATTTGCCTTCCCCAGGCTTTGGCATATAATGAACATATCTAGAATAAACACCATGAAGCATGATGCCTCTCCTCTCTGCCTCCTGGCTTTCTGGATATCTTTATTCTTTGCAGTTTGATTCTGTTCCTTAATGAATAGTCTGGCAGCACCAACTGTGACACTCAGGGTTGTCGTCGTCCAACCACCGGAACATGGCACAAAAGCCATCGCTGTTTATTTCCTCGGCAGAGCGAAAAAGACATGACATGTCTAGAAACGGTATTAAAGAACTGTAAAATTCAGTACACCGTGGATGAGACGGTACTTTGGGTTCCTGGCACGCAGGATTGATAGAAGTATCTTATGATGTATTGGTTCCCCTGGCAGAATCTTTCAGAGAATTTCAGAGAAGTGAAATCACCTGATGATTTTCATTTCATTTTTAGCTAACGTGATAAGGCTTAGCAATGCTAACTGTACGTGAAATACTTTAGCAAGATAGAGACAGTTGAGGAAAGGCGTGCTTTTTCCCTTTCTTTCTAAAAGAAGATGCCTTTCCTGGTCACATAGAGGCAGGACTTTTGCTGGTGATGGAACAACAGGGAGTCTTATGGAAGGGGGACCGAGCACAGGGCTCCAGTGGGTAGATGTGGGGCGTGTGTGGCAAAGTCACTGGTTTCTCTTGGGACCTACGCAGGCACAGTCTCCAAGGCTTCCTTGTCCTGATTTATTACCCAGGAGGAGCAAAACCTGTGCACCAGCTTCTTCAGCGGAGGGATCAACCCCCGGAAGCAAATCGATATGTAATCCAACTTCAGGGACTTTCTGAATTCTCCACTCTCGGCGGAGGGGCTCCGACGTGACTCCCGCCCCAGCTTGTTCCCGTAGCATTTCACCTCGATCATTCCACCCCCTGGGAGCCAGTTCACGGACAGGGGCCTGGAACGCAGACAACACAGGCTTTGTTTCCGACAGACAAGGGTTCACCTTGCAGCTACCACTTACAAGCTGTGTGAGAGTAAATAACTGTCTGTACCTCTCTGAGCCTGTCCACCCATTTGTGACGTGGAAATAAATACGCAGGCTCTCGTGAGGGTTTAAATGAAGCTAGTAAGGTCCATAAGGGTCCAGAGCAGTGAAATGTTGGGCTCCCTGGGTCTTTACGGGATCTCTAATTTGGAGGAGTTGATGATGATCTTTATTGCATTGGTAATAATGGACCTGCTTTCCATTTGTCTTCTTGCATGTTTGCTCGAAGCAAATGGAAATGTACTTGTGGTTTGGGATTTTCCCAGACACCATTCTAGTTTGCTGTGGTTCTGTGGTACTCCAGAAGCAGGCGGCTGTTAATATCCGCGTGGTTAAGACAACTGCCTTAATTTATCATGAGATACTGACTTAAGAAACCTTGATCCATGATGTTTCAGTCTATGAGACCGACCTACCTTGCAAAATTTGTTCCAGAAGTAATGAGCTGATGGCTGGTTGCCTGTGGGCTGTTAAAACTAGGACCTAGTCCTCTGCAAGCTCTGGTTACTGTGGTCATTTGAAGGAACGAACCCAGGGGATCACGAGATCGTAGCATTATATAGATTAGATGCACCTCTGTGGATTTCTTTGAGATTTCCTGGATGGAAACCTGATATCATTTATTTTGACAGAGGATTGAGGGATGGCGAGTATTATAGCACAGAGAACCCCTCTGAGATTTTGTTACCAGGCCAATCTAGCCATCTTGCCTTCTGTCATGTTAAGTAACTTCCATGTGAGGTATAGAATTAAAAAAAAAAAAAAAAAAGCAGCATTTGGACTTTAGACTGTTACATCATTCAAGATTTGGGAGTTGTAATTTAAATAGTATTAGAAGCTCAAGAATAATCTCTGGTTTAAAAGGGTTTAACTTTTTAATCACTATGCGACCATGTACAAAACCACTTAAATTCTTTTTTCGTGCTCATGGAATAGATATCCTACTAGCTCTCACAATTGGTAAACGTTTTTAGCCACCAACGAGGAATTTCCCTGAATTCTGTCCGCAGAAGTGACCCCACCTAGCAGAAACGCTAGCAAAGTGGCGGGTGGTAGTGGGACCTAGGAGGACTGAATTGAGGGGCAGAGGTTTTTTTTTATTTCATTTAAAAAAAAATTTTAGGGGCGCCTGGGTGGCTCAGTCCATTAAGCGACCCACTCTTGATTTCAGCTCAGATCATGATCTCACGGTTCATGAGTTCGAGCCCCACATCTGGCTCTGCACTGACAGCTTGGAGCCTGCCTGGGATTCTCTCTCTCTCTCTCTCTCTCTCTCTCTCTCTCTCTCTCCCTCCCTCCCTGCCCCTCCCATGTGCACCCTCTCTCTCTCAAAATAAATAAATAAACTTAAAAAAATTTTTTAAAGGTAAATAGTTTCGATAAACTACAGCCCTTGAAAATAAGTGTTTTCATCTCTATGATAACAGGGTTAGAAGAGATGATTTCTGAGATATGATTTTGGCTTGACAATACTAGATGTGAGATCCATCATAGACAAAACAGGGGTCTGGTGGGTTTCCCATGATGCATTTCCCAAACCTCCATTCTCTTGGCCATTAGAGTGATATTTATAAAACGTAAATAAGACTGTGTTATGCCCTTGCTTAATATTTTTCAAAGACTCCCAATTACTTGCAGGCCAAAACAGTCAAGGTCGTGCAAAGCCCATCGTGGTCATGCCCCTGGTGGCCTCTGAACCCTCATCTATTGCCATTACCCCACTAACACTGTTCCTACAGACATTCCAGACTTTGTATACAGTCTGTGTAGTGTGCAAAGTCCTTTCTTGTCTTTTATGCCTTTGCACAGGCTGTTCCTTCTGCCCAGAACACCCTTCCCTGCTGCTTTTGTCTGCCTGATCCTACCAATCTTTTAAGACACAGTGGGACACACTTGCAGAAGGCCTTCTTTGCCACCTTCTTCTTGCCTCTACTTCTCTTATTTCTTTCCAAGGGCTTACCTTGCTGTAATGAAATAATCTCCTTGCTTCCCTATCTTTCTCCCTAGATGATGAGCATTTTGAGAGCAAAAGCTGTTTGATTTTCTTTCCCTTTCTCTAAATATTTCTAAGCACCCAGCTCACTGTCTGGCTTACAGGATTTGCCCAGTAAGCCCTTGTTGAATCAAAGAATGAACACGTCAAAACAGGATATTGGAGCCACACGTTTAGTGAAGTTTATTTCGGTGGGGGGGTTGGTACAGATGTGTAGGTCTGCCAGTCTCTGTCTGATGTCTTTGGTCTCTCATCTCCATGTGGTCTTTGAGGCTTGCAATTCCCTGATGTCTGACATGACACATGCACACACACACACACACACACACACACACACACAGACACACACACACACAGAGTGTTTGTATGTAATTGATGCTACTTGCTATCAGTAACATCTTTTGAGCGCTATCTGTGATTCAGGTCACGTGCCAGATGCTAGAAATGAACCCGATGCCGTCCCAATCTTTGAGGAGTTAGAAGTAGAGACAGATAAGCAAATAAGCCATCACCAAAGAATGTTTTTTTTTTTTAATTTTTTTTAACGTTTTTTATTTATTTTTGAGACAGAGAGAGACAGAGCACGAACGGGGGAGGGGCAGAGAGAGAGGGAGACACAGAATCGGAAGCAGGCTCCAGGCTCTGAGCCATCAGCCCAGAGCCCGATGCGGGGCTTGAACTCACGGACCGCGAGATCGTGACCTGGCTGAAGTCGGACGCTTAACCGACTGCGCCACCCAGGCGCCCCCAAAGAATGTTTTAAAAGTAAAATGTATGCAGAAAGAAAACGGCTTTTCCAGGCGGTGCCCATAGCTTCATTCTATTGAGTGCCGGTAACCGTCTGCCCACATCATGCCAAGCACTGTCCATTCATCGTCTCATTCTGTCCTCACAGCCCTCCCGTGAGGTGGGCACCAGTATCACCGTCCCCACTTTACAGGGCAAAATAACAAGTATTCAGAGAGGGCATGTAACGTGTCGAAGGTCACACAGCTAGTAAACTTTTTTTTTAATGTTTAGTTTTGAGACAGAGACAGAGCATGAGCGGGGGAGGGGCAGAGAGGGAGACACAGAATCCCAAGCAGCTCCAGGCTCTGAGCTGTCCGCACAGAGCCCGACGCGGGGCTCCAACTCGCAGACGGCGAGATCATGACCTGAGCCGAAGTTGGAAGCTCAACCGACTGAGCCGCCCAGGCGCCCCACACAGCCAGTAAATGAGGGGGCAGGATTGAATCTGGGCCCCACAGGCTGTCAAATTCATTGCTTGGGGGTGGTCTCCACCCTCTGTAGGAGCCCCCCCTCCAGTGCATCTGGAGGGTTAACCAGGTGGTCTGGTGATAATTGTCGGGAATGCATACAATGCATTCACATCCTCCCTGCAGCCCTATGTACCTGTTTACGGCTCTCAAATAGACTCTGATGGCACCCCTTTGCTCTTCCCACAATGGGGACACCCTTTCTCCTGTCGTCTTCATCCGTTGGAGCCTCATCTCAGGTGTCAGCCTGACTGGGAATCCTTCTCTGGCCTTCCATCCCCAGGCTGGTGTCCTGCAACGGGGCACGCATTCTGTCGTGTGCCGTCGTGTCTCCTGTTTCTCAGGGCAGCTCCGGGAGGCACAGACTGTGTCCTTTTCAACCCTCTGTTCTCAGTGCCCAGCACAGCCTGGCACACAGGAGGCATCTGAGTTAATATACTTTTTCAGTGAACGAGCAACTTTATGAAAAGGCTTAGGTAACTGCTTATCCACACACCTTAATTTTTACTTAAGGGTTGAGCCTGCTGAAGTTATAAGGGCTGATCTCTCCTGAGTTAGGTTTCTCCGTCAAGGACACAAGCGCAGAAAAATAATTAGAACGGTCTTTAAACGGCAAGCTCGGACTCTCTCTCGCATCGATGTGCACGGATAGTGGGTGACCAGCCCTTTCACACGGGAGAGGAAATGTCAACCAAATGTCACCAGTGTGTTCTGAGATTATCTAGCCGCATGCATGCTGTTTTGAGACTCAGTTTTTAGGTCAGATGTATTTAGCATCATAAACATGTTGCCTGTAATTTAGATAATGTCCAGTCCCATTTATAAGATGCTGCTTTAACACACATTGCTGTTGGCTGTTAAACTGGGGGGGGGGGGCAGGAGAGAGCGCCACGTTAATTCTGCCAAAAACAGCTGTGGGTTTTTCCTAGCTTGATGGTGGGGTCACCATAAAATAGCGCTGCGGTTACAGGGGAAGATTAAAGAGGATCTGCTCTGAGAGGGGACCAGGGGCAATAAGGTGACAGTTTGTCTAAAAAGCTTGGCCGTAATACTTTCAAGGCCAAAGCAAATTTTAATGGCATTTTAAGTAAGACTCCATTGCACCCATATTGAAATTAAAGCCTCCTCGTTGGCTCATGCAATTCAGAATGTCGCGCCGGGACGAGGCTCCATCAGCCGGGTAGCAGAACCTCTGGGCTGGGCTGGCCAACAGGAAGTTTCCCGCTCTGCTCACAGGAGTGTGAACTGATCTGGCTGATGGGAAGGGGAAGCTGGTAATAGCAACCAAACTCACAACATGCACACGGTCTGATCTAACAGTTCCACTTCTGGGAGCCTGGCTTACATCCATCCTCACCTACGTGCTCAGGGATGCCCGTGTGAAGGGCGCACCCCTGCTTGTAAGAGCCTGCCAAAGACAACCTAAGGGTCCCGTGAGAGGCGAACGCATAACGAAGATGTAGGATGTCCGTGGGGCGTGGTAATTAAATTTTTTTTTTTTCAACGTTTATTTATCTTTGGGACAGAGAGAGACAGAGCATGAACGGGGGAGGGGCAGAGAGAGAGGGAGACACAGAATCGGAAACAGGCTCCAGGCTCTGAGCGATCAGCCCAGAGCCTGACGCGGGGCTCGAACTTACGGACCGCGAGATCGTGACCTGGCTGAAGTCGGATGCTTAACCGACTGCGCCACCCAGGCGCCCCGGGGCGTGGTAATTAAAAAGAAAGTGGATCCATATGCACTGTGACAGAAGGGTTTTCACGAAGGGGAGAAGCGAGTTACGAAATTACACGGATGATACGATCCCTCGTATTTAAAACAATACAGGGATTCTATGTCTCTTATGTAACGTCATAGAAAAAGATGTGGGAAAATGCCCACCCTGGTAAAAAAAAACCAGTAGTATCTCTAGGCAGAAGAGTGAGCTTTGGGGACAGCTTTCAATGTTTTCACTTTGTATATTTCTTGGCTTTTGTAAGAAGCGTGTGTTTAGGTGTATTAGGCCCGCAGCTAAACGATGTTTGAAAGACACAGGCTGAACTGATGTGAGGCGTGTTGAGTTCTAGTTGTGGCTGCGGGGGGCAGAAGGGGAGGCTTGGGGGCGTCCTGGAAAGAATGACCGGTCATTGACCACCTTATGTGCTCACGTGTGAACATTTCTGGATTGATCGGCAGGGCCTGATCTGGCTGAGGCTGGGTGAGGCTCTGGACTGATTCGTGGATGCTCAGGGCCCCGGGCAGGGTGGGAGCTCCTGACCTGCCAGCTCCAAAGCCCCTTCCCTCCCCTCAATCCCCAGACACGACCCTCCTCCACTACACGGGGCTCTTTTCCACACAAATCTCCTTTTTTACTGAGCTTCCCCGGAGCTCAAATTTGGAATAATTTTGTTGATCAAACGCATCGCATTTAGAACATGATAGGATGTGTGGACTTTCGATTGGAAAGACAGAAAGCATTTTCTCTGTTCGGCTTTTGGGAAATGATGAAACCCCGGCTTGGGGGTCACGAGTGAGAGCCCATCTGAAGTCCTGGGAGCTGACAAAAAGCAACCCTTTCCGGAGCCTGGGCTGTTTTAAACCTTTGCAGACCCTACGCTACTCTGACACGCGTTGTCCTGTCATACATCACATCAAACGTATAAAGTAGCTCTTGTGTCCTCTTAAATATAATTTTTTTAATGTGGTTTTGAAATTATTCACAATTTCCATCTTGGAGTTATTTTGTCATATTTTGAACCAATGCGCCCCCCCCCCCCCCCCCCACCGCCCCAGTCTCAAACATTTCTGGACCCCTGGCAGGGCAAGAGAGGCCACTGCAGCTGAAGTCTCTTGCTCTACAGCTGAGTTATGGGCGCACAAGCGTTTTAGGGCCTCTTCTAAAACGCGGTCTACAAGGTTAATACAAACCACTTCAGATTATTTTGAAACTGAAAAACATCCCATCGTTTGTTCTCAGGCTTAACCTTTTGGGAGACTGTCAAATTCTATTTTTCTCATCGTTGACATAGACATTAAATGTTTTAGTGATATTTTTACGTTAAATGCTCCCACAGGCTCATTGTAGATGTTTCCAGAGAATAGATAGGAAGGCTTCAGGTGGTAAATTCGAAGTTTGAGGATAAAAACGTTTAGGGCAGGTTTGAAGGAAAAGACAGCCTTCCTTAGTGGATCTTGTATTCTTTTTTTTTTAATTTTTTTTTTCAACGTTTTTTATTTTTTATTTTTGGGACAGAGAGAGACAGAGCATGAACGGGGGAGGGGCAGAGAGAGAGGGAGACACAGAATCGGAAACAGGCTCCAGGCTCCGAGCCATCAGCTCAGAGCCTGACGCGGGGCTCGAACTCACGGACCGCGAGATCATGACCTGGCTGAAGTCGGACACTTAACCGACTGCGCCACCCAGGCGCCCCTGGATCTTGTATTCTAAGAGGAGGAAGAAATTGAAGTGTGAGAACTCAGAGTCAATAACCTAGAAGAGAAAAAAACAGCAAGTCAGGTGCGCCGGGGAGGCCGAGGCTAGATATTGATCGGGGACAGTGGCTAATGTTCCAATGTGGACAGTGGCCGTTAAATAAGTTATTTCAGGCACAAGGTTTGTATGGGAGAGGGTCTTTGGGGACCTGGTACGAGGATCAGTTCATGTTAATGGCTGATTTCCTTGGGGAGACCGAGGTTACTTGTCACATGACCTCTGCTCTGACTTCCTCTGGCTTCACAGTAAGGAGCAGTGAGGGGTAGGTGGTCAGCTTTATTTCTCTTGTTTTTCTGCCCGGGAATTTTCCAAATTCCAGAGAAGGGGGTAGGGGGAGGAAGGAGGGAAGGGAGGGAGGAGGAGGAGAAGGAGGAGGAGGAGGAGGAGGAGGAGGAGGAGGGGAGAGCTGGCAGAGCACCAAGTTTGAGATTTGTCAAGAAATAAGTACTGACATCTCACTTTTTAAAAACTCAAAACTGGGGACGCCTGGGTGGCTCATTCTATTAAGCGTCCGACTTTGGCTCAGGTCATGGTCTCACGGCCTCATGAGTTGGAGCCCCACATCAGGCTCTCTGCTGCCAGCATGGAGCTGGCCTCAGATCCTCTGTCCCCCCAACCCTCTCTCTCCCCTCTCCTGCTCACGCTCTCTCGCTCTCTCTCAAAAATAAACATTAAAAAAAAAGAGAGAAATCCTGAAAAAACGTTATTTTAAAATAGTTTTCGATTTATAGAGAAATTGCAGATAGCACAGAGAGTTCCCAGGTACCCCACCCCTGGTTTCCTATTGTTAATGCCTCACATTAGTATGGTTACAATGAATGAGCTCATACTGATGTATTCTCACTTACTAAAGTCCGTGACTTACTCCGATTTGTTTAGTTTTTACCTAATGTCCATCTTCTCTTCCACAATCCCAGCTAGGATACCATGTTACATGTGGTCACTGTGTCTTCTTAGGCCCCTCTCGGATGTGACAGCCTCTCACACTTCCCCTGTGTTTGATGGCCTGGCAGTTCTGAGGGGCATTGGCTAGGTATCGTATAGACTGTCCCTTGGTCGGAAACAGCCTGTTTTTCTCTCTTCCTTTCCAAAGGCACTTAGGTCAGCCCTTCTCGTTCTCCACCCCCTTCCATGAGGTTATTTCATACATTTACACTCCAGTTACATTCTTATGTTATAGTCTGCATTTCATCCTGGAATCCTCCGACCTCATGTTTGATTTTTTTTTTTTTTTTTTTTTTTTTAATTTCCATACACTGGGAGCACCTGGCTGGCTTAGTGGGAGGAGCATGGAACCCTTGATCTCAGGATCATCAGTTCGAGACCCATATTGGGGGAGGAAATTACTAAAAAAATAAGTAAAAAAACTTAAACATTTTTCTATACATTAAGATGTGTTCTTTGTGCTGTTCGAAGGGATTTGAAAATGGCATCATGGCTTGTATCTGGCATCATAGTACCATACACAATCGTTGTTTTATTTTTCCTTTTTTTTTTTACATGTTTTAATATATAATTTATTATCAAATTGGTTTCCATACAACACCCAGTGCTCATCCTAACAGGTGTCACAATAGTTTTAATGCCCTTATGGTTATCTCCTCTATGCTTTACTTATCCAAGCCTCCCCCTGCCAAGCTATTGGTAACCACTAATCTGTTTCTCTCTAGGTTCACCTTTTCTAGAATATCATATAAATGGAATCATACAGTATCTGGCCGTTTCAGACGGGCTTCTTTCATTTGCTGAAAGATCCTTGGTTGCGTCTAGTTTGGGGAAATTATGAAAAAAAGGTGCTATAAATTTTTGCATAGAAGTTCATGTGTAGATGTAAGTTTTCAGATCAGTTGGATAAATACCCCGGGATGCAATTGCTCATAAAATTCATAGAATGAGCTAGGAAATATTTTCTCTCCTTCTGTTTTCTGGAAGAACATGTAGGGAATTGGCATTACTTCTCCTTTAAATATTTAATGGAATTTAGTAGCGAAACCATCTGGGCCTAGTGCTTTCTTTTTTGGAAGGTTACTAACTATTGATGTGATTTCTTTAACAGATAAAGGGATTGTCAGGCTGTGTGAGTTTGCGTCTTTCCAGAAATCGGTCCATTTCATCTCAGTTATCAAACTTGAGGCATAGAATTGTTCATTTATTATGCTTTTAATGTCTGTGGAATCAGTCGTGATGAACTTTCATTTCTCAGATTGCGATTTGTGTCTTCTCTCCTTTTTTCTTGGTTTATCCATTTTTTGTCAATTTTATTGGCCCTTTCAAGAATTGCCTTTTGGGTTTCTTGATTTTCTTTAAAGCTTTTCTGTTTTCAATGTCATTGACATTGATTTCTGCTCTCTATTTGTTATTGTTTCTTTCCTTTTGTTTACTTTAGGCTCATATTACTTATGGTTCTCTAGTTTCTTAAGGTGGAAGCTTAGGATATTGATTTGAGACTTTTCGTTTTTTTTTTTTTTTCCTTCTTCTTCTGGTATATGCATTTAATGTTATAAATTTCCCCGGGAGAACTGTGTTTGCTGCATCCCACACATTTTGGTAATTGTATTTTCTTTTTAATTTTTTTTAACGTTTATTTATTTTTGAGACAGAGAGAAACAGAGCACAAATGGGGGAGGGGCAAAGAGAGAGGGAGAATCTGAAACAGGGTCCAGGCTCTGAGCTGTCAGCACAGGGCGCGACGCAGGGCTCGAACTCACGGACGGCGAGATCAGGACCTGAGCCGAAGTCAGCCGCTTAACCGACTGAGCCACCCAGGCGCCCCTCGATAATTGTATTTTCATTTTCATCTAGTTCGAAATACTTTTAACTATGCTTGAGCCTTTATTGACCCATGCATTCTTTAGAAATGTGCTGTTTAATTTACAGATATCTGGGAGCTATCTTTCTGTTCTTGCTTTCTAGTGTAATTGTATTGTGGTCCGAGAGCATACTTTGTTATGTTTCTATTCTTGAAAAATTTTTAAAGAGGTGTTCTGGTCTATGGGCTAGGAAATAGTCTATCTTCGTGAATGTTCCATGTGAGTTTGAGAAGAATGTGTACTCTGCTCTTGTCTGATGAAGGATTCTGTATGTTCTACACATAAAAATAGGCTAAGTGGCATAAACAGACTCAGAACCAGGTCTGTCTGTCCAAGTGCAGTAAGTTTGTGTTATGTTGCACCTATAAGTCAAGTTTTGCCCTGGAGATTTTTCAGGTTATTATTATTTTTTTTTTAGTTTATTATTTGTTTTGAGAGAGAGAGAGAGAGAGAGAGTGCATGGATGGGGCAGAGAGAGAGAGAGAAAGAGAAAGAGAAAGAGAGACAGAGAGCCTGACACGGGGCTCGAACTCACAAACCATGAGATCATGACCTGAGCTGAAATCAAGAGCCGGACGCCTAACCAGCTGAGTCCCCCAAGATGCCCCTTTTTTTCAGGCTATTTGCAAATTTGTCAAAAACCTTAGGACTGATGGCATTGCAGAGGAGCCAACTGAGGCACATGAAATTAAAATCGCTTGCTTGAGATCTTTCTGCTCGTAGGTGCCGCGTCCCAGGACTGACAGCCCCACTGCTGTGCTTTCTACCAAACGCCGTCGCCCCAGTTGCTCTGGTTCTGGGATGATTGATTAATTGGAGTTTTATGGAGGAAGAACTCGTCCTCTTTTTCAATCTAGCTGATTTAATCAGTGTAGGTGGCAGCAAGACTTACACAGGTGAAAAGAAAAAGTCATCTTTAACATGAACAAAAGGAATGTGGGAGGAACCAGGCAAGAATGGATTAGTAACAGGGTATGGGGCTAAAGAATGTGACATTTCAAGTCAAGGGCAATTAGAAAAGAAGTTTTAGTTCCAAAGAAAATTAAGTAGTCTGAGGAAGAGGGAAGAGAACTGAAGTTTATTGGTGTCTATGTGTCGGGCACTGCTCTGGGCACCTTTGCGTCCATCTCCTCCCGTAACGATCAGAACAAGCCTATGAAAGGTACCCACAGCCTGTAGAGTCTCCCTCCCACTGCATAATAATGCTTTCCAGGGAAGAAGGGGAGGATCTCGGAAAACAAGGTGGTGGAAAATTTGGAAAAGAATACAGGATGGTGACTGGGCATCTCAGATTGGGGGACATGTGCCATTATCAGTCTTTCGGAAGACAGGGATCAAAAGAACGGCCATCCCAACAACCAATTATCATGGGGCAGGATGTAGATGGGCTGGGTCTGGGGGGAGGGAGGGACTTCTTCTAGACCAGACAGGGGCGTGAGCAGAGGCCAAGCCGGGGTTCTGGTGGTGGGATGAGCCCCTTGGCCTTGTGAAGAACCAACCATTGGGCCCAATGATCTGACTCACCTGCTTCTTTGTGTAAACTCCCCTGAGAATTTAGAGGAGGACTAGTGCTACGCAGAGCACGTGGCGTGATACTTGGATTTTTCTAACACAGACTTCTTGGATCATGGATAATGCATGGAAGTGTGCACACATGTGGTATATGTAGAGAGAAATGTGTCCCCAAGAAGCTTTGCTCAGGACAGTAGAGGATTGTTGCTACCATCTAGCTGACTCATAACACTTGGGAAGAGGGGATTCTTTATGCCCCATTCTTGCTTCCCTCCTTCTTGTGCATCTAGAGAAAGCAGTAGAGGCCGTGGGGATGCCTGTCCCAGGTAGAGATGACCCTGACGTCAGGAAGCCTGTGTCAGATTTACAGTAGTGTGGCCCCGTCAGCTACAAAAGCTAGACAGCCACAGTTAGGCCAACTGTTAAGCCAAGCAGGGATTTTTGTTTTCTGACCTTTTGATGATGGCTACCAGACCTGTCTCCTGAGGCTGAACTGACTTCCTGCTGGGTCATCCTGGGAGGGAGGAAAGATACTCCTTGAGAAGTAGGATGAGAGGTTGGCCCAGTTTCACCTGAATATTGGGAAAAATAGGTATGTCTCAAGCTAGTGAAGTGGGATGTGTCAGCTGTAGATAGAACTAGTCAATTTGCCTTGGATGAGGATTGATAAATGTCTCATGAGTAATCCTTCGCTGTTGGGGTGTAGTAGATGTAGAAGGTAAATGTATTCTGGATACTGAAAATAAAAGGTGTACGTTTTGTGTTAAAACCTGTCAGAATCCTTTTATGCCCCTCTAGCACCTAGTACAGTATTCAGTCTGCATTTCAACCTGGTATTATTATAAAGATTTTGGCAGTTTCACCAGGAGGAGGCAAAGAGAATAATCTCCGTATATGTTTGTTGATGGGTGGGTGACTGGGTTGATGGATGGATATATGGATGGGGGGGTGGTGAGTGGATGGGTGGGTGGGTGGATAGATAGATCTATGGATGGGGGGGTGAGTGGTTGGATGAGTGGGTGGATAGATGGATATATGGATGGGGTGAGCAGATGGATGGGTGGGTGAGTGGATGGGTGGGTGGGTGGATAGATAGATCTATGGATGTGGGGTGAGTGGATGGGTGGGTGGATATATGGATGGGGGTTTAGTGGATGGGTGGGTGGGTGGTTAGATGGATCTGTGGATGGGGGGTGAGTGGTTGGATGAGTGGGTGGATAGATGGATATATGGATGGGGTGAGCAGATGGATGGGTGGGTGAGTGGATGGGTGGGTGGATATACGGATGGGGGTTGAGTGGATGGGCGGGTGGGTGGTTAGATGGATCTGTGAATGGGGGGTGAGTGGTTGGATGAGTGGGTGGATAGATGGATATATGGATGGGGTGAGCAGATGGATGGGTGGGTGAGTGGATGGGTGGGTGGGTGGATAGATAGATCTATGGATGTGGGGTGAGTGGATGGGTGGGTGGATATATGGATGGGGGTTTAGTGGATGGGTGGGTGGGTGGTTAGATGGATCTGTGGATGGGGGGTGAGTGGTTGGATGAGTGGGTGGATAGATGGATATATGGATGGGGGTGAGCGGATGGTTGGGTGGGTGAGTGGATGGGTGGGTGGGTGGATAGATAGATCTATGGATGTGGGGTGAGTGGATGGGTGGGTGGATATATGGATGGGGGTTGAGTGGATGGGCGGGTGGGTGGTTAGATGGATCTGTGGATGGGGGTGAGTGGTTGGATGAGTGGGTGGATAGATGGATATATGGATGGGGTGAGCAGATGGATGGGTGGGTGAGTGGATGGGTGGGTGGATATACGGATGGGGGTTGAGTGGATGGGCGGGTGGGTGGTTAGATGGATCTGTGAATGGGGGGTGAGTGGTTGGATGAGTGGGTGGATAGATGGATATATGGATGGGGGTGAGCGGATGGTTGGGTGGGTGAGTGGATGGGTGGGTGGGTGGATAGATAGATCTATGGATGTGGGGTGAGTGGATGGGTGGGTGGATATATGGATGGGGGTTGAGTGGATGGGCGGGTGGGTGAGTGGCTAGATTGATTCAGGGAACCATGTTACTAGAATGCTGAGACTCAGAGGCAATAGCAGAATTGAACAAGACCAAACTCTTGTGTGTCTGGTTGTCAGCAGCCTTTCACTACTGTCCTATGGTGATGGCACTTCTGAATTTCTACTTGTGGGACACGATTCAGCTAGAGCATGAATCTTGCAGGCAAATGTGGGTACAGAGCCCAGCGGCTAAAAAATGAATTAAGCTGGGCTGAATTCAACTTTTCTTTTTTTTTTTTTAATTTTTTTTTTCAACGTTTATTTATTTTTGGGACAGAGAGAGACAGAGCATGAACGGGGGAGGGGCAGAGAGAGAGGGAGACACAGAATCGGAAACAGGCCATCAGCCCAGAGCCTGACGCGGGGCTCGAACTTCCGGACCGCGAGATCGTGACCTGTTTGAAGTCGGACGCTTAACCGACTGCGCCACCCAGGGGCCCCTGAATTCAACTTTTCCAGAGGCTTCCCCAGCCATAGTCGCTTTGTTGCTCTGAGCCTCAGTTTCCCCATCCCCCAGAAGAGGACAAGAACCCCTCAACCACAGGATGGATGTGAGGCTTTGATAAGGCAGTAGTAATAATTACTCTGGGTACTTACAGAGAGGCTCTCACTGTGTGCCGGGAACTGTTTCAAGTGCTCGACATGTCCTGCCTGGCAATGATCCGACGAGGTAGGTACTGTGCACCCTCATTTTACAGAGGAGACACTGAGGCATAGAGAGGCTAAGAGACTTGGCCAAGGCCTCCAGCCAGTAAGGCAGATGTGGGCTTCAAACCCAGACAGGCGGGTTCCTGAGCGTGCACATTTAGCCCTTTTGCTATGCATCCTCTCAAACGTGTGCAGTGCTGAGCACAGCCCCTGGCATGTGGTGAGTCTGAAGGAAGGGGTAATCCCTTTCTTCTTGGTTCATTAGTTGCTCTGAAATGGCAGTGGTGGCCTGTCCCCCATGGCCAGCACTGACAGGAGACTCGAGCGGCAGCTGGTGAATCTGTCTTGGCCAGCCAGGCAAAGCCCCTCAACCGTGACTTTTCTTTTTTCTGCTTTTAGCTTGATCCTTAAAAAGTGAAAGGCGTAGATTTCAAGATCATTATGAATACAATCAATATGCCTCACCTCAGTCCAGGCCTTGTTAAGGAGCAAGGAACACATCCGCTTCCAAAAGCATTTTAAGACAGTTCTGGATGGGGCGCATGGGTGGCTCGGTCGGTTAAGCGTCCGACTTCAGCTCAGATCATGATCTCACAGCCTGTGAGTTCGAGCCCCGTGTCGGGCTCTGTGCTGACAGCTCGGATCCTGGAGCCTGCTTCGGATTCTGTGTCTCCCTCTCTCTCTGCCCCTCCCCTGTTCATGCTCTGCCTCTCTCTGTCTCAAAAATAAATAAACGTTAAAAAAAAAATTAAAGACAGTTCTGTGAACTCTTCTGCAGTTTGGGTGCACAGACACTTTCGAACAAAGTCATAAGGAAATTTCTTTTTCAAGCGTGTCAAGGGTTACGTTCAGTAGTAGTAGTCAGTAATAGTATATCTTGTGTGTGTGTGGGAGAGATACATGGGGCAGTGGTCAACTTTAGATTCGCTGCTACTGTAAGTGCAGTGGATATATTATAATGAGATTAGTCATTCAGAACCGGAAATCAAAGATGCATATCAATCCAGGCGGGACTGAAGCTCCTAGGAAGCAAGGGGGCAGGGTATCCGAATGGTTAGGACCATTGTCTTAGAAGTCTGGATACAAACCTTGCTTCCCTTCCTCGCTGTGTGACCCTAGGCTAGTCACTGTCCCTCTCCAAACCCTACCCTCTCCTCCTGGAACATGGCAATGGTTTCGTGGGGAGTTGCTGTGATGATCAAACAGGATACTGTTATGTTACTATGAATCAGAAATGCTGGAGAAACAGAAGGAATAGCAGTCATTTCTGGAAGGCACCGGTGTCCGGAGTCAGGTTAGATCCAGTTTGAGTTCCTGCTCCGGCACTCTCTTGCCGAGCCTTGGTTTTCTCATCCTCAAAACCCAGATGGTGATCCTCACAGAACAGCGTATTTTTTTTTTTTTTAAAGATTCAATGAGATTAATAAAATGCATAAAACGTTTGGCACAGTACACGGTGCACAGGAAATGCTCGGTAAGTGTTAGCAGTTATAAATGGATTATGACCGCTGCCTCAGAAAGGATGCAGTGCAAGGAAAGAAATAAAAAAGAGATTCAAACTTTGATCGCTCCCCTGAGTGTTCTATTTATTTCCTCCTGTGTGTGTGTGTGTGTGTGTGTGTGTGTGTGTACGCACGCACGCACGCGCCTTAGCATGGCTAATGACACCGAAGACATGGTGAGAACCGGATGTGTCCCAGAATCATTTGCAACAACTGAAAACACCAGGAAGCGAGTCCCCTCTTCTGGAGGCCACGCCCACTCTCGGCCACCTCCGTTTCAGCCTGCCTGCTAGATGGACCCTGACTCTGCTGTAATCTGTCACTCTACCAGTGTAAGTCGTGCTGCCGTCCCCTGCAGTTCCCACTGGCTGCGTGTCCTTGTAGACTGGCTCTGCAGGGGAATGTCAGAGAGCTCCTGGACGCACCTCTTTCTTCCACTCAAGGGACACTCACTAGAATGCGCATCTCACCCAGAGTAGGCATATCGTCCTCACGTGCGTCTGCCTGCCTGACTCCCGGCTCCTAATGGTCTGTAGCTGCCACCCCACGATCACACCCACTGTTTACACACCCCTGTCTGATCATGGCCACTCCCCAGCCCAGCCCCTTTCACAGGATCCCCGTCACTCTCCAGGGAGAGTCCTGGCGGCGGCACAGTTAACAGACTTTTTCTGAGTTGTCCTCAACTTGCCTCTTCAGCCCTAGTCCTGCAGGCCCTGTCAGCTGTAATTATCTGTGCAGGCATTTATGTATCCCACTCCCTAAAAAAGACCAATTTAGACTTAGAAGAAATAAACAATTTTCCAGGGAAGTGTGATTTTTCAAATCTTATCTTAGAAGAGATTAAAGTCTAAATAAACTGAATATAAAGTTTTGAAAGAGCTATCATCCCTTCCATGGGGGTGGGGGTGGGGGGGAAGCTATGAAGTTTCTAGAGGAATTTTTACCAAACTATTTAAGAACAGATACTCTTTAGGGGGAGGATCTGGTAGACACCACATTCATCAATGATCGAAGTTAGCATGACTTGTTAACAGACGATTCATGTGTCTCCAGATACCATGCACTAAAAAGGACATAACCGCCCCTCCGTGGCATTTCTCACACAAAATGCGCAACTTGAATCTAGTCACGAGGAAGCATCGGACAAACTCCGGTGGAGGATATTACGCAAAAGAAATAGCCTGCACGCGTCAAAATGTCAGGCTTGTCGAGGACAAAGACTGAGGAATTGCTCCAGATTAAAGGGGACTCAAGAGAGGTGACAGCTAAGTGCATGTGTGATGCTGGGCTGGCACTAACTAGAAAACAGTATTTCTATGAAAGACACTTGAGAAAACTGATAACACTTGAATAAGGCCTGTGGATTAGATGTTAGCACTGTATTAGTGTTAATTTCCTGGTTTTGACGATTGTATCGTGATCGTTGTAAGAATGTACCTTTGTGTTTAGAAAACACACACCGAAGTATCCAGGGCTAGAGGGATATATCTATACTTTAGTCTCAAAAGATTCAGAAAAAAAATGATATATGCATTTCGGGAATCTGGGCTTATGGTAAAGTCATATTCTTTTTTGTTTTTGTTTTTTTACAATTTTTCTATAAATCCGTAATTCTTTAAAGCAGAAGGCTACATAAATAATGGATCGTTCTGATTTTATTTGAGCTAACTAACCTAGAGCAAAGAAAAAGGAAAAGAATCACGTTTTCCATTTTTTAATGCAATAACATTAGTAAAGATGATAAAAATTGAGACAAAAAGAAAACCACAATGGCACTTATGAATAATAATACAAAATTCTGAAGTATTAGAAGCCATACTGCAACATCTAGTTAAAAGTGAAAGACTTAAAAAAAAAAAAGACCTCTCAGAAATGAAAGAAAACATAAACAATATGATAGGACCAAGTAGAGTTTATTTCAGGAATTCAAGGGTGAGTTCATATCAGAAAATGATTAAAATTAATGACTTAAAGAGAAAAATCAGGGAGTGCCTGGGTGGCTCAGGTGGTTAAGCAGGTCATGACTTCGGCTCAGGTCGGTGATCTCACAGTTTGTGAGTTCAAGCCCCGAGATGGGCTCTCTGCTGTCAGCACCAGAGCCTGCTTCGGACCCTTGTCCCCACTTCTCTCTGCCCCTCCCCTGCTCACACGCTCTCTCTCTTTCTCTCAAAGATAAATACACATTAAAAAAAAAAAAAAAACCCTTTCAAGAGAAAAATCACGTGATCACCTCTCTGCTGAAAGGCCTTTGCCGAAATCCAATGCTTAATAATAAAATAGGAATTCACCAATTCTTCCTTAACGTGATAAAAATATATTTATCTCAGTTCCCAAGCCAGTATTATGCTGAATGGGGTAATGCTTCCAGCATGCCGACGTAAGTGAAAGGGAAGGCTACCCTTCACCGCATGTTGATTACACCCTTGATGCTCTCCATGCAAGACTTAATTTGTCTCCATTTTAGTGAATTAATTTCTGTTCTTTATTATTTCCTTTCTTCTATTTCATTTGGGTTTAACTTGCTCTTCTTTTTCTAACTTCCTGTGACGGATTCTTAGAGGAGGGTCTCCCAGACTTTCTTCTGTTTAAATATAGGCATTTAAAGCTACGTATTTGCTTCTGAGCACTGTTTGAGCTGTGGCTCACGACCAAGTAATATTTTCCTTAGCATTTAGCTCAAGGTGGTTTCTTATTTCAATATGCTGTAAAGCAAAATCAAATGCCCAAGATATATTTGTGTAAGTTTTGATTTCGTGTTTTAAGCAAACAATTTCCACTGCCAATTGCTTTGAATAAGGTAGGAAACTTGAACACCTCTCTGTCAGTAAGAGAATAAACAAAGCGCAAACTAGGGCCACTTGTAAAGTGTTGTTGGAACACAGCCCCACCGTCTGTTTACCGATTGTCCCTGGCTACTTCTGTGCGATGTTGACTAGGATGAGTAGTTGTGACAGAAGCCAGGTGGCCTGCAAAGTCTAAAATACTTACTATCTGGCTCTCTATACAGTTCACGAACTCCTGCTGTAGATCAGGAGCTACTTAGGGCAAAGGTCAGGTCTCCTGGAGCCCTGTCCCCAGGCTAATGGCTAATAATCTAATGACTAATGACTAGTAATGGCTAAAGCCTAGTAATCAGTGAGTGTTGGGGGATGAGGGGTGGGCCTGCATGGTGGGAAAAACAGCAAGTCGTTGACTTGCCCACAAAAGTGCAGGCCGCAGCTCAAGTTCAAATCCAGCCACGCTCCCCTCTTGCTCCTTTCTGCCACGCAGTATTTTGATAAGACGTGACCTTTTCTCATGTGGCTCAGCTGATTTAAAAATGAATTATCTAAGTACTGCTACCCTCTGGGAATCCTGAGTGGTGCTGGGGAGAAAAAAAAAAAAAGTCCCCGGCTTAGTGTCGATTTTCAGAAAGTGGAAGCATTTGCTTCATAATGAAAAATTCCGATGCTGTAGACGCATCTGGGGACCTTCCAATGCTGGCTTTTGTTGCGATCTTGTTATGAAGCACTCATTACTGGGCTTTTTTAGACCTATAAACTTTACGGCACCGTGAATCACAAAGTAGCAGCTAATAGGAGTTGAGCACTTGCTGTATTGTGGGTATTATCTAGCGGCTGATATGCATTAGAAGAATATCACGAGGTAGTTCTGGTTCACCCTCATTTTATGATTTGGAAAACTGAGGCTCCCAGGGGGAAGGGACTTGGTCAAGGTCACGTGGCTGCCCAGTGGGGGAGCAGGGCTTGACAAGCTTTGTTAGGCTGCAAATCCAATGTTCTCTCTATTTAATCAGGAGATGAGTAGTGATAATAATAATGGAGTCGGCGTGTTTTTCGGAAGCCAGATTCCACAGACCAGGCTCCTTTTGAATGAACAAAGAGCGTAAGGAGGTTTCCCCAAACTAGGAAATGAGATTCCCAGGTTTTAATGACGTTCAAGGGAAATGGGGTTGCTTTCAGGGCAGAACTCATGCACGAGAGTCCCCCTTGAAGCTCTGGTCTTCGCGCCATCTGTCCAGTCCACATGTCACCTGGCTGTCTTGCTTGCCTCCCTCTCTGTTCTGTCTCCTTGCCCAGCACAGCCTGATCATTACCCTGACTCTTCCAAGCTCCCTCCCAGTTATCTTTCCACTCCCTCCCTCCCTTCTATTCCCAGGGCTACTGCCCTAGCTCAGGAACTAACCCCGCTCTCCACCCCCACCACCCGAAGCACTTTGAAAGTTCTATCCCGTAGAAAGCCATCAATTCCTTGGGGCGCCTGGGTGGTTCAGTCGGTTAAGCGTCCGACTTCAGCTCAGGTCACGATCTCGCGGTCCGTGGGTTCGAGCCCCGCGTCGGGCTCTGGGCTGACGGCTCGGAGCCTGGAGTCTGCTTCCGATTTTGTGTCTCCCTCTCTCTCTGACCTTCCCCCGTTCATGCTCTGTCTCTCTCTGTCTCAAAAATAAACGTTAAAAAAATAATAATAATAAAAAAAGAAAGCCATCAATTCCACTCTCTGTCATCGCTTTTCTTTGATCACATACTGCTCTGCCTTCCAGAAACCATTCCCTCTTCTGTTGACAGCAGCTGAATGTCCTTTTGGAGAGCCGCACCCCTCCCACTCTTTCCCATGGTGTTCAGGGGGCTCTGACGCAGGCCCAAACTCTGGGGGTGAGCCATGGCCCAGGGCTGTTTGGACATCCCTGCCCCCCACGCCTACCTACAGGGATGGGTTCAGAGATGGGCGCAGGACTCAAGACATACTAATGGGACTCGGTTCTGAGACTTCCGCTGCCGCTGCTGGAACACTGTTGTTTTGTTCACTGAACTCGCTAGCAGGATCAATGATGTAAATCTTAATCTGAATAAAGTCAGCCCGGAAGAAGACGGAACTGAGAAGCAGGAAGAGCCCCCGGCTCCAGCTATTCTCAAAGATACTATGCTCCCTGGACTCCCAATTACCAGAGCCAATAAATTCCCTGAACTCCGTTTGAATGGGGTTTCCATCCATTTATCAGTTGTGACTAATAAGTAAATTGGATGACACAATTTTCTCTCTCTCTATTTCAGTTTCTGCAGCGAGAACAAAAATGATGATTCTTTGCCCACTGAATTGAGACGCTGAAACTCGAAGCTTAAAACCAAAACAATTTTGCAGAATTACTTCGTCGAAATTCACGCA
The DNA here is from genome assembly GCF_018350175.1 of Felis catus. NCBI lineage: Eukaryota > Metazoa > Chordata > Mammalia > Carnivora > Felidae > Felis > Felis catus. The sequence goes on from NC_058368.1 coordinate 174,434,735, forward strand.
CTACGTACTATACAAGTGTATAAAACGCCTATTCTTTTACATGTTGACCCAGTCATATACATATTTCTATATTCATGGAGTTACATATTTGTGTATATGGTCAAGTGTTGAGGTATTAATGTCGCCGGTTTCCTTGTTCTTTTGCTCCTGCCTCCCTTTCCTCCACTGGGTGCCAGCTATGCGCCAAGCATGTGTGAGGCTTAGCCAGATGAGTCAGTGTGATTCTGTCCACAAGGAGCCCTTCATCTGGTGTGGAAATACAGACCAGAAATCCACAGGTTGCAGGGGGTGCTGTGATAGAGCAGGGTGGAGGGCAGGTGTCTGAACTACACCGGGGTGATGGTGGAGAAAGGGAAGGCCAGGCTGTTCAGAGGAGAAGTGTTTGTTTGTTTGTTTGTTTGTTTGTTTAAAGGATGAGGAAGTGAAATCCAGTTACTGGGAACAGCATGTGCTAAAGCAAGACATGACTGAATAAAGACCAAGTCCCTGAAGGTAGCTGGAGTCACCCTCGGGGTCATAGCAGTTACCATGGGACCCCTGCCAGCAATATCCCCAAGCCCACTTCCGGAGCTGCAAAGACACTGGAGGATTTGCTCTGACAGTTCTCTGTTACCAAAATGATGCTCTGATTGCAACATCAAATTCTGAAAGTGTCGACCTCCAAAGGTGCCCGTTCACCGAAACACGGTCTAGGAATCTATGCCTGACACGTAGATGCTTCACAAATATTTGTTGGGTGAGGAAAGCCGAGGATAACATCCAGAAGATTGTTCTAAAATTAAACTTCATTAAAATTCATACCTCGCAGCTAATAACTCCTTTATAGTCACCCTACCTTCCTTTCTTACCTGAAATGTACAGCTGAGAGATTTTAAAGGAGTCACGGATAGTTATTCAGGTCTTAAACTCCTCTGCGGAGTATCTCATCATTGTGACAGATGAACAATGTTACATAAAATAAGAAGGAAGGGGAAGAAACCTTCTACGGACTTATTAAACATGAGCATGTGTCAATCTAGGGATGTTATCTTTTTTAAAGTGATTTTTTTAAATTTTTTTTAACGTTTTTATTTATTTTTGAGACAGAGAGAGACAGAGCATGAACAGGGGAGGGGCAGAGAGAGAGGGAGACACAGAATCGGAAACAGGCTCCAGGCTCCGAGCCATCAGCCCAGAGCCCGACGCGGGGCTCGAACTCACGGACCGCGAGATCGTGACCTGAGCGGAAGTCGGACGCTTAACCTACTGAGCCACCCAGGCGCCCCTTTAAAGTGATTTCTACCTGCAATGTGGGGCTCTAACGCACAACCCTGAGTTGGAGAGTTGCCTGCTTCACTGACTGAGCCAGCCAGAGACCCCTGTTATTTTAATTTCCCAGAGGTGAGGAGTGTTCTCGATTTGCAGACAGAGAGCTAGAAGGAGCTCAGGGACTCAGCTGCGAAGGGGCAGGGCTCACTTAATCTCTGATTTTACTCCAGAGCCCCTTTCTCTAAACCTTGGGAAGGAAAATTTCACTCAAATTCTCCAAATAGGGGCACTTACAAATAGGCTCAGTGTTTGGCTCGGATCACCTTTATTCGTGGTTTGTTCTGGTTTTATTCACTTCCTCAAGTTGATGTGTACCTTGGGGTACAAACTTGAGCTTTCTCAGATACCTTCCACTGTTTCTTTCTTTCTCTCTTGGTTGACACCTCCCCTGTGCTGGGCCACCTCTCTACTTGTGAATTTGGGTGTGATATCACGTCACAGGGTGTGGAACCTAGGGACGTGGCTTTCTAAGTAGCCACCCAGGGGCCCGATGATGCGTTGGGAAGTGCGTGAAAAAGCCTTCTTCATCTGGTTGGTTCTAGGCTTCAGCAGAAGACGTTAGAACCTTGCAGTAACTGATCATAGTAGCATAAGACCATGAGGCGTCGGAAGGTTGCAGAAGGCTGCAGACAGCAGACATTGGTCTGCGGTGACTCTAGCATGTGGAGTGAATTTACAGAACCCAAAAAGTTACTGGGAACAAACAGTCAGCAAGGCCAACGACAATACCTTGGGCCAGGGAAGGCCAGCAGTTTGGGCAATTTAAAAAATTTTAGGTTGGAGGATCCCGTTAAGTCACTCAGCCTTACCTGATGCTTGAGGGTGACAGGGACAGTGTCAGTTCCAAGGCGTTTGTAAGGTTTTTGTTAAGGCTTATATGATTTGTCCTGTGCAGCAGGTGCCTTGATCACCGGAGACTCTGGAATGTATGCCCCAAGTGGGAAACATATTCTCTAACACTTTAAAAAAATTTTTTTTAATGTTTATTTATTTTTGAGACAGAGAGAGACAGAGCATGAACGGGGGAGGGTCAGAGAGAGGGAGACACAGAATCGGAAGCAGGCTCCAGGCTCTGAGCCATCAGCCCAGAGCCCGACGCGGGGCTCGAACTCACGGACCGCGAGATCATGACCTGAGCCGAAGCCAGATGCTTAACCTACTGAGCCACCCAGGTGCCCCTCTCTAACACTTTTTTTGCCACCATCACGGCAGGGGAAAACTTCAACCCATCCGGAAAACATATGTGCAGTCACAGGAACATATTGACAATCCATACTAGGTGGCAACCGAATGAAGTCAAGCTACAGGTGTTCAAAGATCCACAGGGAGGTCCTGACGCCTCTGGAGACAAAAATAGGTTTTCCAGGATCGTGGACCTGACAGGTCAGACATTGCTGATAGACCTTTTTTGAAATTTTACAGCTGGCTCCCTACCCATGTCTACTCACAACCCGAGTCATCTGAAATGCACTGTGGCTGGTGAAGGAACGCAAAAACTGGTAATTTCTCAGTTTCAGGAGCACGCTGTTGTCCCGTTGCCAGGATTTCAGGATGACAAAGGTCGGGCAATGAGGGGACGTTTTTGCAGAAGCAGAACGAACTCCATCCACATGTGCCACAGTCTTTATGGACTTCCTTGATGTTGCCTTTGTATAAAAGTCAGCTGAGGGGCGCCTGGGTGGCGCAGTCGGTTAAGCGTCCGACTTCAGCCAGGTCACGATCTCACGGTCCGTGGGTTCGAGCCCCGCGTCAGGCTCTGGGCTGATGGCTCGGAGCCTGGAGCCTGTTTCCGATTCTGTGTCTCCCTCTTTCTCTGCCCCTCCCCTGTTCATGCTCTGTCTCTCTCTGTCCCAAAAATAAATAAACGTTGAAAAAAAAAATTTAAAAGTCAGCTGAGACACTTTCTGGATTCTTGGGGTCAGTCTGTTTAGGGTGTGCCTCGATTTTGATGACAGCAGTTTCAGAAGCCAAGCGACTAATAATTACAAGTGATGACTTTGTACCAGGACATATCAGATTTTCAGGACTTTCACATAATTTTTAGAACACTTCTACGTCTATACAAACACAACAGAAAGAGATCACAGAATCGTTGTCTTCTAAGCAGATCCCTTAAAAGGTACAGAAACTTTCACAATCTGTTATCAGAAGGAGACCAAAAGTCCAAAAAAGAAAACAAATAGGAACGCCTGGGTGGCTCAGTTGGCTAAGCGCCAACTTTGGCTCAGGTCATGATCTCGCAGTTCGTGAGTTCGAGCCCCGCGTCGGGCTCTATGCTGACAGCTCAGAGCCTGGAGCAGCTTTGGATTCTGTGTCTCCCTCTCTCTCTGCTCCTTACCCACTCGTGCTCTGTCTGTCTCTGTCTCTCAAAAATAAATAAACATTAAAAAAAAAAATTAGGGGCGCCTGGGTGGCGCAGTCGGTTGAGTGTCCGACTTCAGCCAGGTCACGATCTCGCGGTCCGTGAGTTCGAGCCCCGCGTCGGGCTCTGGGCTGATGGCTCAGAACCTGGAGCCTGTTTCCGAGTCTGTGTCTCCCTCTCTCTCTGCCCCTTCCCCGTTCATGCTCTGTCTCTCTCTGTCCCAAAAATAAATAAACGTTGAAAAAAAAAATTTAAAAAAAAATTAAAAAAAAAAAAACCAAATAACTTTGTCCTTTTAACAGAGAGAAAACTAAATTCTAATTCTGCACTAGCTTACTTTTGATATTAAAATGTATTCATTCCACCCTTACTCCTGACCAGGCATAAAATTATTTTCCAAAGATTTCTTTTTTCACAAACTCACTACAACTTTCTTTTTCCTCCAAAAAATTGCATCTCCATTCCTCATACCTTCTTTTCCTGGAAGCACACATCCTACTTGTCTTGCATATGGAAGCATTTTCTTCATCATTTTTAGTAGCTCTAACCACATACATTAATTACAATTCTTAACCCTGGGAAATTTTTTTTTTTTAATTTTTTTTTTCAACGTTTATTTATTTTTGGGACAGAGAGAGACAGAGCATGAACGGGGGAGGGGCAGAGAGAGAGGGAGACACAGAATCGGGAACAGGCTCCAGGCTCTGAGCCATCAGCCCAGAGCCCGACGCGGGGCTCGAACTCACGGACCGCGAGATCGTGACCTGGCTGAAGTCGGACGCTCAACCGACTGCACCACCCAGGCGCCCCTAATAGTATAGTCTTTTAAGAAAGCACACACATACACGAAATGTTTATCAACAGACCCAAATTTATCTTTGGTCTCTCTGTAGTAAGGAAGCCAAAATTAGATAAACCTATGTTCAGTAATTAATGATTCATTATTGTATCTTATTTGGAAATGATCTGGATAGTTAATGAATTTAACAACTCTTGACTTCACCTAAATCAGTAAAACTTTAAGGTTTTAGATTACCAAAAAAAATGGGAAACTATTTAAAATTTTACCTAAAACTTTTAAAAATTTTATTTACATCTATTCAATTTACTTGTTCTTAACAATTAGGCTGAGATTACCCATAAAAACTTCACGAGACATCAAACAAAGCCAGTCATTGTTCCAAGCTATTTTTAAAAACATTTTGTAACAGGGACGTCTGAGTGGCTCAGTCGGTTCAGCATCCAACTCTTGATTTCAGTTCAGGCCTTGATCCCAGGGTTATGGGATCGAGCCCCAAGTCTGGCTGATCATGGAGCCTACTTGAGATTCTCTCTCTCTCCCCATCTGCCCCTCTCCCCCTACTTGTGCTCTATCTCTCTAAAATAAAATTAAAAAAAAAATTAAAGACATTTTGTAACAGAGATAACACTGACTGGATGGACTTCAAGTAGACCCAGGTGGAAAAAGTTTTAATTTTCATGCTGAAACTCTAAAGACATGTCTGTTTTAATTAAACCAGCAACCTTAAGTTAGCTTTGGTAGTATGTTCCCAGATCAGGTGAACTTCAAAAACATTTGTGTTAATTTCTGTCTTTCTGAGAGTTTTACGATCCTTACAAGCACATGCCTTCAAGCCAACTAAAACAGCTCTTTTACAAATCAATTTTCATCATACCGTCCAGAGGCAGAAAAAAATATCTCACATTTACAACATGTATGGTGCAAAGACATCAAAGACAGATGCAGAGACTTTATAGTTGCGAATATTTGTGGAGAAGATACTCTTAAGGAGGCCTTGCTAGGGTTTGGGCACAGGAGCCCTGTTAGCAGTTTGTGTTTTTAAAAGGCCAATTTCCCCCGCCCCCACTTTTTTTTTTCTTTTTTTTAGCTTCAGTCTTAGGAGGTTGTTGGGCCCTGTTTAGGTTTCAAAGACAGGATAAGATTTATAACCTCAAGGGACAAAGAAAGATGCAAGTTTCTCCAAGAGGGACTTTGGTTTTCTGAAGCTGAGAATTTACAAGACTTTTGAGATAAACAAGGATAGTTTGGGGATTGGTAAAGGAATAGGGGAACTTTGAATTGCCTCTGGAGCTGCCTTTTGTTTATGGTCCAGTAAAGGCCATTCAGCTAGAGGGTAGTTTAGAATGAGTATTCAAACAAAAGAAACAGTAAGAATTAGGTAGTCTTGTAACCTTTCCTATTAGGGACTGATGTGGGGAACAAAGGCAGGAGGACACGTAGGTAAAATTAAATTTCCTTAAAATCTGCAGCCCGTTGGCAAATACTTGAGGCAGGCGGAGTATGACATTTTTCCAGGAACTCCCAACTGTCTTAATGTTAATGCTTTGCTGCAGGGAAAAACAACCTTAGCTCGACAGCAGCCAAGCCTCCAGGATCCTGTGACTCTTCTAGCATCTGAAAGTCCTTTTGGAAACCTCCCTTGCCTTTACCTCCATCACCAACCCCCCAATATATAATCAGTCACTCTGACCTTGGGTCCTGTCCCTGTGCTTTAATATCACCACCTTTTGAATTGAAGATGTCTCAAGAGTTCTTTCTTGGCCATTGGCACTGAACCGAAAAAAAAAAAAAAAAACCAAACAGCAATTTTTTTTTTTTAATTTTAGAAAGAGAGAGAATGAGCGTGGGCGGGAAGAGAGGCAGAGGAAGAGAGAGAGAGAATCCCAAGCAAGCTCCGTGCTGTCCTGTCCGTGCAGAGCCCCATGTGGGGCTGGAAGCCACGAACTGTGACATCATGACCTGAGCTGAAATCAAGAGTTGGACGCTTAACCAACTGAGCCACCCAGGCGCCCCTGGAATGAAACTTTCAATGAAGTTATTTTGGGAATTTTGAAACCTTTGCTTTTAAGTGCGTTTCTTAAATGATCTGATCTAATTGGAACGTTCCTCCTACTGGCCATTGTAATCCTAGGCTGTGATGTCTCTGAGATCTGGTAGCGGTTTGCTGGGACCCTAGCCACAGCCGGAGTTCAACTCACATTTCTGTCCAGCCACACCTAGTCCCAAATAGGATGCAACTCTCACATTTCTGTCTGGCCTTATTTTGCAGCCCTCAACTTGATGGTTACCAAGCCAAGTTCCTACGGTCACAAAACAAGCTTCTAGATTTTTAGGGTTTCTGGGACTCTAGTTCTGACATATAAAATAAGCAGGTGTGCTGGAAGACGGAATGCTTAACTCTCAGATTTTAAGGATCCCATTCCATTATTATTTATTTATTCATTCGTTATTTTTCTTTTAGCTAAGCCTTTACCTCCTGGGCACATGGACGGAAACTAGCAGGGCCGAGGAAGCGGACTGTGGACACTAGGACAGCCAGAGAAGTAGGGACGGGGGAGAACTGAAGCCGCGAGCCCCGGAGAGTGGGGATAGTGGATTGATTTCCAGCAAGTGGAGAAGTGCACCTGCCCCCAGGCGTTCCCAACACGGAGTGCTAGGACCCAACCAAGGGCTGGCTTTTGGAAGCCCCTGCAGGCTGGCCAACAGGGGGCGCTGGGCGCCACCAGTAATTGTCAATGTGGGCTAAACCTGTAGATGCCATTAAGGGACACTGGGGACTGGAAATGGGGGAAGGACTAAACCAGGAAACCCCAGTAAATGGGCACTGTGGCTGGAACTGGGGAGGGGTTTCGATGTGGAATTGAGGAGGGAGCATGAGGCAAGCGGACATCCCACAAACACCCTCCCCCTTCCCTCCCCCAAGGTAGGATGTGTGTGACACTCCTCAGGTGCTCCCGGCTGCCCAAGAACAAAGCAAAGGGGAGAACAAATGGTTAACTGATGGAGATCACAGTCATGAGGGCCCGAGTCTCCATCAGTTTACAAATATCTTAATAAATTACAAGAAAAAGGCATTCATTTCAATAGCCTCATCTCCAGAAACCTATAGACTCGGTTTCCTGGAGCCCCAACATCACCTTCCCCTCCATAGTGATGTGGGAAACAAAGGCAAGAAAGAAATGGCAGGGAAAGGTAAATTTCCTTATAACCTGCAGCCCATTGACAAATACTTGAGGCAAATACAGAGTATGACATTTCTCCAGGAACCCCCTACAGTTGTCATATTAATGCTTCACTAAAGGGAAGACAGCCTTAGCTTGACAATAGCAATGCCCCTGGCATCTCGTGAGTCCCCTTTGGTATATCAAAGTCCTCCTGGAAGCCTCCCTCAACTCCATAGTATACAACCAGTCATTGTTCACGACCCCCGTGTAGCTCTTTCTGCCCATGGGTCCTGTCCCCCTGCTTTAATAAAATCACCTTTTTTTGCACCAGAGACATGTCAGGAATTCTTTCTTGGGCCGTCAGCCCCGGACTCCCGATCCCTACAAAACCCCATCAGAACTGTGGCCTGAACCAAGGGCTGTGGGCCAAGGGCTGGTGCTCTGTCAGAGCCTCCTGTCAGCCCCGACAGACCTGTTCACGCCGGCCTGGAAGGCCAACTCGATCCAGAACTTGCATGTAAAATGAGAACTCCAACCAAGAGGGACTCGCCAACTGCCCCGGAAACACAAAGACGGTGAGCTTGGAAGGATTGGTCGGGCGCCACACCTGTGTCTCTTACTGTCCCCAAATGCCAGCAGAACTGCACTTTGGATCCCAATGCCATCACCGATAGGTTTTCAAACAAAATTCGACCAAGTAAATTTGAAGATCTAACAGCTGGCTCTTCCTCTGTGGCCCTTTCATGTACTTTCCAGAAGCCCCTGCTGGTCCACTCCCTGTAGGTCCTTTTGATGCAGTTTGAAGTGTTGGGGTTCAGAGCCGAGGGCCAAGAAAGAAGTCTCGAGAAGTCTTTGGTGCAAAAAGGTGGCTTCTTTAAAGCACGAGGACAGGACCCATGGGCAGAAAGAGTTGCACTGGGGTTGTGAACAGTGACTGATTATATTGGAGTCTGGGAAGGGGTTGGGGATAGAGTAAGTCTCTAAGGTATTTTGGAAACAAGGTTTCCAGGACCTTGAGGGGTTAGCTGCTGTTAGGAACAGGTCATTTATTACTATTTAGTTATTTTTATTTATTTATTTTATTTTTTTAAATTTTTTTTTATTTTTGGGACAGAGAGAGACAGAGCATGAATGGGGGAGGGGCAGAGAGAGAGGGAGACACAGAATCGGAAACAGGCTCCAGGCTCTGAGCCATCAGCCCAGAGCCTGACGCGGGGCTCGAACTCCCGGACCGCGAGATCGTGACCTGGCTGAAGTCGGACGCTTAACCGACTGCGCCACCCAGGCGCCCCTATTACTATTTAGTTAAAACTCAGTCATGAGACCCTTCGGATGCATATCAGCAGGTCATAAGCTTGGAGTACGATTGTCAACATGTATCTTGGGGAGGCAGAGATAAAGGAAGTTTCCAAAGGACTTTTTACATGTTAACGTAGACTTACGGGATCCCGGGGGGTCAGGATAATGTGTAAGCTAAGGTTGCCTTTTGCCCTCAGCAAAGTGTCACTGTAGAGGCCGCTGAGCTCCCAGAGGAAGGTCACTCTGCCTGTCTCAAGGACTTGTCAGTGGGCTGTAAGTCATAAGGAAATGAATCTTTTTTCTTCTGCCTTTGTTTCCCACATCATGTTGACCCTTCTTTATTTGGAAGGATGGCTTTCAACATTTATTTATTTTTTTGGGACAGAGAGAGACAGAGCATGAACGGGGGAGGGGCAGAGAGCGAGGGAGACACAGAATCGGAAACAGGCTCCAGGCTCTGAGCCATCAGCCCAGAGCCTGACGCGGGGCTCGAACTCCCGGACCGCGAGATCGTGACCTGGCTGAAGTCGGATGCTTAACCGACTGCGCCACCCAGGCACCTCTGGAGGGATGGCTTTCAAGTCCTTCCCCACTCTCTAGGAATTCAGTCCTGCTGCTGGGGAGACTTGGTCCCTCCTAGCTGCCTCATGTGACAGGAACTAAGACAAATCAACTGCCTGCGCTCTGTCCCCTCTATGGCCTCATTTGGTTCAGAGGAAGCCACCCAGCCGTCCCTGGCCCTGACCACCCTGCAGTGAGGTCACCAGCCCATTCCTCCCTCCCTCCCTCAATTTCCCAGGCAGGAGTCAGACCCCAGACCCCTGAAGTCCCTAACGCCTCAGTCACGTCTGAGTAGCCGTGTGGAAGGAACCCCCTTACCAAGTGAGGGAGGAAATGAGACCTCCAGGCCAGCTCTCTCCACAAGGAGCCTCCTCCCAAAATTCTCCAGCCTCCACTTTTCGACACTTGCATAGCATCCAAGTAGGTAAGGGGTCCAGGACACGTTCTCAAGAATTTCCCTTGACGTCTGCCATCGTTCCCTGTTTGGGAAGGTCATGCCTGTTGTATATTGGCGCCTGGTTGAAAAGCCAGCGGTAACGCCTTGTCACGTACGTACATAAAATTGTGCTAGAGAGCAGGGGTAATGTATTAGGCTGATTGAATCTTGTCTCTGTCCCTTCCCATGAGGCTTTCAGCTGCTACAAACTCTGGGCTTCGATTTGCTTCTTTGAAAGTTGGGAGTCATATTATTTTTTTTTTTAATTTTTTTTTTAACGTTTATTTATTTTTGAGACAGAGAGAGAGACAGAGCATGAAGGGGGGAGGGGCAGAGAGAGGGAGACACAGAATCGGAAGCAGGCTCTGGGCTCCGAGCTGTCAGCCCAGAGCCCGACGCGGGGCTCGAACCCACGGACCGCGAGATCGTGACCTGAGCTGAAGTCGGACGCTCAACCGACTGAGCCCCCCAGGCGCCCCGGGAGTCATATTATTGACCTCACAGTATTGTTGTAAGGACTAAGATGAGGCAGAGTTCCAGCTGGCAACCCGGCACATCCTAGGCACTCAAGAATTGGAGCTGCAATTATCTACTGGATAACAGCCACCGGAAGATGTGTGCCCCATGATACAGGCAGTGACAACCAACGTGTCAAGAAGGACCAAAGCGTTCGCACCTCGCTTCCTTTTCCCATTAAAAAAAAAAAGTCATAGGGGCGCCTGGGTGGCTCAGTCGGTTAAGCGTCCGACTTCAGCTCAGGTCACGATCTGGCAGTCCGTGAGTTCAAGCCCCGCGTCGGGCTCTGGGCTGATGGCTCGGAGCCTGGAGCCTGCTTCCGATTCTGTGTCTCCCTCTCTCTCTGCCCCTCCCCCGTTCATGCTCCGTCTCTCTCTGTCCCCAAAATAAATAAACGTTAAAAAAAAAAAATTAAAAAAAAAAAGTCACAAACACAGGGGGGCCTGGGTGGCTCTGTCGGTGAAGCATCCAACTCTTGGTTTCCGCTCAGGTAGTGATCTCGCAGTTTGTGAGCGAGAGCCTCGTGTTGGACTCTGCCCGGACGGCATGGAGCCTGTTGGGATTCTCTCTCCCTCTCTCCCTGCCCTTTTCCTGCTCTGTCTCTCTTAAAATAAACATTTTAAAGTAAGTGAATAAATAAATAAATAAATAAGGGGCACCTGGGTGGCTTAGTCAATTAAGGGTCCAACTCCCGTTTTCGGCTCAGGGCATGATCTCGTGGCTTCAGGGGTTCGAGTCCTGCATCATGCCCTGTGTTAGCAGCGAGGAGCCTGCTTGGGATTCTCTCTCTCTCTCCTCTCTCTCTCTCTGTCCCTCCCCCCCACACACTGTCTCTGTCTCTCACAAAATAAATAAACCTAAAAAAAAAGACAAACTTTAAAAAATAAATAAAAATAAAAACCCCACAAACACAAAAATCAGCTTTCTTCTTTTGTAAAGAAGACCAGTATAATTCGTAAAACATTTTAAATATGAAAAACGAACCAAAAAAACATAATCCCTAATAATGTTATTGTAAGCGCTCGTATGTATACTTTTACATAGCTGTAATCATACTGTGTATAAATTTCACACCATGGCTTTTTTCACAGCTATCACATTATAGACATCTCTCCGTTACTGTGTACCCTACTGACCATAATTTTTTTTTTAATTTTTTTTTAACGTTTATTTATTTTTGAGACAGAGAGAGACAGAGCATGAACAGGGGAGGGGCAGAGAGAGAGGGAGACACAGAATCTGAAACAGGCTCCAGGCTCTGAGCCGTCAGCCCAGAGCCCGACGCGGGGCTCGAACTCACGGACTGCGAGATCATGACCTGAGCCGAAGTCAGACGCTTAACCGACTGAGCCACCCAGGTGCCCCGCCTACTGACCATAATTTTTTAATGACAGCATAATATTTCTTTGGATAAACTATGCTTTGCTATGCTGTGTTCTAATTCTTTGACACTTAGATGGTTTCTGTGTGTTTTTCTACCTTTATAAATCAAGTCCATTAGGGGTCTTTAACAGCAAGTAACAGAAGCCAAGTCTGGAATGCTTAGACAGGAAAGGGATTTACTCGACGGGTATAGACGGGCTTGCAGAATTCACAAGGGGAGTGAAGATCCCGGTGACTTAAAAGTCCAGGAATTGAAGAAGTTCCGAGGTTCTGTGTGGGGAGAACTACTTGACCGTCTGGATGCAGCTCTCCTGTTAGGCTACATGTCAGCTGTGGTTTCCTTGCGTTACTGCCCTGCAGAGAGAGAATGTGATTCATCGAACCTGGGTCATGTGCCCAGACCTGACCGATCAACCAAATTACTGCTACGGGAATACTCTATCTTTGCACATACAGCTTTTTCTAGATTTTTAAAAAGGTCTGTTTATTTTGAGAGAGAGAGAGAGAGGGAGTGTGAGCTGGGGAGAGGCAGCGAGAGAGGGTAAGAGATCCAAGCAGGCTCTGTTCTGTCAGAGCCCAATGCAGGGCTTGACCTTACCAACTGAGATCATGACCTGAGCCGAAATCAAGAGCTGGACGCTCAACCGACTGAGCCACCCAGGCGCCCCTTTTTCTAGATTTTTGAATCTTTTTTTTTTTTTTTATGTGAAATGTCTCAGAGCGGAATGACGGGACAAGAGGGTAGAACTTTGGAGGTGGCTCTTGATGTACGTTGTCACACATATGGGAGTATAGGAGGAACCTTTAGAAGCAATCCGAGTGGTAGTTCGTTGAAATGGGGATTCAGGGATTATACGACGCATTACACAAAGCATTTTATTCGATCGCTGTCCGTGGCTGTATCTATTACACTGCTAACCCTTGATATAGAGCCCTGGCCCTTGTGTGTGTCCTCAGATTGGTCTTTTGTGTCGTCTTCCCTGCATGAGCATCGCTCACGATGCATGTCCAAAATTTTCGGTTTAGGATTCTGTAAAAGGGAGCAAGAACTCAGAGATCTTTGGGAAACGATCGGAACGCCTCATCCTTTCGGATTTTTGAGATTCCTACCCACTCTGATTCTTTTCAGTCTTGGCTCGCCCACACCTAATTCAACATCCATACTTTTGTGTGTGCGATTTGCTTTTTTTTTTCCCCCGAACCTTTCCGAAGACTTCAATTTAGTTTTCATTGAAACAGCAGGTCCCTTACTTATCCCACTCATACTTAATTGGTTTTTATTATGTTTATTTTAATTAAGTAATTAGAAACACAGTTCAAGTGGTCCCAACAGGCTTGAGAACAAATACTACTTACTCCTGGTAAATAGACAGCTCACCTGGTGGGAGCATTAGCACACAGATGCTGGAGAGTACCCTGCGGTGGTGAGTGATGACATCCCAGGGGGCATCAGTCCATGCTTTATGAGGTGACTGACCTGGCTGAGTGGAGCTGTTTAGGAGAAATTCTATCGTGCCAGTTTAAATGAACCCTCTCCATAGCTTACATAAAAACACAATATCAACACCATGGATCTGACATTGGTACAATGCGTGTGTTTCGTTCTATGTCATTTGTGGATTTGTGTGACAATGACTGCAATACAGACCCAGAGCCAGTGCGACGCCACAGGTGTCCTTCTGGTGCTTCCATTTTGTAGCCACACCTACTTCCTTCCCCTTCACTCCCCCAACTCCTGACGACAGCCCTGCTCAGTCTACATGAATACAATTTTCTCATCCGGGGAACGCTGTTTAAACGGAATCACACAGTCTTTTCCCTTTTGAGATGGACTCAGCGTAATCCCTTGAGATCCATCCAAGTCATTGTATTTTTCAATAATTTGCTTCTTCTCTTTCTTTCTTTCATTCTTTCGTTCTTTCGTTCTTTCGTTCTTTCGTTCTTTCTTCCTTTCGGGAAAAACAGATCCCATGAGAGCAGGGCAGAGGGAGAGAGAAAGATCTCAATCAGGCTACACGCTTCGCGTGGAACCCAACAGAGGGCTCAATCCCACAGTCCCGGGATCATGACCTGAGCTGAAATCAAGAGTCAGCCGCTTAACCGACTGAACCACCCAGGCACCCCGATAACTCACTTCTTTTTATTATTGAGTAGTATTTCCAGGTGGGGATGGACCAGTTTGTGTAACCAGTCATCAACATAAGGGCATTTTTGTTTTTTGCGGTTTTGAGCGATTACAAATAAAGCTGTTCTAACAATTGTGTGCAGGCTTTCAGGTGGACATATGTCTTCATTTTTCTGGGATAAATGTCTAAGATTCCTCGCAATTCCTTGGGTTGCTTGGTGTGTGCCAAACTACTTTCTTCAGGGGCTGTGCATTTTATATTCTTTTTTTTTTTAACGTTTATTTATTTATTTTTTGGGGGACAGAGAGAGACAGAGCATGAACGGGGGAGGGGCAGAGAGAGAGGGAGACACAGAATCGGAAACAGGCTCCAGGCTCTGAGCCATCAGCCCAGAGCCCGACGCGGGGCTCGAACTCCCGGACCGTGAGATCGTGACCTGGCTGAAGTCGGACGCTCAACCGACTGCACCACCCAGGCGCCCCACATTCTTACCAGTACTAAGCAAGAGATCTAGTTTCTTCACATTCTAGCCAGCAGATATTGTCAATATCTTTAAGTTTAGCTATTCTAATAGGCATATGGTGACAGTTCATTATCTTAACTTGCGTTTCCCTGATGGCCAGTGATATAGACCATCTTTTCATGTGTTTATCTGTGTCAGGGGTTTGAGGGATTTGGGGCGGATCAAGGAAAAAGGTACGGTCGTGAGAGGTAGTAATGCACAACCAACTTCATTGGGTGGTGCTTGGACAGAGTGGTGAGGGAAGTGCCTCAGAGTGGGAGTCTGTCCAGAGGCCATGGCTTGAGAGGTTGTTACTCAGAAGGGGAAGAGGGCAGGAAAGAGGAGGATCAGAGAAGAGGATTATGTGTCCAGACGGTGTTGGTCAGCAGCATGGAATGGCCTTTCTGAATCACAAAACTCCGAAGGGCCAAAGTAGCTTGGAGGTTTTACAACCGCAGGCTCCAGCTGTGGTCAACAGGTATGGCGTGAGGTTTTTCGGGGAATGCCAAGCAAGCAGGCTCTAAATGGCCAAAAATCTGCTTGTTTGGGCCATGATTAAAGCAACCAGACTGACACAAATTTGAGTCCGGTGCCAGCAGGCTTCGGTGCTAATGGATCTCGTCCCGCACTGAAGAAATAGGCAACACAGAGGCCATCTTGGCCTTATTTATGTAACAATTCGCCATCTGTCTATTCTCTTCTAGGTAATACCTCTCTGTGTCTTGGCCCGTTTTTTAACTCGATTGGCTTTTTTTTAATCTTGAATTTGGGGAGTTCTTTGTACGTTCTAGATAGGAGTTCATTGTCGCATAAATGGTTTGCAAACATTTCTTCCAGTTTGCAATCGATGGTCTCGTGGCCTTACAGTGTTTTTCACAAAGCAAAAGCTTTTCATTTCGATGAAGTTCTGATTTATTGATTTTTTCAAAAAAAGATTTTATTATTTTTAGGCAATCTGTACACCCAGTGTGGGGCTCCAACTTACGACCCCAAGATCAAGAGTCACACGCTCCTCTGACTGAGCCAGCCAGGCATCCCACATTGACTTTTTTTTCTTTTGAGGATCACATTTTGGATGTTGTATCTAAGAACTCTTCACCAAGTCTCAGGTCTCAAAGATTTTCTCCCATGTCTTTGTTTTTCTAAAAGTGTTAGAGTTCGATGTTTAACGTTTCAATCGACGGCCGATTTTGGATTGATTTTTGTATAAGGGGTGAGACTTGGGTTGCGATTTATTTATTTTTGTTACGGATATTTTTTTGAAAATTTGACAATTTGAAACTCTGGCACCATTTTTTGGAAAAGACTATGCTTTCTACATTCAATTGCTTCTCAAGGACCCTTCTCGAAATCCGTTGTCTGTACTTGCGTGGGGCTATTTCTGGGCTCTGTATTCTATTCCACTGAAGCCTCCCTTTCACTTCATCCTGTTAATATTTTCTAACTTCACTTGTGATTTCCTCTTCGACCCATGGATCATTCACACGTATGCTGCTTGATTTGTAAATATGTAGGGTGGTCTCAGATATCTTTTTTTTTGTTATTGACTTATCACTTAATCCCATGTGGTTAGAGAATATTTCCATGTGGCTGCAGTCCCTTTAAAAATGTTAAGACTTGTTACGACCCAGGATTTCATCTAACAGTGTTTTCCATCTGCATTTGACCAGAATGTGCATTCTGAAGTTGTTGGGTGTTGTCTGGGGTCTCTCCTGAATGCCCTCAGTTTTTTGTGACTTCTCTCCACTCTGGCTGGTGGGAACTCAAATGTCGCCCAGCTATGTGTGGGCAATGGAAATTGTTCAGCTTATAGCTCTGCTCTTTGCACAGCCTTGTAGAGTCTCGCCCTGTGCACACATACATTAGTATTCATCCAATGACAGGAAGGGGAACCCTACACAGATTGCCGAGGATGCTTCTCTGTTTAGTTCTGGTACTCTTCCAGAATTCTTTCCAGTATTCTTCCTTACAAATTCCAGTCACCTCTGTCTTCTAGGGTTTAGCAAGATTTTAGTCTCCGCTTGGGCTTCTCCTCCCTATTCTGATTGCCAGAAACTAACTCCAGACAGAAAGTCAACGCATTTGTAAGACTCGTCTCATTTGCTGCCCTACTCTTAGTTAATTTTTCACAGCACTTTTCTTCTTATTGTCCAATGTCTGAAAGGAGTTTCTTGTATTTTGTCCAGTTTTTTTTTAGGTGTTTATGGTGCAGATATTGAACATTTCTTTGACACGTGAGCTTTGGACCAAGATTTTATTTTATTATTCATTCATCATGATTACTTTTTTTAAGTAGGCTCCATACCCAATATGGGACTTGAACTCATGACCCTGAGATTAAAGGTCGCGTATTCTATAGACTGAGCGAGCCGGGCGCCTCTGGACAAACATTTTAATGAAATGAGCAAGCAAGCCATGGAGATAAGGTGTAGAAAAGAGCATGCTAGGCAGAAGGAACTATGGGTCAAAGTCTCTGATGGCTGAACCATGTGTGGCTTGGGTACCATGATCCCTACTTCAGAGTGAAGAGATTAAATATCGTAGAGGTTAGCTCTTTACCTAAGACCTTATAGGGTAGGGGCAGATTCAACCCACACTTGAAAAGAGCATCTGAACTCCTTCCCCTGGGTCTCACCACCTGCCTAGAAGGCTGTTGCTTCAGTGAAGAGGAGATTTATGAGCTATGACTAACCAGGGCAACACGTTATCTCGGGAGATGTTACGAATCGAAAATACAAATTGCTCAACGCGAGCTTAGACAAATGCAAGTCTGGAAGATTTGTAATGGCTTGGGGGCACCAAGGGGATTTCCAGTGAATGTTTGTTAGTTCTGGTAACGGCTTTCCACAGGCCGTTTTCCTTCACGGAGCTTCCAGCGTGTTCTCCTCCGTCGGGGAAGTGCGCTCTCTTGTCTGACGCAGCCAAGTGACTTCTCTCACTCAGTACATTTGGGAGCCGTCAAGGAGGCGTGTGTGCTAACAATAGTTCCCATTACCCGAATGCCTAGTATACTCCAGATGCTTTACATACGTTATCTGAAGTCCACACAACCCTATGCAGTAAGTATTCTCATGCTATTTTGTTGAGCAAGGACGGAGAGCTTTGAGAAATAACGTACCAAGTCCTCTTTGTTTTCACTACACATTGCTCTAGTGTGGGCTAAACTTTGGGGGGAAGGGATCTAATGTGGCTGTTTTTTTTTGTTTATTTTTTTTTAACGTTTTTATTTATTTTTGGGACAGAGAGAGACAGAGCATGAACGGGGTAGGGGCAGAGAGAGAGGGAGACACAGGATCGGAAACAGGCTCCAGGCTCCGAGCCATCAGCCCAGAGCCTGACGCGGGGCTGGAACTCACAGACCGCGAGATCGTGACCTGGCTGAAGTCGGATGCTTAACCGACTGCGCCACCCAGGCGCCCCGAGTGGCTGTTTTTTTTAGTCACTTGGTTAGATAGGAGTCCTTCTCTTTTCTTTTTTTTTTTTTTTTTGTGGTTTCCATGAGAATGCTAAAGAAGAGAAAAATAGATGGCCAGGTCAAGGGACGTTGCAGAGAGGTGTGGAAAACCCTGCAAAAAGTACGCCAAATGCTATCGTGGAAAACAATCATGGAAAAATTGGAGCTGAGCCCTAGATGTTGCCATTAGGGGCCAGGCGGGGCCTTTACCCAAGACCCAGCTCCATACCAGGGAACGAACATGTTTCTGTAGCCTAGAGCAGAAAACCAAAGCAGTATGGATTTCTGCTTCTTCATTCCAAAGAAGACCAAAAAAAAAAAAAAAAAAAAAAAAGACTTTATGTCTATCCCTTACTATTTCTATGGGTGTCAAGCACCATTTGTTCAGGAACTCGAGGATAATCCAACTTTTTTGCTTTTGACTTGTGTGGGTTGAGTCTGAAGGTGGCACTTATCTCATAATACATTTCTATCCCTGACTCTCTTTGTTCTAAGAATTTCCTAGACAAATGAAATCACTTTAACAAAAACAGGTTCGGTTAATTCCTGATCATTTAACATGACTAGGTAGGCAGTATTACATCCCTGACTCCTACTCAGACAAGTGTCACTTGCATCTGGCCCCAGAAGTGCCCCACAGGTTTATGTCATTGCAGCTGGGGTCAAGACTTTTGTGTCTCTAACTTTGATCGTGGGAAAAATGTAATCCTCTAGGTTGCTGAGGATTTAAAATAAGTTCTTGGCTTTCTGGATCATGAGGCCTCCCTTATTCCTCTCTCTTTGTAGAAATTCCTCACGTTGGGGCTTGGTGCCTATCAATGCTCAGGGAAATTAGACGTTTCTGTGGTTACCTTGAGGACTCGACCAAGTTCATACACGTCGCCTGCTCAGTTGTTCAACACGGCCGGTCTGAAACAGACCTCCCGACTTCCACTGCCAAGGAGTTGCTCCCCAACTCTTCCCTAACCCCACTCATTCGAGCTCAAGCTCAATCCTAAAAGTCATCCCTGACCTTGACTTTTCTCTTTCCCTCTCCTCCACATCCGGTCCATCAACAAATTCTGCTGGCCTACATTCCCAGTATCGATCCTAAATCTTACCACTTGGCTTTGCGACACCGTCCTCTCTCAAACAGACCAGTTCTCTCTGAACAGTTGTGTTAGCGCTTGGGCTGCCATCACAAAGTACCACAGACTGGGTGGCTTAAACTATGGAAATTTATTCTCTCATAATTCTGGAGGCTACAAGTCTGAGATCAAGGTGTCGGCAGGGTTCTCCTGAGGCCTCCCTCCTCAGCGTGTAGATGGCCGTCTTCTCCCGGTGTCCCTACGTGGTCTTCCTCTGTGTGTGTCTGTGTCCTAACCTCCTCTTCTTGTCAGGACATCGGTCGTGCTGGATGAGGGCCCACCCTAACGACCCTTATTTTGACTGAATTACGTCTGTGAAGACCCTATTTCCAAATGCATTCTGAGGTACGGCGGGTTAGGGTTTCAGCCCACGAATGGTGCGAAGATCCAATTCAGCCCTTGGCACTGGGCTTCCTGCTTTCATTCTTGTCTCCCAAAGTCTGGTTTCCATATTTAAGCAGAGTGATCTTTAGATACGGTGACGCAGATCTTGTCACACCTCCCTGCTTAAAACTTTCCGACGCTTTCTTATTGCACCTATGTGTGCATTCCAGATTTCTATCTGGGCCCAGGAGGCCACCCCTACACCCCTCCAACCTCGTTTGTTACGACTTCTGTTTGCTCGGCCCCTTCACCCTTCTTTCTACTCCCCAGGTGCGTCACAGTCATTCCCACCTCAGGGACTTTGCACGTGCCGTTCTTGTTGAAGTGAAACACTTCTTCCAGGTCTTCCCCAAGGCTGGTTTCTTTTTATAGCTCCGATTCACCCCCAGAGTTACTTTTGCCTTCCTCAGTGCTCCCCTCTCCTGCCTGCCCGGCCAACCCTCAGCTCCAGCACCTTCCCTGTTTATCCTTTAAACAGACCTTCATCCTGTTTGATTTCCTTCTTAGCACGATCGCGAGCTCAATTTTTCCAGGTTTTAGACGTGATATTTGTATTGTCTATCTCCTCCACGACAATGTGAACTCTAATATAAGTTCAGAGTCCAGGAAATAGTATTTGTTTAATTGCTGAAGGAAAACTTCTTCCGTGTGAACCTAGCACACACTTCCGTGCGGTTTTTTACTTGCCAATAAACTGACATCCTTTTACCTACGCTGTTCGCAACTGACATACTCCTTCGTTTGTCCAATAAACATTGATCAGATGCAGGCTCGTCGAGTAGGAAGGACCTGATCTTTGCCATCAGCAGCTGGGAAATTAAATCCTGTCTCTACTACTTACTTGCTGTGCGATCATTTTGCAAAACGTTTAAGCGTTCTGAAACTTTGTGAATCTGTAACATAGGGCTTAAAAATATACTTGTGCTTCCTTTAAGATGCATCTAAAACTAAGGTCGACTGACAGATGTACACAGGGACGGACGGATGGAGAGAGGTGTGATAATGCAAGTCTCATTAAGATTTAGTTGTAGAATCCAGGTGGTGGGCAAATGCGTGTTTACTGTAAGATTTTTTCGATTTCTCTGCATGCTTAAAACTTTTAATAATAAAACGTTGGAGGTGAGGAAGAAAACGGGGGAAAAAAAACACCCTTGCACGTTTGTTCTCAGAACGAAATGATATGCCATTTGTCACATACGTCCACAAAGGGGGCGCTGCAGGGTTCGGTGAATGCAAACTGCTCTTGTCACTGTTACGTAAAAACATGCTAAGTATTGTAGGAGGATCCAAGAGGAATAAGACTCCACTTCCTCTCCCAGTGGGCGAAGCAGATGCAAACTCGCCTAACACCATGAGGAATTGCTCTAATAAAGCCTCTGCTCAGGCAGGAGGTGCTGGATCGCAGAGGATGTTGGGTGGAGCCTTCCGGAAGCATTGTGCCTTCAGGAGAGGCGGATTGAGGGGCGCCTTGACGGATGGGGGGGCTGCTGTTCAAAGTGGGGGAAAAGAAGCTTTTGTTTAGTGGTCAGACAATGTGACATCCCTCTCTAGCCTGCAATGATTAGGGCTGTCCTTTCCACAAACAGTTCCTTGGGTTTTTAAGGAACTTAAAACTCCTTAAAAAGTTAAGGAACTTCACCCTTTGGGTTTCAGATATACTATTTCATTTCCTCTTACAGCTCAACTTGAAGCCCTATCTGGGGACACAATGAACTTCGGCAATCTTGCACTCAGAGTGGAAACTCAGGTGTTAGAGAATCTACCTTTGTTCCTAAGTTCCTTCTTGGAACAAAACCTGTGTTTTGTTAGGATTACATTGGTGCCTTAGCATACATACAGTCTCCTAAGAAGATATGATGGGTCAGACCTTCCAGAACCAGGATGGCACTCAGTGGGACTGATTTTCTATGCCTTTTGCCCTCTATAAACAGGAAGATCGGATTTGATCAAACCAACAGAAGTTTCTGTTTATTGTGGAGGAGTGTCTTTCTCCCAAAACACTTAGCACTTGCAAATAAATTAAATATATTCATTCTTGCAACTGGTGTTATTTCTTCCTAGGAAACTCAGGCTAAAGAAACCTCTAAATGCAGCTTCAAATTCAAGGCAGCCAAACTGTCAGCCCATAACACAGAGAAGGCAGGAATCGAAATCTTTCCAAGTCACGCAGCTGTAGCCACGTTCCAGTCGTTCCTTCCCTTCCTCCCTCAACAAACTTGCACGAGTTCCAGTTGTGTGCCAGGCCTTGTGCCCGCAATCGGGGATGTGAAGATGATTTAGACACACTTCGGTTCCCCCCAGGAGCTCACAGGCCAGCGGGAGGCGATGAGGGAGCGTGGGGCAAGCTGAGGGCAAAATACAGGCTGCCCTCCTCCCCCCCTCTGCTCCCGGGTGGAATCTGTGTGATGATCCTCGGACACTCCTCGCTCCCCAAGAACAAAGGAAAGGGGTTTAAGTGCTTGCCACGGTGCTGTGGGAAGCTAAGGCAAATGAAAAATTAAATTCCCTTTCTGCCTACAGCCCGTTGACAAGTCCTTGAAACGGGCAGCGTGACCTCCCCTAGGAGCTCAGCTGCCTCCACGATGACACTTGGCTAGGGGCAAAACAGAACCTGAACTTAACATTATCCCAGCCTCGAGGATCCTGTAAATCTACGTCCTTTCTCTCAACTGCCCCAGGATATATGCTGGCAGTCATACTCCATGCTTATAGCACTCCCCCCACCCCCATATGCATCTGAAGGGTCTCGTGACTCAAGTTTTATTAAATGGTAATAAGGGGCATTTCTCTAGCAACAACTAGCCCCTCAAGGTCCTGGAAACCTTGCTTCCAAAATGCCTTCGAGACGTTACTGTATCCCTGATGCCGTCCCAGCCCGCGGGTATATGATGAGTTACCCGTCACGACCCCAGTGCAGCAATTCCTGCCCACGGGTCCCGTCCCCGTGCTTTAATAAAATCGTCTTTTTGCACCAAAGACGTCTTCAAGAATTCTTTCTTGGCGTGGGCTCCGGACCACCCCACCATCACCCCGAAACTTCATCAGGAGGCACTGACATTTGCTACTGTGATCGGGGCCAACTGAGGGAGAGACGCTGGGGTCTGGGCGCCCGGCAGGAAGAGGGACAGAATGAAACAGTCTTGGACACATAGATAAGCTACAAACTCCCTTCACATGAGTCAAAACCAGAACGCCTTTGCTTTGTTCTTTTCCTTAGAAAATTGCGAACACGGAAGGCTTTGCGCTTACTTTTAAGCAAATAACGTCAAAATGCCAAACACAGCTGTAAATCCTGAAGGACTTGAAAAGAGATTTCACTGAGGTTGTGTTGATAAAAGATGGGAAGGGAGAACTGATGAATTTGGAGCAATTATCTCGGGCCAGCACTTACAGAAAGCATTTCATTTAATCCTCAAACAGCTCTGGGGCACCTCACTGGGGACGACAATGACGCTCGAGGAGCTTGGGTGATTTTCTCAAGCCACAGGGAAGAGAGGTGGGAGGTGAACCCTCATTTTAGATTCCTCAACGCCCGTGCTCATTCTGAAGACTTGCGTCCCATTTCAAATGGGACCTGTTTTGTTCAAGGAGAGATGCTGGGGGCTTCTGCAGAGAAGGGCACGGACATCTCTCCAGGGGACAGATCTATGCCGTCTGTGGCAGCCGGGGTGGTCTGGGGAGGCAGCTGGGGAGGACTAAAACGTTTGGCCTTGACCATAAACCGTGATAGCCCCTGGAGCCCGAGGGGAGGAGGTAAAGGGGCAGTCAAATGGCTACGCCTTTGGGTGGATGCGTCTCCAAGCTGAACTGGGATTTGAAGCGCCATGCACCTGTTAATTTCTCTTTGGTACTTTTCTGAAGAGCCCCAAGTAAGTAGACGATGAAGGAACCACCAGTTAGTTGGAAACGCCATCTTAGTCACCTTTTGGGGTGAATAGACACGAAGGTAGGGGAGTGCTGATATGGAATGGTATTATGAAAAAGGATCCAAGAGGGTTCAAATCCTGCTCTGCCAATCAGCCTCCTCCCCCTGAGAGCGTATTTATATACCTAGTACGAGAGCACAATTGGAATTAAAGGACCACCGCGTTAATATCTGGGCAAGTATCTCAGTAGCTTTCTGGGACAAGATTTTCCAAACCACCTCCCCTCGGCAGATCTGGATGAGGGATCAGAATGCCCTGTGGGTCTGCAGGGGAAGAGGGAGAGCCCCGGGCCCTATGGAGGTCTGTTTCTCCACCCAGCCCCACTGATGGGAAGAGGGAGGGGGGAGGGTGGTTGACTTGCCCTAAAGAACTAGCCGGGTCTAGAGTGAAAGACACAGGGTGGAGTGAAAACCTTCAAGGTACACTCACCCTACCCAGACCTCATCTCACACTCTGACCGGCAGTTGGCTGATCTTCCTTCCTGTGGGGAGCTATGGAGGAGGTCGAGAGACCTGCCTGGCCCGGGAGGAGGGTTAGAGGCTGGTAAAGACCAGCCTTCCACTATGTAACTATCTCTTTTCTGGGTAGTGCACCCCAATCCACAGGACATGAAGGGGGCCACTGGCAGTTACGTTGGTTCCATATGGACCTGTCTTTCTGGTCATACGGACTGGGATGCACCAGCCAGGGTTCTTGTCCTACGAATACGGAATTTGCTTTGATGGGGAGTTGGTCTTACTGCACAGCTAGGCTTATAATATGTGAACTTGAGACTCTAGATGGTGTCTTCTAAATAAACCCAAGGACCAAGTTGCAGAGAGAGTAAGTTTTTCCAGGAGAAACAAACAAATGAAGCAAATGCACAGAGAGAAGCAGGGAGCATCCTGATAGCTTACTTTGGCTCCATTCTAGATCTTTCCTAGGCTCCTGCCGCATCTCTGCCCTGGGTTTTTATGAGCTACATCTGCTTCCTGTGAATATATTTCTTTTTACTTAAGCTGAGGACTTCTGTTCCTTCTAACCACAAGAATTATGTCTAACACAGTTAGTAAATAAGCTTAAAAAAGACAAATTATTTCATGCCATGCAACTGTTCAGTGTTCCTTCTCTAACACTATTTTTATTTTCTTGAAAAACCTTGTAGCCTGGGCCCTAAAATATAACAGGACTGCATTCATCAGCAATCCCATTCCGGGTTATTTATCCTAGAGACATGAAAATCAGGTTGACACAAAAACCTATACGCAGATGTGCATAGAAGCCGTCTTCGTGATTTCCAAACAGTGGAAACAAAACCTGGCTTTCAACAAGTGAACGGGTAAGCAAAACGTGGCCCATCCCTGCAACGGAATACTATTCAGCAAGAAAAACGAACAGGCTGTGAAACACGCACCACTTTGGGTGCATCTCAAAGGCACTGTGCTGCAGGAACGAATCCATCCTTGAAACGGGGGCACGATTTCATCCAGCATTTAGGTGGCATCATCAAAAGGGCAAAACCACAGGGACAGAGAACAGATCGGGGGTTGCCAGGATGTAGCGTGAAAGAGACTATGCCGGATAGTAGGCAGGAGTTTGCCCCGCTGACGGACGGGACCGTTCTCTAGCCTGATGGCGGTGGCGGTTATGCGAATGAACGCGTGTGTGAAAATTCACAGAAATGGGCACGGATGGAAAAAGGTCAGTGTTGCTGTCTGATTATTTATTTATTTATTCAGTTGGGGGAGATAGAGCGCAAGCAGGGGAGGGGCAGAGAGAGAAGGAGAGGCAGGATCCCAAGCAGGCTCCACACGGTCAGCGCAGAGCCTGATGTGGGGCTTGAACTCACAAGCCAGGAGATCATGACCTGAGCCAAAATCAAGAGCTGGACGCGTAAGCCACTGAGCCACCCAGACACCCCGACTGTCTGGTGATTGAAAAGTAAGATAAAGGGGCACCCGGGCGGCTCAGTGGCTTACGTGTTCAACTTCGGCTCAGGTCACGATCTCCCGGGTCGTGGGTTCGAGCCCCACGTCCGGCTCCGTGCGGACAGCTCGGAGCCTGGAGCCTGCTTCGGATTCTGCGTCTCCCTCTCTCTCTGCCCCTCCCCCACCTGCGCTCTGTCTCTGTCTCTCGAGAGTGAACAAACGTTAAAAAAAATTAAAAGTGAAATAAGAAAATACAACAGGCTACGTTCAGCTGTGTTGGCCTATTTTCTGGTCTGTGTTGGTGGCAGAAGTCATGAACATGCTGGGAAAAATCAAGCACAAATCAGGAGTCTTTGGCCTTATAGTGATGTCATTCTTCTCTTTACCGGCTGCATAGGTACCAAGCGGCATCCACTCCGACTGAAAGAGCAGACGTCGTTGGTGGGAGGGGGTGAGAGTTGATGTGGAGGGGACACCTGTCCCTCTCCAGCACGCCCTCTGCCGAGTCAGCCCCTCCCTTCTCCACGCCACCCTCTGCTCACGTGACTTCCCTCCATCGCTGCCTCCGGGAGCACGGTCCTCCCTCCTTGTCTCCCAAGAAAGATCGGGGATCAACTCCCTTTAAAGCAGCGATTTTCAGCCTTGACTGTCCATTACAACCATCCGGGAAGCTTTTTGTTTTGTTTTGTTTTAATGTTCACTTACGTATCTTGAGAGAGAGTGGGCGAGCGAGAGGGCATGAGCAGGGGAGGGGCAGGGAGAGAGAGAGAGAGAGAGAGAGAGAGAGAGAATCTCAATGCTGTGGCACTTGCACGGGGCTCCGGACACAGTGCTGCTCGGGCCAAGAGGGGAGGTCAGCTCCTGCCACTGTTGTCAGTTCTGGATGCTTCTGCCCGGGGGTTTCTTGCTCTTAGGTGCTTCCCTTGCCGCACCATCCTGGGAACTTTATGTTACCACCACCCTTCCCCTCCGCTCAGCCCCTCCGGATGGGTAAGTATAGTGATGGTCTGTCCGGGTCTGGATTTGCTGCTTCCTCAGGGTGCTGCCCCTTAGAAGCCAGCCAGCCGAGAGCTCCGGAGGGGAGGGGATCCGGCTTGTAGGAGCTGGGTCCCGTCTCAGGGCCGCTCTGGTTTGGAGCGTTGGGAGGCAGACCTTCCCCGTTGCAGACACGGGGCGGGCGGAGGGGCTGCTCTGCCTCTGAAGTCCTGCCGCACCTTGTCCGCTCCTCCATCAAAACACCACGCCCCACTGTATTTACTGCCTTTGTCTGTCCCCCATCTGCTCACTTTGGGTGGAATTGCTTCAGAGGTTGACGAGGACCGTGCGATTTACCCCGTCTCTTCCAGTCCAGCAGAAGACCAGGTACAGGGCAATTCATAATATGATTTTTTA
This sequence comes from Felis catus, assembly GCF_018350175.1. Classification (NCBI taxonomy): domain Eukaryota; kingdom Metazoa; phylum Chordata; class Mammalia; order Carnivora; family Felidae; genus Felis; species Felis catus. The sequence continues at coordinate 174,461,384 of NC_058368.1, forward strand.
GAAATGCAATCTCCACGCTAGGCCTGATTCTCACCAGCCCCTGTCCTGGGCCCTGGACCCCCTCTTGTGCCCCTGCCTCCAGCTCACGTGTGATCACAACTGCTACATGATGGTCCTGGGAGTTCCGGCTGCTTCGGCCCCTGCTGGCTTTGGATGCTGGCTGTCCGGTTACGGTCACTGGGTCCTTCTTTGATGGCCTTGCTCCCCATCTCCTCCCCGGCTTCTTCCCCTTCATCCTGCTCCTCCTCGTCTTTGTTTTCCCTATGGGGACCTTGGGACCCCTGCCAGACCGACGGAGGAATTCATTTCTTGAGTGTGACCTTAACTGACTGGTAAGAACTCTGTCCTTCCCTTCCTTCTTCCCACATTCCCTCCTCTCTCGGGGCTCCCCATCTGCAGGTAAATGAAAAAATTGCCCTGCAGCCCGCAGAGGGTCACGAGAGAGGTCTGTATCAGCCCCAGAAGATGCCTCCACAGATGTGTGTGTGTTGGGCAGGAGGAACTCACGCTGGATGGCATTCAAGCAGGGTTCTGAAGGATGAAGAGGTCATCAGTTGATGAGAGGGAAAGGGAGTGCCAGAAACGGGACGCAGCGCCTGCCTGTTTTGTCCCTGTCTGGTTTCTTTCCGGAAGATACTCTTCCCTTCCAAATCATCACTGCCTTTGCATTTTGTCGGGGGAAAACCACCGAGAGAGATGGTTTAAAATGAAAATCTTTGTTACCTTCCTCCTGAGGGGTCGGTGGCCAGACAACGGCAATTTAGGCAGAAGGCTTTCCCAAAACCAACATTTGAAGAACTTTGGGCAGGGAGCCTTTGGGCAAAGGATCATTCATGGATTATCCACACCAGCCTCTGCTCAGTCTTTGTCTTTCTTGTTGGTTTGCCAATTTTTTAATTTATTTTTGAGACAGAGAGAGAGAGAGAGAGAGAGAGAGACAATGAGCGGGGTAGGTGCGGAAAGAGAGGGAAACAGAGGATTCCAAGCGGGCTCTGTGCTGTCAGCAGAAATGGGAGGCTTGAACTCACAAACCGCGAGATCACGACCTGAGCCAAAGTTGCGTGCTTAACAGACCGAGCCGCTCAGGTGACCCTGCAGAGTCTTTGTCTCAACCCTACTATCTAAGAAGATGTACCTTGTCCTAAAAGGAAATAACCATTGGCCTTGGAGTCGGCTTGACAGGTGTGCAACCTTCCAGGTGTGTGTTGACTACGGTGGCCGCTGTTCTTTTATAACATAGCCGCGGCCAATGCCACAGTAGTAAAACCCAAGCCCAAGCCGTGAACCCATAGCTTCCCGAGACAAAGGATGGGTACAGGGTTGAATGGGCAGAACTGGTGGATGACCATCTGCAGAGAAAGGGGAGAAAGGGGTCCAGGATAAGCCCCAGACTTGCATGAGGCGGTGGGGGAGGGGGTGGGGCCAGTCACTGGTTGGAATCCCAACCAGGAATCCCTTCTCCGGGGCAGGTTGACAGGAGGCTGGAGGGGGAGGCTTGGAACCAGGCAGAACCCAGGGATCTCTGAATATTAGGAAGCAGGCTCCACGACAGTCCCTTGAAGCAGGAAATGTTCTGGGCTGGGAGTTGTTGCTGGGAGCTAAGGATGATGGAATAGCATTCTTTTGTTGCAAACAGTAGCAACCATTTTATGCCTGCTTTGGAAAGAGAACACATTTTGATGTGAGACGTCAAGGATTAGCTCATTAAATTCAAAGTTTAGGATGAAAGGAATGTGTTGGAAGGCTCCGGGGAGTTCCCCATTAGCCGTGGGGTTGCAGGGAGAGTTGGTGCTCAGCCTGAGCTCTGCTCTCTTCTCTTTCACTCGTGGCTCCATCCAGTGCCACAACAGGCCTTGTACACTCTCATGTGGATACACCAGTCTGCATGTCTAAGCCGTGTTTACACTTCCCACAGATGGCCACTTTTGGATACCCTGTGGGCCAGAGGTGTGAATGCCACCAGTACGGATGCCTCTTGGAAACACGGCACTAGGGAAGAGGGCCAGGCAGCCTTGGAAGTGGGCTTGGGCTGTTTGGGTCCTAATTCCAGGTCATGATTTCACATCTCTAAAGCATGGTCTCCATGTGGGAGCGTAGCCCTGGGGGGTTGTGTGTTCCTCACCCCTCAGGGAAGGCTGTGGCCAGAGGACAGCTGTATAGGGCCCCCAAAGTGCAGGGCTCAGGGTAGGGGCCCCTCTTGCTCAAATCTAAGAGAATACTACTTGGGACTGCTCTGACCAATATGGTATCCATTAGACACATGTGGCTATGTACATTCAAATTCATTAAGATTTAGTACAATTTAAAGTCACCTTCTCAGTTGCATTAGCTACATCTCAAGAGCTCCAGAGCCAAGGGTAGCTCATGGCTTCCGCATTGGCCATCACAGATATGGGACTGTGCCGTCGTCACAGAAAGTTCTATCGGACGGCACTGGTCCCGGAGGCTCGGGGAAGTTGAGGCGATTTGTCTAGGGTCATCTAGCGAGATTGGTCTGGGGCTCAAATTTGGACTTAAGTCCGTCTGATTCTAAATTCTCTGTTCATTTTCTTTCCTGGACCTTGGAAGGGCCCACTTGGCCTCTCCCAGTCTGTTCCTTCATCTGTGAAGCAAAAATAAAGCCCTCAAATGGCTGTGATGAGGACCACAAGACATCACGCCTATAAAACGCCCAGTAGGTTTGTCATTGGGTCTTCGTAAATTTGCTTTCTTCTCCAGCTGGAAAACGAAACAGAAAAATGGCTTGAAAGTGGATGAAAGGCGCTCGCTCCCTGGTAAACACTTGCATGATTATATACCTGCATTGGAAAGACAACTCATTTTGATGAGAGATAGAGGGTTCGCTAATTAAACTCCAAAGCTAGCATTTTTGTTTGAAAGATAAAAATAATTTCACATGAAACTGGGATTTTTTTTTTTTTAAAGGTGTGGGGAGTATATTCATTCTCTGATTATTTATAACCAAGAGACAGGGAAGAATCCATTAGACAGTAAAACTCCGCACTTAATAGCTGGATCCGTTTTCTTATAAATGCTACTTTCGAGACTAAAAAAGGCTTGCTTTTGAAAATGTCTTCTCATAGAATAGAAAGTTAAGTATCCTTGACTAACTGCGAGGATGCTGGTCCAAGCCTTCACCCTCCTGTTCTGTGACCTCGAATTTGATCTTCTAGACTGAAAGAGGACATATGGATCCTTCATTGAGGGAAGCTTTCTAATGCCCCCAATGCTGAAGATACTCCTTCCTTCCTTCATTCACTGATTCAAAAAATATTTATTTAGTGCCCACCACTGCGGATGAGGCCATGAGCAAAGAGGACAGAACCTTTGCTCACAGAACTTCCATTCTAGGCTGCGAAGACAGATCATCAACAAACAAAGAAAGATATAGTGTGTCAGGTGATGATAAATACACTAACAAAGCATGAATCCAACGTGAGGTGATAAAACACAATGTGAGGGGGGAGATGGTGATATCTTAGATCCGGGGGATTCGAGAAGCTTCTTTGAGAAGGCACTTGAGTAGATTCCTGCAGGAAATGAGGAAGTGAGTCTGGTGCAAGAATGGTCCAGGCAGGGGGCCTCGCAAAAGCAAAATTCTGAGATGGAGAAAGTCTTCACAGGTTGGAAGAACAGAAGGGCTGACCGTGGCTAGAGCTGGGATGGACAGCTGAGCAGGCCAGAGAGGGAGAGGAGGAAGGGGTGAAGTCGGAGAGCTGACCAGAGACTAGATCACAGAGTTGCAAAGTATGGCCTGTGAGCCAAATCCAGCCCGATGGCCGAGTTTCTAAATCGTTTTATTGTCACACAACCACACCCATTGGTTTGCTCTGGTCTGTGGGTGCTTCCACACTGCAGTGAGAGATAAGTTGTTGTGACAGAGACCTTATGGCTTGCAAAACCTACAATATTTACTATCTGGCCTTTCACATGGAAAACGTTCTGTCTCCAGCTTTAGATTGTTATCTGACTAGGGCATCTTTTACTGTATCACCTTATTTTCAATCTGGCTGTGCTATGATAACATGTCACAAAACGGAATATAGCTAGATTTTTTTCCCCCAAACAATGTAAGCATCTCTGTTTTGGGTGACTTCTGTTTGAATATATTTCTACCAGGTTCTCCTTCCCATTTAATCTTTCCTTCTTTCTCTCTGCTTATCTTTTTTCTTGATTACTCCATTCTTTTGTATTGATACTTTTTTTTTCAAGATTTTTATTTCTAGGTAATCTCTACATCCAACACGAGGCTTGAACTCCCATCCCTGAGATGGAGAATTAGACACTCTACTGACGGAGCCAGCCGGGCACCCTGATCCTTCCCGCCCACCCCTCCACTTTCAGTTTGTGGATTTATTTGTAAAAGAGGGCACAGATAAAGTTGACATGTCTTGATAAGGTTCTGGATTAGCAATTTTCCTAATAAAAATGTTTCCTAATTTGAAATTTAACTCCTATTATGAGCGCTTGCTTTGTAAGCTAAAGAATGTATAGAAAGCAAAAATGCAAGACAAAACCAGACTTAAGTAAGAATAGAATACCTGAAGCCTGTAGTGTCTACAAAGTATCTGAAATTGGTATCAGTTAGAAGTTATAACCTCTGCTTTAAAAGATTTTTTTAGGGGCGCCTGGGTGGCTCAGTCAGTTAAGCAGCTGACTTCGGCTCAGGTCATGATCTCGTGGTCCGTGAGTTCGAGCCCCGCGTCGGGCTCTGTGCTGACCGCTCAGAGCTTGGAGCCTGTTTCAGATTCTGTGTCTCCCTCTCTCTGACCCTCCCCTGTTCATGCTCTGTCTCTGTCTCAAAAATAAATAAACGTTAAAAAAAATTAAAAAAAATATTTTTTTTATTGTGGTATACAAACATAAGATTTAACAACTTAAAAAAAATTTATTTCTTTTACCTCCCCTGTTCATGCTCTGTCTCTGTCTCAAAAATAAATAAACGTTAAAAAAAATTAAAAAAAATATTTTTTTTATTGTGGTATACAAACATAAGATTTAACAACTTAAAAAAAATTTATTTCTTTTAATGTTTACTTTTGAGACAGAGAGAGACAGAGCACGCGTGGGGGAGGAGCTGAGAGAGAGGGAGGGAGACCCAGAATCCGAAGCAGGCTCCAGGCTCTGAGCTGTCAGCACAGAGCCCAACGCGGGGCTCGAACTCACAAACCGTGAGATCGTGACCCGCGCCGAAACCAAGAGTCAGAGGCTTAACCAAGCGAGCTACCCAGGCACTCCAGAGTATTGACATTTTTAAGATTCCCTTTTCCCCTTCAAGTCAAATGTACACAGGATTTATATGTCGTAATGGGTTAACTTTGCAAACATTTTTCCTGGCTGAGTCATGTAATAAATCCCAGCGAAAAGATTTCCCCCGAGAGCTAATTTCTTGTTGCTTGATTGGTTTTTTTAAGTAGTTATCACCCCGTCAAGCCTGAACACCCGCTTCCTGCGCCCTGCCTTGGCTTGCCACCTCCTTTTGAAACAGTACTCTCCAGCTGCTTCCTGACAAAAGGGTGCACGGGAGTGCCAGACCGTGCATTTCTGAAAATAGCCTTAATCTACATTCACACCTGATCAGCAATGTGGCCGGTTCTAGAATTCCCCGCTGGAATTTATTTATTTTCTTTTGGAACTTTGAAGACATTCACCATTGTTTCCTGGTTTGCCGTCGAAAAGTCCAAAGCGAGTCTTACACCTGATCTTTTGGATGTGACAATTTGCTTGCTGGAAGCTTGAGAGATCTCTTTTCCCGTGATGTTTCCAAATTTCACAATCACCATCACGCGCCTTGGCGTTAGTCTATTTTTGTCCACTGCATTGGGCCCTGGGTGGGTTCTTTCCATCTGGACTCTCTTATTCACCTGGGAAATTTTCTTGACATAGTTTGAATAAGACTTTCTTCCTTCTATTTTTTCTCTTTCTCTCTTTTTTTTCCCTAAAGTTCTTATTATTTGAACATTGGGCTTCCTGGACTTTTTTTTTTTTTTTTTTTTTTTTTTTTAATTCTCTACTTCTTTGTGCTATTTTGGGGAAGGAGGGGGCAGATTTCCTCAACTCTATCTTCCAACCCTTTTACTGCGTTTCAAATCTCTCCTTTTTCCCCAGATTTTTTGTTCTCTGTTTCTTTTTATAGTATCCAATTTCCATATCTTTGCGTGTGTTTCTGAGGGTATTAATGATAGCAAACGGCATAGAGATCTTCAGCAGCAAGGCCATTCGGCCGACTTCTGCTTGGAAAACAAAACACCTGCTGTGGGGAGTGGGTGAGCAAGAAGGGGGTGTGCTCCAGGAGAGGGAGTCTTTTGGGAGGGAGGAGTGAGAAAGAAAGAAAGAAGAGAGAAGATGATGCAGTTGCCGAAAGTAATGGACTTTGGAGACAGTGGTGGGCAAAAAGATTTTTAAAGGAAATCTTGTTTGGTTTTGTGTCATGCAATTTCCCCTTTTTGCATGCTTGTTGAGAGATCTTGGAAATCAGACCTGCTTTGCTTGTCAAGGCTTTCGTAGCTGTGTTTTATACTTCTTTTGGATGTGACCCAGTGCCTGGGGCTACCTTTAGGGCAACGCATTTTTATTTGGATGACACCGGATTCCCTGGGGCAATCTGATTCACCTGGGACCTCGTTTGGGAAGTTACTCTTCTCTGCGGAGGGGGTAGAGTAGTACTATCCTTGTCAGAAAGAGCTTTCTAAATTAGATGGAGAATTACAGGTCCAGGCAAGCCAAGTAGCCGTTTCTAGGCCATTATTAAATAGCATAAGGCATTCGGGGCGCCTGGGTGGCTCCGTCGGTTTAAGCGTCCGACTTCGGCTCAGGTCATGATCTCACGGTCCATGAGTTCGAGCCCCGCCTCGGGCTCTGTGCTGGCAGCTCAGAGCCTGGAGCCTGCTTCGGATTCTGTGCCTCCCTCTCTCTCTGCCCCTTCCCTGCTCGGGCTCTGTCTCTCTCTCTCTCTCTCTCTCAAAAATAAATAAACATTAAAAAAAGATAGCACAAGGCATTCTTCGGAGGCCCTCAGAAAACGCAGAGCTTTGTAAGAAGAGACTTGAAGAGGTTGTCACGAAAGGAAACCAGGAAATCCAAGGAGAAAACAAGACCCACATTGGACCTGAACCGCCGTGAACGGAAACAGTCTTTTGCTTCCCGAGATATATGGTTTTACCTGTAAGATTTTGCCTGTAAGGTTTTCCCAAATGCTTCAGAAGACGAAGATGAGAGTTAGTGTCAGAACTCTTGTGATTCCTGAGCACGAAGCCCAGAACAGATGGCTGGCTGCCGGTCCAGAGCAGAGTCAGGAATTCTGCAATGAGGGAGGGGGGGCGGCACTGGCCTGCTGACGCTGGGCCCCGGGCTCATCCTGTTCACGCTCAGTTCAGTTCAGAGAAGGGGCATGCTGCTGCTCAGATCTGGTGTCTTTGTAAAGTCTCCCACTCAAGAGCTCACTGACAAAGCAGCGTGAGCAGTATAGTCCCATTTTTGAAACTTGTCGCTAGATAGACCCAGGTCTACTTGCATAGAAAAAAAAGATAGAAATTGACGACGTAAACGGTGCACAGCACCGTTTGGAACAGTGAGGCTCTACGTGGTTTGAAATTTTTCTTGCCCCACGTCTGTGTTTTCCAGATGGTTTAATAAGAGATGGTTACTTTCTTTATCCAATATTAATTAATTAATTAATTTTCGAGAGAGAGAGAGAGAGAGAGAGAGAGAGAGGTGGGGAAGAGCAGAGAGAGAGAGAGGGAGACAGACAATCCCAAGCAGGCTCTGCACTGTCAGTACCAAGCCCCACATGGAGCTCAAACTCGCAAACCGTGAGCTCGTGACCTGAGCTGAAATCAAGAGTCCGATGCTCAACCAACGGAGCCACCCAGGCTCCCTGATATGATTACATTTATAATAAAGTAAAAAGTTAGTATTTCAGCAATGATGATAATGGCTGCGGTTACGCTCGCGGACATGTGGCAGACAGGCTGTATGCGAGGGTCCTCACAGGCATTATCCTATTTCCTCCTTAGGGCATCTGGGCATCCGGCGAAGCAGAGACCTTCCTTAATGCTCTTTCTGCAGAGGAGAAAACCCAGATGTGGACGCACAGACCTCAGCTCCTGCTGCTAGTGAGAAGCAGCATGGGAATCTTGGTGGCTTCCAAAGCTCGTGTTTTTAAATTTTTTGTTTGTTTGTGTTTACCCTCGTGACATGTTTCCTGAGGAAATGCCCTGTGAGGAAAGATGTTCAAAGTAGACATTTTTTTCCTCCAGGGATGTTGTGCCTTCTAAAATGACAACCCTATAAGAAATGCGTCGGCATGTGTGGAAGAAATTTGCATGTGTAAATAATCCTTTTAGGTTGGGCAGGTTATAAAGTATATATATATATTTTTTTCTTTTGATTTTCCCTATGCCCTTTGCAGGTATTTTAGTCCTAGAATAAGAAATGCAATAATAATAATAATAATAATAATAATAAAGAGATCTGTCTGAAAAGCCAGTGTTTCCTTGGCATGTCAGCAGGATGCCAAATTCTTACCATTTTAAAACAAAAATACGAAAGACTGTTCTGGCAGCCTTCACAGCCCAGAGCCATAATCTCAGGTTTGGAAGAGTGAGCGAGGAAAATGCTATTCAGGCCTTTGGACCTCTGATGCGATTATATGTCCTGTATCCCCAGGACTCTGATGGGCTTGTGTTGTCATCAGGGCTCCCCAGAGCCAAAAAGGTCCTGCCTTCCCAGTATCTGCGGCAGCTAAGCCTGGCTTTGCTGTAGGATTGCCACAGAATCTTCGTTTCTGTCTGGACCATGATCACTTCTGAGCCTCAGATACAGGCATTAGAAAAACGAAGCTGGCTTTTTTTTGGGGGGAATCATTTTCTTAGAACATCGAAATTATTTTTCTGCGGGGGAGGGTATTTGGATCTTTCTGACCAGGTCGTATTTCAGCCAAGAAAGGGATGCACATGAACTTGAAAAGAGTACTTCGGTTCAATGGTCAGGAGTCAGGAGACGTTGTGCCACATCACCCCATCCTTATTGTCCTCAGAGCTTATTATCTTTCCGCGTTATCAATCCACTGTCTACACATCCCAGAGTGAAAAGAACCCTCATCAGATCAGCCCTGCGTTTTACATCATTCAGTGGCTCCCCAGTCCTCCCACGACCAAGTCCCCAGTCAAGGCCCTTCCGCTTGGCCTCCTTTGCCAGCTTTGCCTGTAACAAATGGCTCTCCTCATTCAACTGCACTCCATTCACTGAAAACTGCTTGTCGCCCCTCCAATATGCCATGCACCCCAAAGTTCTCTCTTTACTCATCTCGTTTCCAGTGCCCAGAATGCTAGCCTGACTTCTTGTGCCCCTGGAAAACTCGCCGGGGTTCTATTAAATTGAGCTCAAATGCAACTACTTCTAGGAAGCTCTTCCTGACGGTCCCTGCTTCCTTCTTCTCTGTTTCATGTTTTCTGTTGACTTACTTCCTCCGGTACCCCGGGCCAGGCCGGGCCTCCATGTACTCTCTACACGCCTCCGGTGCAGCACTGGGCACACGGGTCTGTGATTAGGAATAAGGAGTGGTTGCCGGTATGGATTTTGAAGTCAGATGCACTTGGGTTAGGATTCCAGATGCCCCACTGGTTGACCGTGTGACTCGGGGCAGGTTATCACACCTGTCTCAGTCAGTTTCCTATCCACAAACTGGAAAGTAGTAGAACCTCCCTGCAAGGTTGCGAAAGTCAAAGGAGATCATGCATGTAAAATTCAGCCATGGTACCCGGAATATTGAAACTTTCAGTGAGCAACCCCTGCTGTTCTTATTTCTATCGCTGATTGGCTCTGTGTCTGTGATTACAGGATCTTCAAGAGTAGAATCGTGGCTGGTTCGTTTCTCTAACGTAAGTGCTCAGCATGAGGCCTTGCTCAGCCAGGCGTCGGTCAGAAGACTTTCTGGATTGCTGACTGCAAAGTCCCTATGGAGGGCTGCTGTCCTGGAATAATGGAAAATCAATATTCCAGTCACAATGTGAGTTGATACGGGTACCTAGCGCCATCCCAAAGCAGAGCCTGGCCTCAGATCCCAACGGGAGCTCGTATTTGCAATGCTAACTCCACTTCTCCACTACCCTGCAGGCTCCTTTGCAAATTTTATGCCTCAAAGACTAGAGAAAACATGTGCAAATTCCCAGGGACTTGGGAGAGACTCTCTTCTCACGTCTTTCCGTCTTGGGGCCTGGGCAGGAAGGCAGGTTTGAGGGGGCCGGGCTCTGCCCTTCGTGGGCTGCAAGGTTCGGCTTCGGCCACCTATGGCTTCTTGAGCCTTGTTCTGTGAAATGTGGGTGGAACTGTGACTCCCAGGGCCGAGCTGCCTGGCAGAGGGCAGGTGCTCCATCAGCGAAACATTATGAACAGTAACGTTGGATCGGATTGAACGCACTGGGAGTCATTTCACTTGAAAGGCCTCGGGGTGACCTGCCTGATGGCAACGCATTTGTCAAGGGGCTGGGGGAGTCCAGGGAGGAAGAGACCAGGGGTGGCCAAAGCGGTTGCCCGGTAACCAAGTCTTAGCCATAAGAGGGGAGTGAGGCTGTTAAGTAGACTGTGCTATTCCCCATGCCCCTGGACCAGCGGCCTGGGAGCTCAGCTGGATTCTGGCAAGAGAACGCATGCACGTAGTGGGGAAAGGGCGCCATTCTCCCACCCCACTTTGCTAGGCATTCTTGTGGCTTGACCCAGGGGCATCTCTCCTGGGCAGCAGACTGCTCTGGCGCCCAGAACAACGGAACACCCGGGAGAGCTGCCATGACAGAGGCAGAAAAGCTGGCGTGGGCCTGCGACAGGGTCTGGAGGCGCAGAGGTGGCACCCACTATTCCTGCCGCAGTCGCTCTGGGGCGCTGCTTTCCCAGAGGGGCCGCAGGAGGGAGGGACACGCCACGCAGAGGGCAGGCAGGGAGACACGGCAGCCCTAGCGGGAACCCCCGGGGCCACCCAGCAGCCTTTGCGGCTGGTATGCACCTGCCACCCGGGGAGGCCCACGGGGCAGGGGGCGGAGGGATTTCTGTGTCCGGGAGAGTGGCCTGGGACCCATAGCCCCCGACACAGAGGGGTGACTCTTGCACGTGCACTGAAGGCCTCCAAAGAAGACGGACCCGGCGTGGCGTGGACCTGGGGAGCCTGGCTGGGAGAGCAGAGACTTCAGAGTGGCAGAGGGCACACGGGGGGGGGGGGGCTGGGGCCTTCTGGGACGACTTGGGGTGCGCCAGCCCTGGTGGCCCACGAGCCAGGGCAAGCGGAGCCACCACCGCTCTTGCTGACTCGTTCCCACGCACGAGCTGGGGCGGCTGCGGGGAATTTGGGGTTACAAACCCGGGGGCTGGCAAGCCTAAGGTGCTGCTGGGGCAAAAATGAAAACAAGCAGGGGCCTTACCCTCCACGGTGTCCGGGGTGCATGTGGCATTTCAATGGGATGAATCCCCGAAGAGCTTCCCTCAGAATATTAGCCGAACTTCATACTCCAAAACGTCTTCCCTTCCTCTCGCAATTTGTTATAATTACCTTTGTTCTCTCCTCTCTTGTCGGCCTTGCAAACTCTGAGATGAGGAGCTTCAATTAACATTTGCATGCATTAGACTCTTGAAAGAAGGCTTTCTTCCCTTGCAGGCCTTGGCAGGGGGAGCCCCCTCCTCCCTGGACTCCGACCTCCTGACCCAGCTGGGTGGGTGGGTGGGCACTGGGGGGGGGGGGGAGCGGAGGGATGGAGAGTGGCGAGGCGGGCTGGGACCCGGCAGGGCAGTGAGAACACGAGCCAGCTGTACCCACCTGAGAGCACCTCTGCCCCTTGCCTGCCCCAAGGCACTGCTCGATCTTTGGCTGTCCTTGGGTCCCTTCTTTCTGCGGCCCCTCCCTCTGATGTCAGCTCAGCTCTTTTTTTTTTTTTTTTAATTTTTTAAAATGTTTACTTATTATTGAGAGATAGGGAGAGACAGAACATGAGCAGGGGAGGGGCAGAGAGAGAGAGGGAAAGAGACACAGAATCTGAAGCAGGCTCCAGGCTCTGAGCTGTCAGCCCAGAGTCCAACGCGGGGCTCAGACAGCTCAAACCCATGAACCCCGGGGGGATCATGACCTGAGCTGAAGTCAGGCGCTTCAATGACTGAGCCACCCAGGTGCCCCTGCTCTTCGCCTTTTCTTATCCGCACTGTCAGATCAATCCGCACGCTTTGTCGCTGGAGGTTAGGAAAGCGCTGTGATTGTCTGGTTAAGTCTGTCCCACAAGTGGGCAGTGGGAGAGGCAGGGCTGTCCTTGGATGGGTCACAGGGCAGGACTCCGAGATGCCAGTTTTGGGGTCAGGTAGGGCGGTCTGCCTTTGAGAGCCGCATCTCCTCATCTACAAAGTGGGGCTACTTAGGGGCGCCTGGGTGGTGCAGTCGGTTAAGCGTCTGACTTCAGCCAGGTCACGATCTCGCGGTCCGTGAGTTCGAGCCCCGCGTCGGGCTCTGGGCTGATGGCTCAGAGCCTGGAGCCTGTTTCCGATTCTGTGGCTCCTTCTCTCTCTGCCCCTCCCCCGTTCATGCTCTGTCTCTCTCTGTCCCAAAAATAAATAAACGTTGAAAAAAAAAGATCCTTTAAAAAGTGGGGCTACTTATGTCCCCTTGCACTCAGCGGATGCCTCCTGACAAAAAACTGGGGCGAGGGGGGAGATAGCCACACAGCACGTGCTGAAACCAGCTTGTCTGACAGAAGACCGCCGTGCAGTGGGGACAAATCCAACAACACTCTCCTACCGGCTGCTGCATCTGTAGCATCTGCTCGAGGGGCGGGGGGCATAATTCATCTGGAGCAGAGCTGGTCTCTGGTGAGGGGAACATCGTCGTGGGCTTTGGGGGTTTGCAGGCGAGACAAGCCTGCTCTGGGGACGAAGAGGCGGTTGTGGATGTTAACCGGCTTTGGGAGCAGGTGGGAGCAGGTGGGAGCTGAAGGCAGGCAGCCGGGAGCCAAGTGGCTTGGTAAAGTGGGGAGCAGGAGAGAGGGCTTGGGTCTGAGCGGGAGAAGACACCGGGCAGAGGCAGCAGGCTGGACCACAGACAGACGTGGCTGTGCTCTTGAACGGCTGGGCTCCACTGAAACTTCAGTGTTCACTTTCTGGAAAAAATACATACATGTAAATCCACAGACTTTCTCTGGAAAGATAGATAAGTTGCTAAAAGAAATGGTTCCTTTTTGGAATAAGAGACTGGTGCATGAGGAATCTTCACTTTTGAGCCACATACTGTTTTGTGTATGTGTGCTAATAAAGTCATCTCAAATACCAGTTCTCTTGTTTTGCTCTGGAATTTGTCCGTAATAGCCTCAAGTCCAGTAAACGCCAAAGGACTCTGCACTCAGCTCCGTGCTGCCCCCAGCATGTGAAAGGAGGCGCCGGTTTCTCCCCATCTGGGAGAAGGAGACCCCGTACTCCTGTGCCCCAGGGGAGAAGAGGGAAGGTCTTCTGGGTGAGAATCAGTGACAGTTGTGCCCAGGGAGCCCTCAGAAATGTTCGGGAGGAAGCTGGCTTTCCCATAGTCCAACAGGACGGGGACTTGGGTTACTTGGCTTGGCAGTTACGTTACCGAAAGGGTGATCTCTTTGACTTTGAGGACGTGGAAGCTGTCAGAGTAAAGCAGATTGCCATGTGAGAGAAAGAAAAAGAAGAAAAGATCAGGCACACTAGCTCGGAGCTAGGGGTCATCGCCTACTTAATCTTGCAAAACCCTCACTCTGCTTTCTGGGGTGAGTTGTCGTATTCCCATTTGACTGATTAAGATACTGAGGCTCGGAAGTGACGTAACCTGCTTAAGGTTTAGCGATCTGACTCCAGGTTCAGAATGCTTTCCAGCACCTGTAAGCACCTCCCTGGTGGGAGGGCAGGGGAGGAAATGGGGAGATAGGGTGGACTCTGGAGGGGGCAAGCAGGTGGGACTGGAAGATCATTGAGAACTGGCTCATTAGCCCAGTGGGTTTGAATAATTCCAGGACACCTCCAAAATCCCTGATCTCACTTCCAAATTAGAGCAGAGCACCTCTGGGAAAAAAAAAAAAAGTGCTTTGAAAGTTGGCAAGAAGTCTCTTCGGAAGCGCACGGTGGCAGGGGAGGTGGAGCGGGTCAGGGAAGACTGCAGATGGGGTCATTTAGGGACGGCTGGCGTAGCTCTTGAATACGAGCATGGCGGCCAAGTCGGTTTCTGTAATGGCACCGACTGAGTCACGCCCTGCTGATCTGAACTGTTCGTGTGGTAAAGAGCAGAAAATCCGAGTGAAACTAGCTCAGAATATTTATGGAGTCATTTCACTAAATAGTCCAGGGGCAAGTCTTTCATGTGATGAGACCCAGGACTCAGGGGCCAGTTGACGTACTTCATCTCTCAGCCCCATTCCTTGGGGACGATCTCGTCTCAGACCGGCTTTTGCCTAGGGTTCGCCCCATGATGGTGGCCAGAAATGCCTGGGGTTGCATCTTCATTAATGTCCAGCAGGAAAAAGAGAGGGCTTCTCCTGAGCTCCTTTGCATGAAGAGAAAACTTTTGCTCATTGGCTCCTTGGGTCTAATTGGGAAACCGCCCAGTAGGCAGTTGGGAGGCTTGATGTAGGTTCAATGTCATCCGCACCAAATGATCCGAAGGGGAGAAATGGATTCACAGGCGCTTGTTGGTATTCTTCATGACTATCACGGCTGGCAAGCTGAGAAGGGGTGGAGGGACGGACACTTTTTTCTTGTGGACAGACTACCTACCCACTGATGGGCCCACAACTCTCGTCAATGGGGTGTGGGGACAAAGGTGAAGTTCTGAGTGGGAACCCCAGCCTGTTCCGGCAGCCGAACCAGAGGCAAGGGTTGCTTGAAAAGAGTGCTGGTGGATATTTTGAGGTCTCCTGATGTTGGCAGGGGAAGCATGATGGGTATTTGAACAGTTTATTTTTCTTTTCCTTCGACTGTTTTAATATGAAAAATTTCAAACATACAGAAAATGATGCGATGATCACCTGAGTATCCAACACTTCAACAGGAGGGAAGTCCAAGCCTTTTGCAATGCTTCTGGAGAGAGAAAACACTGGACGATTCTCCGCCTAATTTGGGCACGTTTTATGGGGGTGGAGTTGGTAATGGTGGTGGTAAGTCTTACCTGCTAGACACAACTTTATACTGTTTAATACAGCTTTCCGGGAACTTTGACATAGTCATTTCGTATAGTTCTAGAAGCCAGCAATGAAACGGCTTTCCATCCCTTTCCTACATAGGTAATAGAGGTTCATGCAGGCAGTGATGTTCCCTGTTCCAGTTTCTAGGAGTGATATATTCAAGTGGGGCTCCTCCTCATGAGTATTTCCCCAAGCTGGGAGATTTTACATAACCTCTCTGACAATTTAGGCTATTTCCATGAGCTATGTGCACTACGTTGCACAAAGTAAATGAAAAAAAATATTTATTTATTTTTGAGAGAGAGAGGAAGAGAGAGAGAGAGAGAGAAAATCTCAAGCAGGCTCCATGCTGTCAGCGCAAAGCCCGAGGCGGGGCTCGATCTTACGGACTGCGAGATCATGACCTGAGCCAAAATCAAGGGTCAGATGCCAAACTGAGCCACCCAGGTGTTCTGATACTTTTCTTTAAATAGACTTCGAACAACTCCTGCTTTTGCTCAACCCATCTCCTGGCTCATGGTGGTTTATTGAGCATCTTTGGTGTGCCTTGGCTTGAGGGGGGTCACGTCAATCCCTCCTTTTATTTTAGTCGACGTTCTCCCTGTGTGGCTGTGTCCAGATTTCTCCTTTTCATAAGGACACCAGTTGTGCTGTATTAGGGGTCCACCTTACTCCAGTAGGACTTCATCTTTGTTTAACTAATTACATCCGCAATGACTCTATTTACAGATAAGGTCACATTCTGAGGTGCTGGGGGCTAAGACTTCAACATGTCTTTTGGGGGAGGGTGTAGTTCAACCCATAACGGGTTGTCACAGAATTCTGTGACATCTAACACAAACTACACCATAACGTATTGCACACAATTTCCAAATCCAGCTTCTTTAAACTAGGGTGAGAATTCAGGCCTCCGAATTCTAAATCTCTAAATCTGAGCATAAAATTTCCAGGATTTGTTTACTTTTCCCTATTCTTTTTATAGCTGTCTTCTTGCCCACCTAACTCAGCAGCAGAATTTATCATGTTGTTTTCTAGAAAGTTACCTTTATCACATCTCTCTAAAGCATTCAATCTGATTTTCATATGATTTGGCTTTTCTTTCTTTTCTTACTCATATTTTATTGATTTCCGTGTTATTTAAAATTTGAGGGGCACCCGGACGGCTCAGTCGGTGAAGCATCCGACATCGGCTCAGGTCATGATCTCACGGTTCATGGGTTTGAGTCCCGTGTCGGGATCTATGGTGACAGCTTGGAGCCTGGAGCCTGTTTCAGATTCTGTGTCACCCTCTCTCTCTGCCCCTCCCCTGCTTGCTCTCTGTCTCTGTGTCTCTCTCTCAAAAATAAATAAATGTTAAAAAAATAAAAAAAAAATTTTAGTTGAATCACATACTTATAATAAGAACCCAACTGGCATTACTTGGCTGGAGAACAGACCCATGTGTCTCTTGGTGAACAAGCAGAAGTCCACGGTTGGGTGACAAAGTTAGTATCCACAGCGATGAAAGTATCAGTCAACCAACGTGATTGAGGAAATGGAGAGTTTGGGAAAGTGGATGTTGGGTAAGAGACCCTCTCTTATACATAACTATTGGAAAGTGTGTGCCCCCCAAACCACCTCACCACCAGTGGGATGTACCATACTTTGGAAAACACTCTCGTTTAGTCCTTGGGTTATTGTTTTTAAAACGTTTGTAAGTGCCTACTTGGAGTCAGGCCTGTATTAAGTGTCGGAGGCGGAGAAAAATGATTAAAACGCAGCCTTAATATTCTCAGCGTGGTGGGGGAGAAAATAGCAATGGGTGGAAATTCCATTCTACTCATCTCCCGGAGCCACAGAAGTTGTTTGAAGTATATTTGGAAAGAATGTGACTGTATGAGTCAGGTTTCTCCAGAAAGAGAACCAATAGATTATAGGATATGTATGTATGTATGTATGTATGCATTTTAAGGAATTGGCTCGTGCAGTTATGGAGGTCCGGCAAGTCCAAAATCTACATGATGAGCCAGCAGGCTAGAGATGCAGGAAAGAACTAATGTTGCCGATCACGTCTGAAGGCCATCTGCTGGCAGCATCCCTTCTTGCTCAGAGGAGGTCAGTCTTTGTTCTAGTCAGGTTTTCAACTGATCGGACAAAGCCCTCCCACGTTATGGCAGATAATCTGCTTTACTCAAAGTCCACCTATGTGAATGCTAATCTCATCCACAAAACACCCTCACGGAAACATCCAGAAAAATGTTTGACCGAATATCCGGGCACCGTGGCCCAGCCAAGTTGGCACAAAAAAATGAACCATCACGGTGTCATAAGACCGTCCTGCTAGTTCAAGTTCTTCCTCTTTGACAGCCCTCCTTTATCCCTGTATCAGAGACATAGATCTTTCCAGAACAACTGTCGGCTCTTTACAAGCCACCCACAACCCCTTTGTCTATAGAGGAAATCCAAATGCTCACCTCAGTGTGGTCCTGCTGTTTCTAGGCTTGTCTCCCTTATTTTTGGCCACATGCCCATTGTGCAGCCTTCGGGGACTTCGGACTGTGCCTGGACCTGACCCCTGAATGTTGTCCTCTGTGCCCGGAGTGCCTTCCTTCTCTCCATCTAATGCGTAGCTTTCAAGGTTCAGCTCCACGGTGTCTCCCTTGGGGAGTCTCCCCAAGCACCTGAGCAGAATGCATCCCTCCTTCCTTTGGGACTCCAGAGCACATCATGTGTCTCTCTGTCACTGCACTTGTCCTGCTGAATCAGGACTGTCATTTATATTACCCGTTTCCCCCGCTAGAAGGGAAGTGCTGGGAGGTGAGGGCCACATTCCTTCTTCCTCATACTCTTCTCCCTGAGGCCTGGCACATAATAGTGGCTCAGTAAATAAGAATGATGGAATGATGGCTGTCGGGAGCTGGTGTTCCTCTTTATATGTGTGGGGAGCTTGGAGGTGAAGATTGAAAGAAGGGGGAAAATTCTTCCACGTGTTCCTGTGTTCTATAGCCAAGGGAAGCAGCAGAGTCAAATAAAGAAAGTTTCCTTAATGGAAATGTGTCCAGTAGAATCTTCTTGAATACATGAGAAAAAGCATTAGGGATAAGACACCCTCAGGGAAAGCAAGGAGAATTTTTGGGGGGTGCTTGAGATTTGGCCTAAAGTTTCCCTGATGCTCGCTCTTCCTGGGCCATGGTTTGGGGAATGGTCAGGCCTGAACTCTGCGTCCAGCAAAGGAGGTCCTTTATTACAAACTCCACCAAATCAGCTGCAGGCCTCTATCTGCTGAGGAGGTTTCAACAGGGCCCTGAGCAAGGGCCGATAGTGTCAGAACCAGAAGGAAAAGTGAGTCCGGCACCTGAATGCCATTTTCTTAGAGAATGCTGTTTCAATCAGAGGCCCCCAACATTTCCAGGGAGGGACCGCTGTGTCTCTTACATTATTCCCGAAGGAATACGTCAGTCAAAACTCTTCCGTCTCAGCTGAAGAAGATGGCCTTTGTTTGAATGCCACCAAGCAGCTCTCGGGAAACCAGTGGGGTGTCCTACAATTCAACTCATTCTGACACCATCTACCGGGAAAATGATGCAGCACTTTTAGAGAGAGTAAAGGGGGAGTCCTAATTTAGCTGGTGCCTCGGTCAGGTCCTCTGCTGTAACAGAATACCACTGACTGGGTGGCTTAAACAACACGGTTATTTCCCACAGTTCTGGAGACCGGAAGTCTGAGATCAGGGAGCCAGCGTGGCTGGGTTCCGGTGAGAGCCCTCTGCCGGGTCTGCGAAGGATGGCCTCCTGCTGTGTCTTCACATGGCGGGAGGAGAGAGAGGGAGAGAGAGAGGAAGCGAGCTCTCTTCTTACAAAACAGCTAATCCCATCATGGAGGACCCCACCCTCCTCCCCTATCATCCCCCAAAGGCCCCACCTCCTAATACCATCACACTGCACCCTGGGAGGACGCAAACATGCAGCCGATGACATCTCACATCTCGGATGGCCAGGGGGAGCCCTCTTGAGGTGACATGGGACCTGAAGCCCCAGAGATGAGTTTGCCAGATAGAGAGGGGAAGAAACAAACAGGTCAGGGAAGGTGGAAAGAGAAGGTGACTCTGGAGTTAGGTGTTAGAGGGTAGGTTGGTACTTACATGGAGGGAGGGGAAGGACGGGGGCAGTAGGGGGTGAAAACAGGCTCCCAGGTCCTCGAGGAGAGGAGCGCCCCATTCTGGTGGCGGGCAGCGGGGAGCAGGAAGTGATACTTGGAGGAGACCGGGGCCCAAGCCACCTTAGCCCACACTCGGCCACCTTCACGGGCGCTGAGCTGACTTTTTGAGTTCTTCCTGGGACTTTATGAAGCGGTCGCTGTTGATTTTAATGGAAATGGGCATAAATTATTCAGAGAGTTACAACTGAGAGTTAGTCACTGTTACACAAGGAAGAAAAATAACGTTCACGGAGCACTGACCACAGGCTAAGGAGTGGACACAAGCTGTTCACTCCTTCGGAAAAAGCTCTACAGCTGCCCAGCCTTTTTTGGGGGTTCTGGAACATTCCAGCGGCTTCCTGCCCCACAACCTAAGCACCTGCTTGACTGGGTAGCTGTTCATCACCACCTTCCATGTTTAGTTTCTGTTGACCCTTCAGATGTGGGGCAGCGGGGGAGGGGGATCTTACAGCTCTCTGGAGAGGCTTCCCTGAGCACCCAGCCTGAATCTGCACCTCTCTCAGCCGCGCTGACTTTCTGTCATTTTACTCCGGTTTTGAAGGATTTCTTTGCACTTCCCACAACTTGTGATTTTTTATATTGCTCTTCCCACTGCACTGCAAATTTTGCAAAGTCAGGGGCCATTTCTGTGCTGCTCATCCCCAAGGCCCCGGGTCTGACAGAGCCCCTGACACATGGTCGGTACTGAATGGATCGTTTGAAATGAAATGAACGAAAATGAGCTAGACCCCACGCTAAGAACTTCCACAAGCAACTGGCCATTTAATCTCCACAGCAACCTGCAGAGAAAGAGGGTATTATTGGTATTGCATAGATGGGGAAACTGAGGCCCCAGGTCGCACAGTCTGTAGGAGTGGAGCTGAGTTCAAGTCTACCTTTATCTGGTGGAACAAGGCTCTTCCTCTGATTTACTAACAGGATCTGAAAACAGCAGCATAGGCTCTAACCGGCCGTGTGCACACGCTGAAAAGGACACACACACACACACACACGCATACCCACATGCACTGCTTTGTTGTTGATTTTTTCCAAAGCAGCTCCTTTGTTCCAGGGCCTGAATACAGCCTGGCCACCGCCCCTCTTTATAGCCTTGGTTTCTGCCTCGACAGTGTTCATCCTCTGTGAATCTCACCGAGCTTCATAGGCATGACTGCTGTGACATCTCAAATAAAATGGCAGCCTGTTCAATGCGGGAAGAGACGTAGATGATGCAGAACTGCTTGAACACAGCGTCTTGACGATTACACATCTCGGAATATATTGCATGTTCTGGCCAAAAGGTTTGTGAACACAATGCGCGTATCAACTGATTTTTTTTCTCTCGGGCTTGCAGGGCAAAGCTGGTATATCAGTCAAGTTTCCTTAAAATATAAATCACCGCGGGGCGCCTGGGTGGTGCAGTCGGTTAAGCGTCCGACTTCAGCCAGGTCACGATCTCGCGGTCTGTGAGTTCGAGCCCCGCGTTGGGCTCTGGGCTGATGGCTCAGAGCCTGGAGCCTGTTTCCGATTCTGTGTCTCCCTCTCTCTCTGCCCCTCCCCCGTTCATGCTCTCTCTCTCTCTCTGTCCCAAAAATAAATAAACGTTGAAAAAAAAAATTAAAAAAAAAAAATATAAATCACCGGCCTAGCAGCCGAACCCCCAGAACCCTTGGGAAGTACCATGGAAGTTCGTAGCTATTTTCAAGATCTTTGAAGACATGATAGAAACAGTACAATTTCCTTACAACCTGGCTGCCGGGCTCTGTGGTCCTCTGCTCTGGCTCGCACGGTAACGTTCCCGTGGCGCCTTTTATAATTCCTTCTCTCTTTGGAAACATGTATTTGGGAAAGATTCTGCTTTGCCAGATGAACTGTGGGTAGTGTTGGAAATGCATTTGTTTTCTGGGTTTCTGCTAATCATGAACACAGAGAAGAGCTTGCTAGAGCTTTTGATCGGAGGGAGGGAGATAACGATGATGGTCCCAGGGCACAATATTCCCGGATCCTCGAAGGATCTGGAGAGTAGTTTTGTAACAAAATAAGCCAGGGGTTAGCAACCTTGACTGCTGTGACCGAGACCCCATGCCATTAAAGCCCGGATTGTTTCCTACCTGGCCCTTTTCTGAGAAGTTTGCCAACCCCTACCTTCGGTGGCTAAACCTGAACTTCGTGAGTGTGGCGTTCATATATATATATTTTGCCGCAGACGTGTTTAACGATGGGGTGCGGTCCCACACCCGCTGGTACCATTCACACACAACGTATGACTTTCCTAATTTCTGAAAATCCGGTGGCACGTCTGGCGATGGGGTTCCAGAGGGAGCAAGTTGGAGCGATAGTAACTCACACTTCGTGCTTCCTGTGGGCCAGCGCTGCTTTAAAGCAGCAAGCGTGTAGCGACTCAATCCTCATGCGACTCTTCTGTGTAAGTCATGTTATGACACGTCTGAGCAGTGAGAGCACCGAGGCCGGAGAAGTTCGTGCGCCGGGGTCACGCCTCTGGTAGAGGGCACCATGAGGTCCTAGCTCCCACCCCTGCATGGACACCTTCTCCTGAGCAGCCATCTGATGTAGTGACGCAGATGTGGGAGCTTGAGGACAGGACACGTGGGCTTTGAGGTCAGGTGCACCTGGCCTTACCACTCGCTAGGTATGTGACCTTGGGCAAATACGTCACCTCTCCAGCCTCCTTATCTGCAGAGTGGGAACGTAACAAGCTACCTCCTGGGCTTGTTCTGGGGCTTACTAATATCGTTAGTCATGGCAGCTCATACTTACACAGACCTCGCCATCTGCCCCGCACGATTCGAAGTCACTTAGATACATTAACTTCGTCCTCTTAACAATCTAGGTGGTAGCTATTATTCCCACTTTGTAGATGGGGAAACTGAGGCACAGAGAGGTAAGTGACCTGTTCACGGTCACCCCACTGGTCATTAGTGAAGCCGGGAAATGAACCCGGCTGACTGCTCCAGGCTCCATGCCTGTAACAACCACCCTCTGGTCACAGGCCTCAATTTCCCCAGTCCTAAAATGGGGCCATGGTTGATGCCTTCCGGGATTACAAGAGATACTCTGTGTAAAAGAGCCTAATATATAGTATCTACTATACTATATATTATATACTATTCAGCACAAGTTAGTCATGCAAATAACAGGTGTCGTGAAGAGATAATCTTCTCTTTTCGGAACACATTCAGACAGTTGCGAGGAATCTATTTGTCCCACATTCATCACGGGAGCAGAGTTTGGGCTTCTGCAGAGGGAAGAGCTAGATAGTCATTGTGTTTACTCCACTCACAGCTTCGTCCACCTGCGATCCGTGGAGACGATGCCCAGTCTTTTGGTCTCTCTACAGGTGTTGCATCTGTTACCGCTGGCCCATCAAGAGATTCCTCTCTGCCCTCTACCTGTCCCCGATCAAGCCCATCCCGGACAGGGCTCGGCGAAAGCATCCCTCCCTCCTGGTGGCCCTCCTGACTCTGGCCCAGGCTGGGCCCCCAGGCGTCGGCTCTCACAGCTGTGCTGTCCTTACACATTCCGGTAAGTCCTGTGCGCGTTCCCTCGTCAGCCGCCAATGGTGCACCAGGAGCTCCGGGAAGGCAGGGTTTGCGCGATGACCCAGGAGGGTGCTTCTCAAGCTGCGGTGTTCAGAAAATCCACCTGAGGAGCTTTTTTTTACACATACAGACACTGGGCCCACCTCCTGAGATTCTGGTTCAGTCGAGCTAGGACGCGCCCCAGGAATCAGCATCGTCAACAAGCGAACTCCTCTCCCCCATCCCTGGTGGAGACTGAAAGCCCTTGGGGGCAGGGCCGGGTCTGCCTGGTCCCCCACTTGGTCCCTATCCTCAGCTCAGTGTGTGTGAGGCGGACCCTCCACTTATATTTGTTGGAATGGCTGGGGAGTGAAAGTGCTACCTTCCACCTTAAAACAGTTTCCCACGGCAACCTGCTTTGAAAGCACCTTGGAGGCGGGGGAGTTGTTGAAGATTTAGCATCCTGGGATCCAGCCCCTGTGGAGTCAAAATTGTTGGGGATCGAGGCTTTTTTCTTCTTCTTCTAAGCAAGCTCTCTGGCTGCTTTCTCTGCAACCCAGAAGCATTGTGGGTCACAGCTGTCGGCCGGGAGTGGACATTTGAGCTGCCTTGATTGCCGGTTGCTGGAGGGCAGGACCTGGGTTGAATTTTTCTCCTAAATCTTTCCTAGTCCTGGGCAAAGGGCACAGATGAGCTGCAGACTTCCTCGCCGCATTGTTGAGAGGAAAGTCAGCCCCCAGCAGGCCCTCGGGGTCTGTTTGTTGTAGCTGATACTTACAATGGATGCGACTTAAAATGTCATAAATTCACTCTCACAGAATTTGCCTCAGTGGAAGAGGCAGGAAAAGGAACTAATGTTTCTCCCTCGCCTGTGAACCAGGCGGAGCGCAAAACACTGCCTATGGGGTGTGCCATTTAGTTTCTCTCACAGTCCGATGGCTTGACGACCACCTCCCCATCTTACCTCTGTAAAAACTGAGGTTCGGATTTGCCCAAAGACGCAAGCTGGGACCGGAACCCCAGACCATCTACCTCCCAAGTCTCTGCCCTTGTTTCCCCTTTGTTTGGGCCACACCGCCTTTCCCCCTGAGACCCCCGTGCTGTAAGTTGTATTTGTGCCCTCCAGAGATGAGGAAACTGAGGCTAGAGAGGCTTCACCATCACCCCGCCGGTGGATGCTGGAGCGAGAACTCAGACCTGAGATCCTCTGACACTCCATGCTACGTGTTTACCACCCTCGCATGGAGGTGGGGCTGGTGTCAACTCTGGCTGGATTCCTAGGTGACCTGAATGTATGGCGGAGACAGTCCTCCGGAGCTAGGTGTTCTGGGCTGACTGGGGGCACAGGCCTGCTGTGGCGGATGCAGCCTCGTG
The DNA here is from genome assembly GCF_018350175.1 of Felis catus. Taxonomy (NCBI): domain Eukaryota; kingdom Metazoa; phylum Chordata; class Mammalia; order Carnivora; family Felidae; genus Felis; species Felis catus. The sequence continues at coordinate 174,485,634 of NC_058368.1, forward strand.
TCTCTGGATTCCTACACGGAAGCTGCAAGCATTCAGGGCGAGATGCCATGCAGTAGACACGGGGGCTCTTGCTGCAGAAACCGCAGGCGGCTGAAAGAACCAGGCAAGGGTTTTACGCCAAGGCAACGCGGCCCTAGAGACGCAGACCAGCCCGCTCAGAGCCCAGGCTAATAGCATAAGCCCAGCTAAATACCGCTGGTCAGCGTGGGGCTTTCGTCATCCCCTCTAACCAAATCGTGGTTGCTCAGATGCAAGCCATCCTTTAAAGGAGCTGGGGAAACCTGCTGAACTATTGAGTCACGGGGCTAACAGAGTAAGCAAATAATACACACGAGGGGAATTATTCATACGGCGGTCAAAGAAGCACACGGTGAAGCAAGTTAGCACACAGCCAAGCTACGTGCACCAAGAGGTTCGTCGCGACAGTGTCTACAATGGCCAGAAGAAGAAAAGAAAAGAGAAGGCCACGAATGCACCCCTAGAGAGTAGGCATGCGGACCAGACAGGGGCCTGCAGCAAGAGCCTGGTTGCAGCGGCAGCTGGTGGTGGGGAGGGCTGGCGCCTGGTGGTCCGGGTGGCGAGACTGGGTTAATGTTGGAGCCTGCGGAGGAACAGCAATAGACAACAGTTGGCGAGCACTGAGCCGTTTGTTGTACTGTTTTATTTATTTATTTATTAAAAAAAATTTTTTTTAATGTTTATTTTTGAGAGAGACAGATACAGAATGCGAGTGGGTTGGGGCAGAGAGAGAGGGAGACACAGAATCGGAAGCAGGCTCCAGGCTCTGAGCCGTCAGCACAGAGCCCGACGCGGGGTTCGAACCCACGGAATGCGAGATCATGACCTGAGCCGAAGTCGGACCCTCAACCGACGGAGCCACCCAGGCGCCCCTGTTGTACTGTTTTAAACAACCCTACGAGGTGGGCACTTTCGCTGTCCTCACGAAGAATAAGAACCACGGAGAGGTTAGGTAAGCCATGTCCGTATGGTTAGTAAGGCCACATCCTTCGGAACACAGAAGGATGTGTACCTCTAGAGATTGCGGGGAGTCTTGGATATTTTATGGCTAAGGAGACAGGCTCAGGGAGGACGAAGTAACCTAATAATTAATGATTTCCTTATTAATAATAGTATTCATATCCGAATAATATTCATCACGATATAATTAGTAGTGTGGTCTCCGTGTCGGCCACTGTCTCGCCTAACCCCCCCACCGTGTCACCTCAAGTTGTACTAGGTGTGATTCTTATTTTCCTCATTCTGTAGACGAGTAAACTGACGTTAGAAGCATTAAAGCCGTTTTACCAGGACCCCACAGCTAGTTAAAAATTGAGCTGGGATTCCAAGCAGGTTAGTCTGCCCAAGGGGACAAAATCTGATCACCTTTCTGCTTCCGTGGGATAGTGGGACAAGATGTTGAGTCCCCAGCTGGATGCAAAGATGCCCAGGTTGCTCCCAACAGGAGGTATTTGGGGGGAGGGGGGTGGCGGCGGCGGGAATTCTCCCAGCCAAGCCCAAGTGTGAGCCCTGGGGGATGGCCAAGCCCTAGAGGTCGGTGGCCCAGGATGCAGGTTGACCGGGCATGGCCGGGAGCTTCGCCAGGCTAGCTGGGCCAGGCTGGTCCGCTTTCCTGCGGCCGCTCCCCTCCCAGGACCTGGGCAGGAGGCAGGAATTCGTTGCCAAAACTGCCTCTGTTGAGCTTGCAAAATGAAGACGAAAAGCAAAATGCCTGGGGTTGCGGTGCTGGATTTGGAGCAGAGTCAACGTAACTTTTTGGAGTTTGTAGCACACTTGCCGTCGCCCACACTCGTCTGGCAGGTTGGAGCTGGTGTGTGCGAGCCAGCCCAGTGGCTGCAGTGATATTTCTGCTGCTGGCAGGCACAGAGCCCGCCTGGTGCCAGGGAGAGGCAGCCGCCGTGCTCGCAGCTGACAGTCCCCACAACCAGCCGGTCCATATCCCTGACGTGGCCCGCGTGACGGTGGTGCAGATGACTGATGGTCTGGGGGCTCTGCTCTTGTGTCCTGCCGAGGAGGCGAGAGCATGAGATCGGGAGTCAGGGCTCCATTTGCTGTGCCTTGGATGACCTTGGGCAGTCATTTCTCTGAGCTTTGCTTCCCCCACCTGTAGAATGTTATCCACAGGCGATCGTAATTTCCACCTTGCAGGGGTAAATTAGATCATGCATATGCCATGTGGGCCAATCCTGAGTACATGGTACTTTTTTTTTTTTTAGCTATCGTTAGCTCTTCTTATCAAAGGTAATTGGCCAGTTTGCCTGGGTCCCTCTCTATGGCAGGAGGAGAACGGAAGGAACGGATGCTAATTGGCCGCCTCTATCTACCTCAGGGCTTTTGCTTCCGCGCAGTGTTATAGAAGTTCCATTTCTGAGGGACTGGAGCTTTTCAGTAAAAGAAAGCCACCGATGCTGGAATGTTTCCTCTGGGTGGGGGAACGCCCAGCAGGGAATGCTGGCCCCCTCCACGCCGTGCAGACCTTGCCCCAAAGTCCACTGAGCCCGCGGAGGTAGTCTGGGAACATCGTCTCAAGTACACTGCTAAACATCTGGGAGAAGAAACCTGGAGACTCCACAGCACAATCACAGGGACGGCCCTCCCTGTTCTCGTTCCAGAGGTCCTCCCAGTGCCCTGGGTACCTGGTGGCAGGAAGGAGCAACGGTCTCCCCCTTCCCGTGACGGGTCGGTTGTGCATGGAGAGCTGCTGTTAGTTTCAGTCTGGCGGTCTCCACATAATCAAAGAGTGTTCATCAGATGGATGAGTGCACAGAGTAACAGGATTTCATTTACAGAGGAGGGGCTGCAGACTGGGTTTCCATCGAACCTCCTGCCCTCTGACAGTGCAGAGGGCAGATGGAGGCAAGAGCCCCCACTACGAGAGCTCTGGGGTCCCCCCTAGTTCGGAGCCGAGAGAGGTACTTAGCTACGAGTCTCCGGACTTTCCTAGTGCTTCCATGACTCATTATTTTAGCACCTTCTCCTTTATTGGCCCGGAACGCCTGGGATCCCATAGGGGAAAGTACTTGTTCAATAGACTCTTCAAATTTCCAATGTTAAAGTTACAAGCCGCCCCGCCCGCCGCCCCCCGGGGCCTTTGTTTCTCCGTTTGTGAAATGAGCTGGTTGACCTCGATGAACTCTCAGTTACTTTTAATCGCTGATAGAATTCTGAGATTTTTCTGCTTCCCGAGCACTTGACAAGGTCCACCGACAGGCAGAGATTAACCAGGAGCTGGTCTACTCCAAGGCTGCCGGGAACTGTGTGCCCTGTCGCACTTAAACAGCTCTTGGCACGGTCCCGTCTCGGGCACCACGGACCCACTGACAAGGCTGCAAGAGACAGAAACGCAGGAGGTAAGGACAGACTTGATTAAGTTGATTCAATTTCATTTCTTGTCCTGGAGCCTAGGGGAACAGACTTAAAATTTTGCTCAGCGCTTTTTGAAAAAAGAAAAAGGAAATAAACTAACTTATTTTCAGCTCCCCTTCTGTTCCAGAACTGTGTATACATTGTATCTTTCTCCCATCGCAGTAGCCCTTCTTGGCTGGGTTATCTCCTTCCTTTTGCAGCCAAGCAAACGGAGGCTCAGAGAAGGTAAATGAGATACCCAAGTTCCCATGGGCCGTTCGTGAAGGAAGCAGGCCTCAGGGTTCTCTTCCTTGTCTGTGCCTCGGTTTATCTGGAAGGACAAACCCTATCAAACTGCAAGGATAAAACACACAAAAAAGTGCCTTTCACATAGTAAATGTTAGTAAACGTGAGCCTCCCCGACGGCTAGTGATTCCAGATGCCTCAAGTTCCCTCCCAGGGAATACCAAAGCTCCTCGCCTATCACCAGCCTCACCTAAATCACGTGATCGTGCCCCAGCTTGCCCACTTTCACAGGAATTTAGTGCCTCAGTCCAAGCAAACTTCCCAGAGTCATTCTAACTGGAGCTCCTGGGGCATCAGCCTTGACCTTTAGTAAATTCACCTGCAGGGAATTTTGTCGTTGACCTGTTTTTGTCTAATGCCAACTCACACAGGGACAGAGGGCACAGTTAAGCTCACACATGTGTGGGCGCTGGCGGGTCCTCTGGGAAGTGTGGGATTTCCGCTTTTTTGGTCAGAGCCTCCGCTGACAACCCCGTCGCACTTCTGTGAATATAGGTGCACACCCAGGTGCGTGCACAAACTCTCAAAAGGTTAACGGTGACTAGTCAGGATGGTGGGCTTGTGGTTGGGTTTTTTTTTTTTTTCCCCATCTGCATCATTTGATTTTTCTTCAATGAACACATACTGCTTAATAAAGTAAAATAGAATATGACAGCTGTTGTTTGGCAACCCTTCTTTTTTGTGTGCCAGACATTATACAACATGCTTTTTCTATACGTTAGCTCTATCTGAAACCTCACGGCCATCCTGCAAGGAAGTGATTATTACTTCTACGCATCTAAAGAGGAAACTGAGGCTTAGACACGCGAGGGAATAAAGGCCATGTGTTACCTCTCCCCAAAGCGGCCCCCAGATCTTTCCCAAATTTGGGGTCCTTCTGTGATTTGTCACCAGAGGCCCACTGATTACCTCTGGTGCTCTCCCTGTTTGTGAAGCAGTTCATGTGGTGGGGAGCCCACCCTGCCTCCCTGGCCCCCGGGGATGACGTTTTGGCAGTCTTGGGGGCTCAGTGACGGGGCTGCTTTGCTAACGCCTGCTGGGCCCGGACACCACAGCCTGGCTAAGGCTGTCCCGGCGAAGGGAGCTGAGGCATGAACAGCCTGTGAGCACAGAGGCCTGGATTTCCAAGGACGCTGCCTGAGACTGGGCGCGGGGGCGGAGGCGGGAGGACTGGGTGGGCGTACCCAGAGCTGGCCTGCCCTCACCTGTGAAACTCTAGATGCAGAGACCTAAATCAGCTGGGGGTGAGAACTGGCACCTTACTTTCGGTTTCCGGGGCTGCTCTCAAACGATTTTTAAAAGGCTGGTAGAGTAGAGATTGCAGCTGATGTGGCCGGGTGGGGAAGGGAGACGTTTGGGGTTATTTCGTGTATTATCTAAATGGAGCCCCGCTGACTGCCGCCGTAAACTGGGAGCACTCGCCCACGCTCCCCCCGGGGCTGATAGGAGGGTCGAAGGGACAAGAGGATGTCAGGGGTCTGAGTTAGTATCTGGGTAAATCTGGGGGCAGAGTAGAATCTGCTTCATGCTCACTGCCTTGCAGGGGCGGACAGGCTCACAGATACTCAGCGGCTTGCCGGGTGAAATGCGCCACACAAAGGTCTGTACAGGGTGCTGGGGAGCTCAGAGATGGGAGTATGGGGTAAAAGAATGATTTATTTGGGGGGGGCATGGATAGAGGCCTCATAGAAATAAAAAAAGAAAGCTGGCCCGCTAATCATCTGCTGAGCGCCTGCCAGTTCTAGGCAGTGTCCTGACCCTTACAAACATCATCTTATTTCCCTTGTCACAAGCCCAGGGCTTGATATTATTTTCAGAGGCAAAGGTCACAGTAGAAGCCAAAGGACAGAGGTGGCCTACAGGGGACTCTTGAGGGGTCCGGAGCTGCCTTCTCCTGTCTATTAATAATCCCTCCTTAGGTGGTACAGTCTCCAGGCTCTCAGCCTTGGAACCACTGGAATTTGGGGGTGGGGTAGTTGTTTGTGTGGGGGGGCTGCCCAGTGTATCCTAAGCTGTTCAGCAGCATCCATACCTCTCCCCACTAGAGAACATTCCCCCTCCTCCTACCCCCAGTAGTGACGGCCAAAAACGTCTGCAAAACTGCCCTCTCTGCCCGCCCCAGAACTGCTGCTCTAAGCACAATCTCTATGTGAATGATGTCGAACGGATGTCCAACCCAAACTGAGCCCCAGGTTCGTATGACCAGCTGCCTCTGTGACGCCTTCACTCGGGTGCTTCTCAGCGCTCACACTTAGCATGCTCGAAATGGGACCCCTGGGCTCCCTTCGGTCTGTTCTCTCTGCATCAGTTTTGACCAAGACCTTTCCATTCGCTCATTTGCTGGAATGAGAAACGTCAAACGCATCTTCCTTTTTCCGGACCTCACATCCGATATATCAGCAAGGTCTGTTCAATGTCCAAAATATTTCCTGAATCCGTGTGCTTTTCTCTATTGTACCCCGCCCTTCCTCATCCAGCCAGCCCCTTCTGTCACTCGGAGCTCTGACTGTTCCCACTGCCTGCTTCCTCTTCTCCAAGCAACAGCAAACGTGGTCTTTTTCAAGCAGAGATCTGAATATATCACTTCCCTGCCTAAAATCCAAACTCTTAACCGGCCTTTGGGGCCACCCCTTTCCAATCTGGGATTTTGAGATTCTCCCAGGCAGCTCGTGTAAAAGTGAAAATAAGTTCATTTATTTTCCCCGTGGTCTTTCCACGGTGTCCCACCCTCGAAGGTGCTCAGTCTCGCGGGGACATAGCAAGATAACATACAGAACTGTGAGATCAGTGATAGAATGGCACAAAGGCTCGGAGGTCCCTGAGCACCCTGACAGCAACCAACCCAGCCGAGGGGATCAGGGAGGACTTCCTGGAGGAGGTGCCCGGAAGGCAGGCACAGCATGCGTAAAGGTATGACCCTGCTGGAGGAAAGGTAGTTCGGTGTTGCTGAAACATAAGTTGTGAGAAGGAAAGTAGGGGCAGGAGGGAAGACTGGGGTGGAGGGGGCAGCCGAGGACTTAGTCATAAAAGGGCTGCGGTGCCCTTTCCTTGTGTAGAGTGCTCAACTCCAAAGAGTAGTCACAGTCATGCTGAAAGCTGAGCAAACCGAAGCTTAAGAAAGCCACAGAACTAGAGCGTGGCAGAGGTGGGGATCGCACTCAGGCCGCTCAAGTTCCAATCCATGCGCTTCCTTCTCTGTCACTGACACGGAAGTTGTATTCGCCGACGGGACAGGTGGGGAGGCTGCGTGAGGGGTGTGCAGTGAGGGTCGATACCATTCGTCTGTATAAGAAAGAGAATGCTCAGAATAGCGGATTTCAGCTTATAATACAAACATAAATCTGGGTCTCTTACAATAACGTAAAATGAAAATGCCGGACCTTTTTTCTCGGCCCCCCTTGTATGTCGTACCGGATTTGCCCTTCACGTAGACCCACCCCAGAGTTTGAGTGACGAGCTAGAGACACAACAGGGCAGGATGGTGGCAAATCTTTTATGGGGACGGGTGGTAGTAAGAGCGTCCGCGTCATCCAAACCCTGGTTCTATCGTCATCCCCCACAATATTGGCAGTGTAAGCCACAGGGCCTGTCCCCAGCGGTGACAGCTATGATCTGGTGTCTTTACTGGGTCAATGATGTACAGTGACTTGGAGAAATTGTCCTTGGCTGTGTCGCATCTGTACCCAGCTCTCTAGCCATCTTTGAGATGCAGGAAGTATCCGATATCCCTGTAACAAATCTTTTTGTTGTTGTTTATTTGTTTCAATCAGAAACAGTGACCATCCCAGGTCCTTGATCCCAGAACCATAGAAAACATACGGGAGAGATTACTCGGAGCTTTGCATGGTGATTTTTCTTCTTTCAACACTTCACTTGCCTATTTTCCATTTAAAAATTACTGACAACAGTTTTCTGATTGCCCGTGATAATGTATTCTGCCTATTTACGACTCCATCTGTGGGGAGAAAAAAAAAATCCTCCTGAATTCCTTGAATGACGGCCTTTGCATAATTTTGCTTTGCCCTCTCGTTCTAGCTGAGTCTCCTCTTCAAAGTCGCCTCATTTTCAGAGAATGTAGATGGCTGCATAGCTTCGGTCTGCTCTTTCGTTAGGTATTTGTGTCTTCTTTGCTTTCTAAAAAATCCTTCTTTGGGAGCACTATTCCAGTCAAGACAGGCTAGATCATGTTATGGGAACAAGCGATCCTCAAATCCCAATGTCTTTATGAGAACAAGGGTTTATTACTGTCTATCCTGAGTCAGCCAGGTTCTACTCCGTCTTCACTCTGAGACCCAGCTGATGGAGAACCTCTGGCTAGAGCATTGCCAGCTGTACGGCAGAAAGAAAAGAAATATAGCCAATCGTGTGCTGATTCTTAAAGTTTCCCCCCAGGAAATGACCCAGTGCTTCCCTCCCGCTGTCATGGCCCAAAGAAGTCACATGGTTTACTTCTAAGTTCAAAAGAGTGGAGATATACTGTCACCCCATAGGGAAGGAGACACATAGAGAGAAAGTCTGGTCACTAGGTATTGAGTTCCTTTACCTCAAGCAGAAACACTCTACTCTCTCTTAAGGGAGACAACTCAACAGACCCTACCACACCCAATCACTGCTTCAAATGCAAGGTCCAGGATCTCTGGAGGGTGTGTGGTAATTTCCTGCATGGTCTCTACCAGATATGGAACTCCTGGGTCCAGGGAGCAATTTTCATAGGCAGGTGTCTTCAGAATGGGACCTTGGGATAGGGAATCAGGTACAAGTAATTTATCTGGGAAGCGAGGGAAACTGTTAGAGGATTGGGGAGGGGAGACAAGGACCAGAAGGTAGCCAACCAAAGGCACGGCAAAATGGAACCAAATCTCATTGGAGAAATTATGGGGCCAGTGAGGGGACACGCTTCAGGATTATCCTGCTTCAAGGACAAAGAACCTTGGGTACTTAACACGCTGACTCCCACCAGTGACTGGTTGGGGGCTGCTCCCAGGGAAACCTTGTTCCTCACTACACCTGGACCGCCACTTGGGCAGTGAAAGCCCTCAGGCAATACAGTTGTAGCAGTTCGGTAATCCTGTATGACAGATATTATCAGATTTCTAGCTGGGGATGGGACAATCCTCACCCAGTCCTTGACCTTCTAGGATTCCTTTTATATCATCTTTGTAGGTGCAGCTGAAGAGGGCTTTGCAGAATTTGTTCTCCTTGGGGGCTGAGCAGCTCTCTCACCTGTTTCCTCCTGTAGAAGACTGAGGACCCACAGGTCATTTTAAGTGCGGCACCATCACTATATATATATATGTGTGTGTGTGTGTGTGTGTGTGTACACACACATATATATACACACATATATACATATATATATATATATATATATAGTCTACAATGATGGTTCTTTTGACTTAAAACTCTCTCAAACACGTAGCTGGTATCTTTTGGTCAACAGCATGTGCCAGAAGCACCCAGAATTATTTTTGAGACATGATTTTTGCTCAAAATGTAATTGCGGGCGCGGGCGTCTTGAATTTATCAGGTTTCTGAGCGAGAGCCACACCTTTTGGGTCTTTTCTTTGAGCCATTTGGCCCAACTGAAAAGATGTATTGGATGCCGCGTTAATCGTCTATGGTGGCCTAACGGATGACCAGAATCTTCCTGGCTTCACACAGCACACGTTAGCTCACAATTCTGTGGGTCAGAAGTCCGTGTGTGGTATGGCTGGAGGCTCTGCTTTGGGTCACATACGAGGCTGACCTCCAAGCTTCGGTAGGACCACGTGCCTTTCTGGAGCTCCTGGTGCTCCTCAAGGCTCCTGTGGTTTGGAGAAGAATCCAGTTCCGCGTGGCCGTAGGAGGGAGGCTCCTGTCTTTTTGGTGACTGTTATCGGGGGATCACTGTCAGCTCCTGGAGGCCGTCCTCGCTCCCTCACCCAGCAGCTTGCTTGCTCAAAGCCAGCAACCGAATTTCTCTGTGTCTTTAAGTCTCTCAAACTCCCTTCAAGCGCTCACTTGATTATCGGGACCACCCGGGAAAACGTCTTCTATGACGAAATCGAATTCTGTTGGTGAGGGACCTTCATTACATTTGTAAAACCTCTTTGGCCATACAATTTAAGAAAATTACGGGAGTGAGCTCTCATCCGATTCACGGTTGCTGCTCACGATTAAGTAGAGGGGATTATTCCCTGTATGAGTCCACACGCCGACTTAATCGGAACGTCTGCTTAACTCAGAGGGCCTACCGTGAGGGTGTGAAGACTCCGTTCTTGAGTTGGCCCCGCCCGGGAGGCTATGTTTCAATCAGCCTCAGATGCTCAAAGACCTCAGCTTTATCTTTTCCTGTTTGGGTCCGAGAGCGAGGAACTCTTCAAGATCTAAGGATCTTGAATTTCTGGACTCTTTATCGTGGCTTAGTCTTGACAAAAAGTGGGCTGATTTTTTTGTGTGTGTGTGTGATCTCATCTCTTTTTTGTACTATTTGTCACTTGCTACAAATAGGCATCAAGGCACGCGGCTGAAATTCTGTCTGCCTCCCTTTTAGTCTAAAGCGACAGCCCATCAGGGCTGTCACCTGTCTTCTAGGTTACGGCAGGTGAGAGTTTTACCAATAATTTCACCACTGAATTGCACGAGACTGCCATCCTTCTGGTTTCAATGCTGAGTATTTTAGGTTTTGTAGCAGACACCCCACTTTGGAACAAATTCCTTTTTTAGTGGAACAGGCTGGGTGTGCCGCAGTGTAACAGATGACTTAAAAATCTCAGTGGCTTGCCGCAAGAAATTTTCATGACTTGCCCCTGTGTCATACTCATCCCAGGTCGGCCACATCGTTGCTCTGATACCCGGTGATGGAGCAGCCCGTATAAGGGACAGTTCCAGTTTTGTGGCAGAGGGGAAAAGAGACACGGGCGCTTAGAACTTCTGCCTGAAGTGACAAATATCACTCCTGCCCACATTTCATCGCGAAAGGCAAGTTAAATGGACACCCTCTGTTCAACAGGGTGGAGATGTGAGGATAATGGAGAGGTGATGGAGGGTGGGAGGGAAATTAGTATATCAGCAAACAGGAATGTAATCTAATACTCCCATGGCCCCGTTTTGAAAGGGTATTTTCACCTCCCTTCAGGACCTCTCCCTTCGTAGCTCTGTTGAGAAATATGCTTTTGCAACTTGGGAAGCAGGACTGAGATCCTCCTTCAAGGAGGGGGTAGAGTCATCTCTATGCTTTGACTGGCATTTCCTAACCTCTTTTCCCACCCGGATCTGGGCACTGTTAAACCCTCCGACTCTTTATCCACCTAGCAAGGCATTCCCAGGGATGCCTTACCACCCGTGTCTCTCCTTAGTTTACGTGTAGGACTCAGGTAATGGGAAGCATGGTTGATTTCAGGAGGACGAAATACAGGTGCCTCGCGGCGAACGGGGGAGCTCTGTCCACACCGATGTCTGAACTGAGCCTCAGAGTTTGAGGAGGAGTTTGCCAGATGTCAGAGGTAAGAGTTAGGGAGGCGAGACTGGGAATTCTGAGCCCAGAACAATGAGTGTGAAGACCTGAAAAGCAGTGTAGTGTGGTGGTTGAGAGTCTAGGTTTTAGAGCTAGACCGTTTTGGGTTTGAATGCCAGATCCGAGATTTACTGGCTGGGCGGCTTTGGACGAGTCACCCCAGTCCCCCGAGCCTCTGTCTCCTCCCGTGTAACATGGTGGTTTCTCTTTTCTTCTCTCTCTCTTTTTTTTAATGTTTATTTATTTTTGAGAAAGAGAGAGAGGGAGAGAGAGTGGAGAAGGGGCAGAGAGAGAGGGAGACACAGAATGTGAAGCAGGTTCCAGGCTCTGAGCTGTCAGCACAGAGCCCAACGCAGGGCTCGAACTCACCAACCGTGAGATCACGACCTGGGCCGAAAACCAAGTGCCGGACATTTAACCGACTGGGCCACAAGGTGGTTTTTGGCCTCGAAGGAGTATTATGAAAATGAAAAGAGAGACCACGTATAATTTGTTACTTGACACATCGGTATAAGTGACCAAAATCACTCTTAATAAAGGCACATAAATATAACAAGAGTAAGGTGTTACTAGGAAAAGCGAGTAGACTGGTGTGTGGATGGGATGAATGTAAGACATGATGCTCCAGAGTGGGAGGAAGCAGGGGATAGAAGATGAAGCCAAGCATGTTAAGTTGTGAAGTCTCGAGTATCTTTTTTTTTTAACGTTTATTTATTTTTGAGACAGAGAGAGACAGAGCATGAACGGGGGAGGGGCAGAGAGAGAGGGAGACACAGAATCAGAAGCAGGCTCCAGGCTCTGAGCCATCAGCCCAGAGCCTGACGCGGGGCTCGAACTCACGGACCGCGAGATCGTGACCTGGCTGAAGTCGGCCGCTTAACCGACTGAGCCACCCAGGTGCCCCTAGTCCCTGCTTTAATAGCGATAGCAATTACAGCACACAAGATGGTTGGGATGGCAATGGCTAACGTGACTGAGCTCTTGATCGTGTGGAATCTTTTTTTTTTTTTTAACGTTTATTTATTTTTGAGACAGAGAGAGACAGAGCATGAAGGGGGGAGGGGCAGAGAGAGGGAGACACAGAATCGGAAGCAGGCTCCAGGCTCTGAGCCATCAGCCCAGAGCCCGACGCGGGGCTTGAACTCACGGACCGCGAGATCGTGACCTGAGTCGAAGTCGGCCGCCCAACCGACTGAGCCACCCAGGCCCCCCTCGAGTATCTTTTGAGAGGGGAGTTTTGGGTTTTATATAAAGACGAAAGATAATGATGGGACGAGGTGACAAGAGACATAGCGCCATCAGATTTGGGCCTAGAGAGCTCATTCTGTAGCAGGGCAGAGGACAAACCACAAGCAGGGACCAGTTGGGAGACTGGCATCACGACCAGGTGAGAGATGAACTGGCTTGATCTGGGGCAGGGACATGGCCATGGGGATGCTGACACACGGGAGCTTCAGAGTCATTTGTTGTAAAATCAAAGACTGATGAGAGGAAAAAAAAACACCCCACTTGCGTCCCGTGAAGGGGTCCCGGGGCTCTCAGCTTCTAGAGGCCACCATAGTCCCCTGAGGCCACGCCCAGCTTGTGGATGCACGGATCACTTTCACAACATGGCCGCTTACTTCTCCAGCATCATTCAGGGAGAGTCTCTCCCACTTCAGTCTGCTAACACGAGGCTCCCAGAATCACACGAGTGACATCCCATCACCTCTGCCAGGTCCTGTTGGTTAGAAGCAAGTCACGGCTTCGTCTGTACGGAGGGGAGGAGATTATCCAAAGGTGTGACTCAGCGGGAGTGGCCCCTCAGGAGGTATTCACCACGCTCTGTCACAGCGATGGGACATAGTAGGTGCACAATAAATGCACATTGAAGACGTAGATGAGGAAGACTGGATCTGGTAAAACAAGGGGCAGGGAAACCTAACAGGGCTTGTATTTCCGTATCTTTGCAGCACTTAACTCCCGTGGGCACATGAATTGGTTTAAAAGAGAGATATTAGAATGGACTCGTGTTCTTGGGTCTTAATTCTCATCCTGGATTTCCCCCTGGATATAGGATGATCACGCACAAAATTGGGCAACTAGGCCTTGGGGTGGGGATAAGGGGTGCAGGCTGCCTTGCCCGGTGAATAACCTGTCCCACCCAGGTAAGTGCCGAGGGAATGGGAGGCGGGAGGGGAAGTCTTCTAATATTTCCGTGCTTGCTGTGTGCAAGGGGGGGATTTCTGCAATTACCAGAGCAGCTCTGCCTGTTGGGATACGAAAGCCCCAATGCCGAGGGCGACCCAATCCCTTCTGCTCCTGATTTCTCCTCTTCTCTACCCAAATGAATTTTTCTCTCTGTAAGCCCTTCCTGGGAAAGTCGGTTGCAATCTTGGGTCCCATCTGTCTTTCTGGCTTCAAGCCAAACAGCTTCATTAAAAATTGGGGGAAGGCTTTCCCGCACTGTTCTCGGCTTGCACCATAGCAGAGGGAGAGGAGTTGGCGAGGAGGGGCGTTCTGGAAGCAGAGCCGGAGGCAAAGACTTCAGTGCACGTGGTGTTGGGGAGGCGACCCCAGGAAGCACCAGGAGGGGAGTGGAGAAGTGAGACAGGGAAGGGAAAGACGCGCAAACAGGGTGTATTTGTGAGCCCGTGGCCACTGTCGGTGGCTGCGGGATAATCGCACTGGTAACCCTGAGGGACTGTAAACATGCTTCAGAGTGGTCTCGGTCAAATGGCAAGGAAGTAAGGGCAATTTATCACCAGTTCTTGGCCATGGATGCTTGAGGGAAGCCTCCAAGGACGTTCTTTCCCATAGTTCTGCGGCCCACGTGTAGGACGAGAAGAAGGCTGCCTTCAGGTGCAGGTGCTTATAGTAAGAAGTCCAACAGGGTGTACAGATAGAATGAGTGCTTATATCATGGGGATATGACAGGTCAGTAGCAGCAGGTGCTAAAAGGCATCTCAGGCGGTCAATACTGAGAGTCCTGCTAAGCCCGTAGGCACGAAGAAAGCACGATTTGTAGAAAACACCTTTCCATTTGTTGCCGGATTCAGTCCGCCAACATTTTGCTCGGATTTTTTTGTATCCGTACTCACGAGAGGTTGATCTGTAGTTTTCTTGTGATGTCTCTGTCTTGCTTTAATATTGAGGTAGCACCAGCGTCCTTAAATGAATTATGAAGTTTTCCTTTCTTGTCTGTTTTCAGAATTTTCTTCCTTCGATGACTGATAGAACTCAACAGCGAAGCTGTCTGGGCCCGGGCTGTTCTACGTGGGAAGATTTTCAATTGCTAATTCAATTTATCTACTCAGTGTAGGTCTATTCGGATTTTCGATTCCTTCTGGAGTCACTTTTGGTAACTTGTGGCTATCCAGGGGCTTGTTCATTTCATCGAAGCCTAATTTGTTGGCCTAAAGTTGTTTATAAATGTTCCATTACAATCTTTTTAGTTTCTGTCGGTTTGCGACTTTTCTTTCTTCACTCCCGACTGATAATTGTGTCTTCTTTATTTTTTTCTTAGTCACGGTGGTTACAGGTGCATCCATTTTGTTGATCTTTTTATTTTTAATTAAAAACAATTTTTTTAATGTTTATTTTTGAGAGAGGGAGAGAGACAGAGCGCGAGCAGGGGAGGGGCAGAGAGAGAGGGAGACACAGAATCCGAAGGAGGCTCCAGGCTCCGAGCTGTCAGCACAGAGCGGGGCTCAAACTCACGAACCGTGAGATCATGACCTGAGCCGAAGTTGGACGCTTAATTCACTGAGCCACCCAGGCGCCCCAATTTTGTTGATCTTTACAAAGAATTGATGTTCGGTTTCATTGGTTTCCTACATTTCTCTAATGTACTGATTTTTGCCCTTACAGTTACTAATTCCTTTTGTTTTATTTATTTGTTCTTCCTCTTCTAGATTCTTGAGGTTGAACCTTAGGCTATTGATTTTTTGGTGTCGTTTTCTTTCTCTGTATTTTTAGCTATAAATTTCCATCGAAACACTGCTTTGGGTGCAGCCAATGTATTTTGATTTGTTGTGTTTTTCTTTTTTTTCGGTTATTGTACCTTTTGGGGGGAATTTTTATTTTTCTCCTGGGATTCTCCATTTGTTAAGCCATTGCCTTCACATCTCCCTTTAAGTTTTTTGTACGTAGTTTCCATTAAATTCTTTGAACATTTTTTAATGGTAGCCTTTTTGATGTCTCTGTCGGGTAAACATATCTAAAATAAGTTTCTTGGGGCGCCTGGGTGGTGCAGTCGGCTAAGCGTCCGACTTCAGCCAGGTCACGATCTCGAGGTCCGTGAGTTCGAGCCCCGCGTCGGGCTCTGGGCTGATGGCTCAGAGCCTGGAGCCTGTTTCCGATTCTGTGTCTCCCTCTCTCTCTGCCCCTCCCCTGTTCATGCTCTGTCTCTCTCTGTCCCAAAAATAAATAAACGTTGAAAAAAAATTTTAAAATAAGTTTCTACTTACTGTTTTTTTCCTCTGAAAACGCGTCACAGTCTGCGATTCTTTACACGTCTCAGTGTTTGGTTGAAACTAAACACTTGAGATAAAATATTGTATGATTCTAGATTCTGTTTTATTTTCTGGAGCGTGGTTAGTTTTTAAAACGTGATTTCCCTGGACGAAGCTATGGAAGCCAGCTCTCCCGCAGTGGGCAGCCACAACTTCTATTCTTGTTTTGATTTACTAGCCTTGCTTTCCGGGGCCACGCCTGTGTCTGCAGAGCTGAGTGGTCAATGATCTGGGTACAGGTTGTCTTCAAATACCCGGAGCCCCTAAGCTCCTAGTGTATGCTGACCGATACGAGGGTGGGTTGAGGAATGCACTCAGAGAAGTAGGCAGTTGTCAAGTTTCTCTTGTGTTTTAGTTTGTGCTGTGCTTTTTTGGTGTCTCTTGAACATATGTGTAGTTTTTTTCCATCGGCCAGCGATGCGTACAGAGCTCATTTCTACAGCTTTCTCATTGTCAGGATTGTTTCTGTCTTCTTCGCTGTTACATGCATCCCATCCTAGAAGGATGCCTGACACGTGAGAGGTGTTCGGGAAACGGTAGCTGAATAAACAGATTACTGTTTCAAAATTGGATCCGGAAAGGAAGTTGGTTTTTGTCTTTGTGCGTCACCAACTCAAAGCGTAGAACGTGACCCAGAGGGGTCACACGCTCATACGTTAGCAGTAGTAAAACTATCCCTGCTCCTTGATGAGCAACTGTTCAGAAGGGTTCTATGGGTGAGCTGTACCAAGCATTCAACTAACAGGTGACGTCCGTTTTGTATAATAACTTCTAGAGTATTGTAATATCAGAAGAGCGAATCAACGCACTTCACAAGCCTGGAACGACCGTGGTGTCAAACTGAAAAGAGTAGTTTGAGAAAAGAAAACGGCAGGCTGGCTGGTCTCACTTTATTTATTTATTAAAAAAAAATTTTTTTTAACGTTTATTTTTGAGACAGAGAGAGACAGAGCATGAATGGGGGAGGGTCAGAGAGAGAGGGGGACACAGAATCCAAAACAGGCTCCAGGCTCTGAGCTGTCAGCACAGAGCCCGACGCGGGGCTCGAACTCACGGACTGCGAGATCGTGACCTGAGCCGAAGTCGGACGCTCAACCGACTGAGCCACCCAGGCGCCCCATGGTCTCACTTTAAAAACATAAATGTAAATGGCCCCAAGCAAAACATTAGTCTATGAATTCTAATTAAAAAAAAAAATCAAATTTAAGCATCAAACATTTTAGAAACACGTCCAGGATCACCTCTGCCACTTGTAGCTGTGTGGCCTCCGGAAACAACCTCTCAGAGCCTCGGTTTCCTTCGTTAAAACATGGGATCCAGGGGCGCTTGGGTGGCTCACTCAGTTAAGCGTCCGACTCTCCATTTCAGCTCAAGTCATGACCTCACGGTTCACGGGATCGAGCCCCGTGTCCGGCTCTGCCCTGGTAGTGCGGAACCTGCTTGGGATCCTCTCTCTCTCTCTCCCTCTCTCTGCCCCTTGCTCGTTCCTTTTCTCTCTCTCAAAAATACGTAAAGAAATATTACAAAAATAAAATGTTGTCTACACAACGGGATTGATAAAGTCCCTCTCACTCCTCCATGCTTTCGTTCATTCCATTTTTATCAGAGGTCGCACGTGCCATCTGCTGCCTGTGGCATCGGGGACCAGCGTCAGCACGGTTACTGCCACGGTGGCCCGTGTGGAAGTGTATTCACGCAGCACCGTGCCTGGCGCGTAGTAGGTGCTTAGAAAGGGTGGATTCCTTGCCCACATCCAGTCTTCTAGCCAAACTCAGTGGTACCACTAGCTCATTTGCATTCTCATTCTCACCTCCCAAGGGAGCCCATCCCTGCTCATGCTTCCCATCTCATCCCATTAAAGAGCAGCCCGTCCCTTTGGATCTGATCACCCCATCTGCTTTTCTTTCATGGCACCTGCCAATTTCTAAACCGACCTTTAAAGTATTTCCCCCTTTTACCGTCCGTGTCCCTGTCTGAAAGCTAAGCTTCCTGAGAGCAGGGACCTGTTTCCTTTATTCTTTGCTGAGACCGCAGCTCCTGGAGGGGTGCGTGGCACACAGAAGTGCTCCACAAATAGGGAGTGAGATTACCGAGGGCCCGTGTCTTGTCCCTCCCTGCAGCTCCCTGCTGGGCCCAGAGGCTGGGACCCACGAACAGTGAGATCGTGACCTGAGACAAAGTCAGACGGACTCAGCCACCCAGGCACCCCTAATACGGTCATTTTAAAGGATTTATTGAAAAGCGGAAGAGGGAGAATGCATGTTGAAAGGCTGAAAACTGCCTCCAATTTACTCTTTTAGGTGGAAAAATACTATGTGCTCTATATATTGTATCCGGAACTGACATTAGATAATCTGTCAAGAGAGAAATTTAAAAACTTTTAATAAGTAATCATGGAATGTTTTTAACTTGCCTTTTAATTTTTTTTTAACATTTATTTATTTTTGAGACAGAGAGAGACAGAGCATGAACGGGGGAGGGTCAGAGAGAGAGAGAGAGACACAGAATCTGAAACAGGCTCCAGGCTCTGAGCAGTCAGCACAGAACCCGACGCAGGGCTCGAACTCACATACCGTGAGATCGTGACCTGAGCCGAAGTCGGACGCTTAACTGACTGAGCCACCCAGGCGCCCCTTAACTTGCCTTTTAAGACAGAAAGTGGAAACTTTGAAGGGGATGCAAAATACCCCAACAGATTTGGCAAAGCTTGAAAAAAAAAAGGGCTGACATGGAAAAAAATTGCAACACCCTTTTGAATAGATCACTGTTATTAAGCAATTCTATATTCTAGCTCACTGCCTCCAAAACTCATTCAGTGGGCACGGTATCTTGCAAAGTAGGGATCCTTCTCTCCCATGTTAGGGAATTCTCTCCATTTGTCCGAGTTGACTAGAGCAGATCTGAAGTGATTTGTTTGAGGACACATGGTAAACAGACAGCAGAGCCAGAATTTGAGATGCTCTTTCGCCTGTTTGGGTAAAAGCATCGTGGGCCACAGGGAATAGACCCAGCCCTTAGCCCTGGGTTCGCAGTGTGGATTTGGTGGTCGCATTTTGGGGACGTGGATTAGACGGCATGCAGAAGAGATCCAGAGGATGTCAGACTTGGGCAAAGGAAAGGGGTCAGGACGAGAGCTTTGGCGGCACCCGCGTTCTTCGGTACGGTGTGCTTCACTTTAGCAACGTCCCATTGTGAAGCGTTTGGTTAGATCAAAACGTGTTTACAATCTGGGGAGTGTATGCAGTGCGCATGTGCATGTGAGTGGATACGTGTGAATCCAAGTGCACGCGCATGCACGCACATACGGAGACACAGACGCACATTCGTGATCAGACTGCTTAATAAATTATTTATTTTTATTTCTTTAGGGTGGTGTCAATTCTCATTAGTTAAATTTTGGGGGGGGGGAGGGGTTGCCTGGGTGGCTCAGTCGGTTAAGCATCCCACTTCAGCCCAGGTCACGATCTCGCGGTTTGTGAGTCTGAGCTCCGCGTTGGGCTCAAAGCCTGGAGCCTGCTTCGGATCCTGGGTCTCCCTCTCTCTTTGCTCCTCCTCTGCTCACACTCTGTCTCTCAAAAACTAAATAAACATAAAAAAATAAAAATAAACATAAAGATTTTTTAAGGCGGAAGCAGCCCAACAGAGGGGAGTGATATGTAAATTTTCAACCCTCTTTAATGAAAATGGGAACTTCTACGGAAAAAATGCTCAGTACCAAACACACAGGTAGTCCTTTGTTAGCTCAAATTTGTCTCGCAATTTCAAATGAGGACAATTGCTTATGCTAAAGTTGACCAGGACAGCAAGGCAGATTCAGTGAATTCTGAATTTGAAACTGAGGCTTATGAATGGCTATCATATATCGGCCTCAGCACCCTGTCTAATGCCGCATTTTGTTTTATAGTTTAGTTGTTCAGTGTTGAGAAAGTTTCGATTCGTACAGAGAATTAGCTACAAACGGCAGTCTTTTTTTTTTTTTTTTTTTTTTTTTTTTTTTTTTTTTTTTTTTTAGCTATGACGTCTTTCCTTTTTTTCTAGAGATGTGACATACAGGTTTTCATGAGTAATGTTCTACGCAACATTGTACTAAAGTAAAGCCCGGACAGATGGCCAGAAAGCCGACCGCCCCTACTCATGCTGCACTGGGTCAGTGCAACGCCCACTCAGCAGAGGAGATTTTAAAAGGAAGAAGTGATTCAACTCATCTTTTTTTTTTTTTTTTTTTAACCAAATGCACTCCCACCCCAGCAGAAAACCATCAAGCTGAGTTGGGCGGAAGGGATTTTGAGCCAACCTGCAAACCTGCACAAACGCACCTCTCCCATGCTGTCTTCACCCCGCTTTGGGCCACCTGGTCCGAAGTGCTGCAAGTCCGACCCAAGCGCGAGGGCCGGGGGTGTGGAGAAAATGTGAGTCACGCCTGCTGTGGTCTTTAGGCCAAGGCGGGTTCGCGATGACACCTTTGTGACATACCGACGTGCATGCCACCGGAAGGGGGCCCGCAGTTGGAATGCTCAACATCGGCTTGCCCCAGAAGTCGGACTCAGAAGTAGCTAAGGGGGGGGGGGGTTCTCCCTTGGGGGGAGTATTGAATACAAGGTGCTTCGGGGGCAGAGAATTTTCTTTTTGCCTCATCAACAGTTGATATGAATGAAGAGCTGCAGACAGAGTCAGTCTTTCCGTGATGCATTCTACTGGCATCAGTAACCGAAACCTCTCACAGCCTCTCGGGTCAGCCATGTCTGGCCAGGACACCATTGCCTGCAAGGGGGGGAGTCGGGGCCACGGACTTTTCTGCGAAGCCACTGAGCCCCTGCTGATGTCTTGCTTCTGGCTTTCCTCTTCCGTCCTGTCCTCCAGAAGCGTGCCTTCCAAAGCCTGAAACTCGGTCAGTGTGCAGGCACCTACTGGGGGCCCAGCCGGCCTGTGCTTTCTAGGCTCTGGCCCCAGACCCCTCAGGCCGCGGTCTCTGCCTCGCTGACTTCACCACTGCTCTCACTACCTGCCCAGGTTTGCTTTTCACAGCTCCCCGAGTCATCTCAGGCTGTTTGTCAAGTGAAGCCGATCAAGCGTCTTGAAAGCACAGTACGATGCTATTTTGGCGTTAAATCGTCAACAGCGTATTGGCATTTCTCTCTCTCTCTCTCTTTTTTTTTTAATATATATATATTTTTTAATTTTTTTTCAACTTTTATTTATTTTTGGGACAGAGAGAGACAGAGCATGAACGGGGGAGGGGCAGAGAGAGAGGGAGACACAGAATCGGAAACAGGCTCCAGGCTCTGAGCCATCAGCCCAGAGCCCGACGCAGGGCTCGAACTCACGGACCGCGAGATCGTGACCTGGCTGAAGTCGGACGCCTAACCGACTGCGCCACCCAGGCGCCCCAATATTTTTTAAGGTTTTTATTTTTACTCATTTTGAGAGAGAGATAGAGAGCAAGAGGGGGAGGAGCAGAGAGGCAGGGAGGCAGAATCCCAAGCATATGCCGTGCTGTCCGTGCAGAGCCCGATGCCAGGCTCGAGCTCACGAACCGTGTGATGGTGACCTGAGCCGAAATCGAGAGTCAGATGCTGAACCGACTGAAGTACCTGGGCGCCCCCGTATTGGCATTTCTGAACTGCAAGTGTACAATCTGAAGGAAGTCAATGCCTAGACATTTGGGTCAACTTAGAATCCCCATTGTTCAGTATTTTATACCAGGATTTAATCATTAAAATGATAACCATCCTATGAGTGTTAAAGTGGCCCAACTTCTTGTATTTGGGACTGCAGCTTTGAGTTTCAGTTTCATTGTGGACATTCTTTGTGCAGGGAGAAGCGTGGTGACCTTGTGATCTGTCCAACAAGACTTCATCACAATGGGAGGGGGGAACCCCACCTCCTAGGTCCCACCATCGCTCTAGAAGGACATGGAAGCATTGTGCCATGTGAACCTTCACCTGGGGTCGCACATCTGGCTTCACAGCTTGAAGAGCAGGTGATGGCCCCTTGATGAGACACCCTGATGACATTTGCACTGAGCAGATCTATTCAGCACTTACCCAAGGGTGCTAGGCGCCGATTGGCCCTAATATATTCACTTGAAGAATTTCATGTGAGTGTAAACGTGTCCAAGCCAAGCCTGGTTTTTTAAAAAGGAGCACTTTTAATCCTTCTAATGATTTTCCATGTGTCTGATGGTGCATACAGAGGTGGCAGGAGAATCCTTCCTTGGGGGTCTGCAGGGACGTGGGTCAACATGGAAGGGCACTGGAAGGCCCTAGAAGGCTTCAGTGTGCTACAGTTTGGTGAGTGGGCCAATTGGGTGTGTGCTCATCTTTGTGATGGCTTTGAAAATTACAAATGTACATGTAAGAATGATGTTTGAGTCAGACTTGTGCAGCACCTCAAACACCACCATCGTTTGGGAGCCACCAGCATAGAGGCAAAGGAACTCTTTTCCTGAATCCCGACTACTGTTTGTGAGCCATCTGAACGCGATTCCACCTCTTTAAAAGTCAGTCTTCTCGTATCTCAGCCGGGATGGCCCTTCGCGGGGTGAATGTAGCGATCCGAGGAACACAAGGTATGGAAGGTATGCTCCTGCACCCTTCCTGCACGTGGAGGGCACCCAGCAAATGCTAACTCGTCTCTCCCCGATTTTTTAAAATCCCAGTTTCCTAGAATCGAGGTAGTGCCAAGGCTGTGAGGACCACAGCAGAAAAAAAATCCATGTCACGTCTGCTATCAGCCTCCTGGGGTCTTCTGGGACCAGGAAAACGCGGTGCTCAAAGAGTGGTGGCTGTCAGCCCTGCCCGGCCAGAAATCACATAGGGAGTTCTGAAAAAATGCCCACCCCCCAGAGGATCTGATCTCATGGTCTAGGACGGGGACACTGCCTAGACGCCGGCAGTTCTTAGAGGTCTCCAGGTAATTCTGCCGTGCGGTCAGCGTTGAGAACCACTGCTCTAGACCGAGGGCATTCTGCCATGGTTTCGGCACAACGCTCCGGGCTCATCTTGTCTCCTCCCCAGTCCTCTGCAGGAGTGTAATTTGTTCTCCGAATTATTCCCATGGCCAATCCCCCTGGCAAGGTGCCACTGCCACCATATGCTGCGCCAGGTGCCTCTCCTTCTCCGTTCTGAGCCTCTACAGCTCCTCCCTGAGCTCCTACAGCAAGATGCTTGGCGCGTTCACTGAATGCCTGGAGGAAAGCTCCAAGTGCCTCCTGTAGGCTAAAGCCAAATCTGGGATCCTACAGTGCAAAGGAACATGCTTAACACACTCCTGCTTACTCTGCAGGGGGAAGTAACAGAATGGAGAATGAAAGAGGAAGGACTATGGGCTTTACACGGCCGGAGGTGGCAACCAAGTCACGTCTGGCCACACGCTGCACTCTCACCTCCAGTCACTCATGGAAGGTCTTCTGAGCTGAGCTTGAGGGAGAGGGCATTTGCCTGTGCCTCCGGGAGACAGAGGAGTATTCATGGAAGAGGTGACACATGATCGGGGTTTGGAGGAGGTACTAGAGATTGGCCGGATGTTGGACGACATGTGAATAAAGACCAAGAGTGATCCGCCTGAGGGGCGCCTGCGTGGCTCAGTCGGTGGGGCGTCCGACTTCTGCTCCGGTCACGATCTCCCAGTTCGTGAGGTCCAGCCCCGCGTCGGGCTCTGTGCTGACGGCTCGGAGCCCGGAGCCTGCTTTGGCTTCTCGGTCGAACTGAACAGCCACGTTGCGTGTGCAGAAATCATATCATGTGGAAAAGTGACGGGGAGGCCAGCAGTGCATGGGTCAGAGCGGGTCGGGTCACGTTGCAGTAACAAATAGCCTTCAAATCTCAGCAGCCAAACACAACACATGTCTACATCTCACTTGTGCTAAAGATCAGTCATGGGTCAATGGCAGTGGAGAAGGTCTCTACATTGTCCTGAAGGTGATGGACCCTCTACCACCTGGATCATCATCATCATTCACTGTGGCAAAGGGACAGGAAAGTGATGAATGGACTGGATTTGATGGGTCTCTGTGACCCTCCCACTCCCCTGCCATTGGCCAAAGCCAGCCACATGGCCTTGAATAATTTGAAGACAGCGGGAAAGTATAATCCTTCCAGAGGTACAAAAAGAGAGGAATTGGAGGCACGGGTAAATAACTTTGATGGCCACCACACGGAGGAAGGACCTTAAATATCTCACTAGGGAGATTGGATTGGATCTTGAAGGAAGAGGGGAACAGGCCAAGGTTTGTAAGTGGGAGAGCCGTGGTTAGAACTGCAGTTACACAGAACTGGGCTGGAGAAGAACACTTATTCCTTTGCCTTTTTCTCTCTTACTGCTTTTTAGATCTGTCTGTTTGCATAAAAGTCACAATATTTACCTGCTCTCTGCCTTTTTGTGAGCTTAGCGGAAAAGACTGCCCTCTAATCACCTACCCTGCTGTTTTGAGGTTCCAGGTAATTCGGGAGATCATTGACAGCCTGCTTGCCCCCACGTCTAAGCCCTGTCCTCCAGCCTAGCTTTTAGCAAAAGGAACAAAGCTGACGTGTTAATCACCATCTGGCTTTTGAACCTATTTCTCAATTGATGGGTTCTTCACTTAGTCGGGGAACAAAGAAAGGGGCTTTCTCAAACTCCAAGATGGGTTGGAAGGACAGAGAGAAAAGAGAAAGGAAGACCAGGAAGAAGTTGTGAACAGAGGCTGGGCAGGGTAAAAAAAAAAAAAAAAAAAAGGTCACAAAACAAAACAAAAACAGGGCGGAAGAAGGAAAGAATTCATGAGAGAGATTTTAGAGTGGGCAGAATGTGGGAGTGAAGGGGAGGAGCCCAGGACCCAGGCTGCCCCAGTCTTCGATGCCAAGAGGTTAAGTAAGACAGACCCTGGAAAGGTTACTTTACCTCCCTCGGCTTCGTTGATCAACTCTAAAATGAGACCAAATGAACAGAACCCAAATTATAGCGTCCTCTTGAGAAACAAAGGGAGCGAATTCAGGGCAAGTGTTGAGCATAGTTGATAATTAGAGTTTTGCATATAGAAGTTACAACTGATTTGCATTCAATGTGTGTGAAGATATTTGGACTCCTTAAAATTGAAAGGCCATATCCTCACTCCAACTAGTCTCCTTATCTTTTGCCTCTTGTCCCTAAAATCAAATTCCTGCTGCTAAAGAGATCTGGTGGCTTGGTACAAATGAATAGAAGGAACACATTTCCTCCTATCTTTCTCCTTCTTGTCCTTTCTGTGGCTCAAAGTCTATTTTTTCCTTGGAACTTTAGTAAACTTTTTCTTATTTTCATTCTCACTGGACTGATTTTTATTATTGTTATAATTTCTACTTCCTTCAGCCTCCTCCTGTTGGCCCAGGTCACGATCTTTCCACGAGTTCCTCAATGGATTATTACGACATTTGCTCGTGGTGGTCGTTTGGGGGGGATAAAGTGAGATGGTCTCACAAGATTATTTTGTGCCCCCCACTGGACTATGGCATGTATTTTTTAATATTCTCTGAATGCAGGTGGAGCAAGGCTTATTTTCACGTCAGAATCTTCATTTTTTAAAATTCTACGGACGTTTACCTTTGGCGGGGTGAAGGTTTCTTCAATTCATACACCTTGGTTTTATTTTCTTGTGCCCTACGGATTCCTACACATGTGAACCTGAGCCTCTGGCTAAAAGCCAACATTCCATTTGCGGGGCTGGAAATAATAAAAAAATTATTTAATTTTTCATGATTATTAAATTAATTTAATATATTAAATTAACACAAATATATTAATATTCCGCTTGCAAGGAAGCAAGAGAAACTGGGTTGGGCTGAGAGGGGAGACGGGATGCAATGCGGGTACAACAGTGGCTTCAGGTGATCCCATGGGGAGCTAGGGAGTCGGGATGGCCCTGCAGAGATGTCCTCCATTGAGGTAAGGGGTCTTTGGATCGCCACATCACCGGTAGTTAGATATGGCCGCGTTAAGGAAGAAGACAAGATATTGGGTGAAGAGGCTCTTTTCAGCGAAGAAACAATTTCTGGAGAGGGACACATCTCTGAGCCCCCAGTACCACCATTCCCAGGTTGGGGGCAGTGAGTGCCTTGGTCCTGAAGGGGGAACCTGGATGGAACACCCCAGTACATGCGATGTGGGGCATTTCTTCATAATTATAACACCGCTGGGACGGCTAGAAAAGGTTGACTGAATTCTTTTTCTCTGGGTGTGATTTTTTGAGTTGCTTAGGGTACAAACTCGGCGGCTTAAAACAACAAATTTTTTGCCTCACAGTTCTGGAGGCTAGAAGTCCAAAATCAAGGTGCTGGCAAAGCCATGCTCTCTCTAAAGATCCCAGGAGATGAATTTTTCTTTCCTTTCTCCTAGCTTCTGGTGGTTGCTGGCAATCTTTGATGTTCCTTGGCTTGTAGATGCTTCACCCCAATCTCTACCTGTGTCATCACATGGCATGTTCCCTGTGTGTCGCTGTGTGCAAATTTCCCTCTTTGTACAAGGACACCAGTCATTGGATTAGGTTGCACCGTAATCCAGTATGACCTTATTTTTTTTTTTCAACGTTTATTTATTTTTGGGATAGAGAGAGACAGAGCATGAACGGGGGAGGGGCAGAGAGAGAGGGAGACACAGAATCGGAAACAGGCTCCAGGCTCTGAGCCATCAGCCCAGAGCCTGACGCGGGGCTCGAACTCATGGACCGCGAGATCGTGACCTGGCTGAAGTCGGACGCTTAACCGACTGCGCCACCCAGGCGCCCCAGTATGACCTTATTTTAATTGATTACTTTTGCAAAGGCTCGACTTCCAAATAAGGTAATAGCTATAGGTTCCTGGGGTTACAACTTCAATATATTTGGGGCAGGGGGGTGCAGAATTCAACCCATAGCAGCCACTAGTTGAGTAAATATACTAATTCATCTATCCAGACCACATCGCCCCATCTTGCTCATAGAGGTATATCTATACAGGTGTATCTATATATCCCTCTATACTTCATAAAGGTCTATATGGAGAGGTATATTAAAGATACTTCCATTTCCACTGTCCTTTATCAGGTCTAATTATCTCTCTCCCGGACTATTGTAGAGTCTCTGCTGTTCGTCATCCAGTCCCTTGTCTCCTCATTACCCTAAGGGACCCTTTTAAGACCCAGTTTTGATTGCGTAACTAGGCTACTCCAAACCCGTCAGTGGTTTTCGGTGACTTACGTCATGAAATACACTCTCTACTTTGATATTCGAGGTCTTGTGTTACCTGAGCTTGTTGACCTATAGAGCCTCGTTTCTGACTGGTGTTTACTTTGAACTTTACACTAAAAAATAGTAAGTTGCTTCTGTGGGCCTAGCACACAATAGGCACTCGATAAATGGCAGTTCTCTCTCTTTCTACACTTTGCAAAGACTTTCCTCCTCCAACGATCTAATGGAATTTCCACGTTCAACTGGTGATGTAGGTATTTTCATAGGTAGTGGATGTAGTTGATGAGGATACTGAAAGTCAGAGAGGAGAAATAACTGACCAGCTAATGGTGAAGCCAGGAGTCATACCCGGATTTGTGACTTCCAGTATGGGGTCCTTTCTGGTGTCTCTGCAGTTCATACTGATAAACTTGACCTCCCATACATTTAAACTTGTTGCCTGTTTCTCATACCAATTTTTGTGCAAGCTGCAAAGATTGAATGAGGGGACAGATCTCTCCTATGTCACACCAGGAACAGAAATAATTGTGGAGGAAGAGATAGATTTTCACAAATTGGGATACAGTGAACGTTTAAGATAAAGATGCATCTGAACTTGGGGAGACTACATGCCTCTCGTAACGTCTCCCTTATTAAAAGATAAATGCATATCATTAAATGTCCCCTCACTGAATATCAGGAAGGCACAGTTGGCCCCAGGGATTGAATAAAAGCATCAGTTGATGTCTATGTTTCTTTAAGATACAGCTGTGTGAGTCAGAGGTGCTATGCCAGGTGTTACAGAGGTTCCCATGGCAACCTCATCTTTAATTTGCTTCCTGAATAGCACTGTTAATGACTTTGAGTCAACATCCATTCGAGATTCTCCATTTTAAAGGTTCTCTTCCATTGTAAGATGCAGTTATGCATCTCCACATAGAGAGGAGAGTTGAACAATTTCTGGAGGAATTGGGAAAAGATGCACCCTTCTTCTGATTTGAACTATTTGCCTTGTCCTATAATTACTATGACTATTCAAATGATCCTAGGTTCACTTTACTCTCAACTTGTTTTTTTCTTACTAGAAGCAGTGGAAGACACTTTAGACCCTCACTCACATGAAGGAGACATTTCTAGAAATTATTTCCCGAAAAGCCAGATCAGGCAACCAAGGTAGAAAATATTGCAATGTTTGGGCAATCAAGAGGGAGTATATACAAAGTATCTACAAGAGGGAGTAAGAGTAGCAGTGAGGGAGGTCATGTTTCATATTTCGCAGACCATGGGAAGGGGTTGGAATGCACTAAACATGGTAACTGCTCAGTCTTGGGTGGTGCTGAATCGCCCATTCCTTCTGATAATACCATAGGAGAAAAACTTGGCAGTGGACTTCTTATTGACAAAGATCTTCCACAAAGATATCTCTGTAGACAACTGCATGCTGTTCTCCTTGGTCAATGTTTTCTTCTAAGACTGGCCCTTAATGTCTCCTAAGTGGATTGCGGTCATTGGACTCCAGCTGAGGCAAGGACAGTGGACAGGGATGTGTATGAGGAACCAGGAAACCTGATTCTTGTTAGAACTTGGTCACTCATTGGCTCTGTGGCTTGGGTAAAGTCGCTCAACTTTCTTTATTTATGAACTTGAATTAATAATATTTCTAGACTCTGACCTTTTTTTTTTTTAATTTTTTTTTCAACATTTCTTTATTTTTGGGACAGAGAGAGACAGAGCATGAACGGGGGAGGGGCAGAGAGAGAGGGAGACACAGAATCAGAAACAGGCTCCAGGCTCTGAGCCATCAGCCCAGAGCCTGATGCGGGGCTCGAACTCACGGACCGCGAGATCGTGGCCTGGCTGAAGTCGGATGCTTAACCGACTGCGCCACCCAGGTGCCCCTAGACTCTGACCTTTTAAAGTAACGTTAAGAGATTTCCATCCAAGGAAATCATGGTTGCATTTATCGTGTACATAAACAGTCATCAGGGCCATTCATTCATTCTTTCATTCATTCACCAAGAGCAATGGAACAGTGGTTAGTGCTGCGGTCAAGACTGGCCGACCTGGGTTTGACTTCACTTCTCAAAGTCTGTTTCTTTATTTTTCTTTATTTTTATTATTATTAGTTTTGGAATCTTTATTTTTGAGAGAGAGAGACAGAGTGTGAGCAGGGGAGGAGCAGAGAGAGAGGGAGACACGGAATTCAAAGCAGGCTCCAGGCCCTGAGCTGTCAGCCCAGACCCCGACGTGGGGCTCAAACTCACGAACGACGAGATCATGACCTGAGCCGAAGTCGACGCTCAACCGACGGAGCCCCCCAGGCTCACCCCCACCAGGCCCCATGTTTCCTTATTTTTAAATTGGGGTCAAAAATAGTAACTTCCAGAGGGGTATTGGGAAGATTAAATAAGAGAATGCACATAAAACGTGTAGCACGGTGCCTGCTCATCACAGATGCCCAAGGGATCTTTGCTGAATGCATGACTGGGAACATCCACTGAGTAGCTGCTTCATTCAAGGCTCTTTCTGAAGTCCTGATGTTAGAGAGGACTCAGACATGATCCTGGCCTTAGTGACAGTCCACTAATCCTTGCCCTAGTCACTGACTAGGCCTACGGCACTAAATGGCCTACCGCACTTACACTTAGGGTTATGTGCAAGTGTTATGAATACGAACAGGGCTGCAACGGACGTCTTTGAGTGTAAGCTCAGAGTTCATTTCAGAGTGCAGGTCCTTAAGCTAAATTCCTGGAAGTGGAACTGGTGAGTCCAAGGGTGTGATTCACACACCACACCAGAGGCGAGGTGGGGGGGGGGGTCCCGAGAGTGCTAAAAAGGGCAAATGGCACTTGACCTGAGCAGATGGAAAAGGACAGTGAGTGAAGTCTTCTGGTTGAGTGCGAAAGGATGAGGTAACACAACCAAGAATAGTGGGAGATAAGCCCCATGATCGCTGCTGTTTTACAGATGGGGAAACAGAGACAGAAGAGGCCTGGAAATCCGTGGAATCCATGCAGTGTTCCACAGTGAGCATGGAGTGCAGCTGTCCTAACTAGGGCTATTTAATTCTGCTCACCGTGTGGTTGGGGAGAGGGGTAACGACGAGTAGATGGGAAAAGGAGGGAACGGGAAAGGAAATTCCAAACAGAAGGAACAGCATGTGCAAAGATAAGAGGGTCTTAAAAGTCAGTTCCGGAAAGGTAGGAGACATTTATTGTTGTGAAAAGTAGGAATAGTCCCCACCGGAACCCTTCTGGGGAACGGCTGACTGTCTCCAAATTATTTAAAAATTGATTCTCAGGGGCGCCCGGGTGGCTCAGTCGGATAAGCGTCCGATGTCGGCCGAGGTCATGATCTCACAGTTCGTGGGTTCGAGCCCCGCATCTGGCTCTGTGCTGACAGCTCAGAGCCTGGAGCCTGCTTTGGATTCTGTGTTTCCTTCCCTCTCTCTCTGCCCCTCTCCTGCTTGTGCTCTCTCTCTCTCTCTCTCTCTCTCTCTGTGTCTCTCAAAAATAAATAAAGAAACATTTAAAAAGTGGTTCTGAAAAATCCCAGCAAAAGCCACTCTGTTCCTTTGTTGTTCAGATAAATTGAGACAGGCGCTTTGAAAAATGCAAGATTCTACAAAAGTATGACTATTTGTGACTATTGAGGACAAACTGGAAGGGATTCAATTTATACTCAGTTTAATTAATTTACTTTGACTTGCCCATATGGTTCTCACACTAGCTGTTAGCATGCTCCTGGCTGGTGAATAATTATTTTGTAGATGGGGTATCTGCGGCTCGCCTGGCCCACGGCTCAGTGCTTCATGAATAGTGTTTCTAATCCTTTTAATTACATTCCAAGGTAGATGTTTTCAACCCCAGTCCACGGATAGATAAATGGAGCTCAGACATGCTGGATGGTTTTCCCCATGGCCCGGTGTGGTAGCGTGGGGAACAGGGGACATGGTCCGGATTCCCAGAGCCGGCCAGAGAAGGGACTGAGGTGCCTCTAACTTCTCCCATGAGCCCAGAGCTGCCTCTCTGCCCCTCAGTTACACCAGAAGGCTATCCTGACCTTCACGTCTTCCACGGCTAACATCCTGCACGGTCCTCCAGCACTGCCACGTTCACATCTCCACCTGCCCGCCAGCCCCACAGATGGCCCATGGGAGAGCTGGAGTTTGGGCACAAACGTGCCTAATCCGATGCCACTTTCTTGCCTCCAGCCCTCTGATCATGTGGTTCCCTCCACCGAGACCACCTTCTCTCTGTATTGTCTGTTGAAACACCGTGGGGCAGAAGTAATCGGCCCTTCTCAGAACCTTTTCCTGTCCCTTTCTGAAGTCACTTTCCCCCTTGTTGTTGTTGACTGTGGGTGCTTCTTAAGTTGCCCGCCTGTCTATTCCTTGAAGTAACCGAGGTGTTCCATACCCTTGGCCAAGCCCACAGAGGCGGTATGTGTTAGATAAACATAAAATGCCCATTCTATCTTTGTGGCTGGGCTCAGTTACCCCCTTACACTCGGGCCAGATTTGTCCTGTAAGGTAGAAATCCTGAGGCCTGCCACATAATACTTACCAAGTGGATCCAGCCAGATCGGTCTTTCTGGCGATAAGCTATGACCGATTCTTGGTGTGTTCCAAGCCCTATGTCACATACTGGGGACTCAGCAATGAGTGATACGTTGCGCCTGCCCCTAAGGAGCTCAGGGTGAGAGAGTGGTGGGGGGGATTGGCAGAGGGAGCTAGAGAGTCAATGATTGCTGTCCACGGTGACTTTGAGTGCACTGGCACAGGTCACCTCATCCAACCCGGCACAGGAGGTGTCCCGGAAAGATTCTCAGGAGAGGTGGCCTTTAGCTGAACTGCGACGGAGCAGAATACGTTGAAGAGGTATGGGGGAGGGGTCCTTGAGTATTTGAGGTGGAGAAAACAGCATTATGAAGGAGCCCTGGGGGGTGGATCATCCTGGTGCATTTGAACTACCTGATGTCGCTAACGGTAAAGTAGAAGGAAGATCAGATAATGTCCAAAGATCCTTGAAAAACTCTGACCGGATAGATGGAGCATTTCTTATACCTCTCCCCTCAACAATAACTTACATTTCAAGCACAAAATGGATTGTAGAAAGAAGTGAATATTTACTCTCCATCATCTACAAACACCCGTGCAAAGTTTTCATGGGGCTGACGCCTTTCTCGGATTTTGAGCTTGAAGATCTTGTTTAAAAGACTAGTCAGTTTCGTATGAGGACTGGTCTCATTGAGCATTCTGAGGGAAGGAAGATACTTCTCATGGACATCAACATTCTCATATCTTATCTCATGTATTTAGACCACTTTTTTTTTTTCTTTTAAATGAGAGTATGCATTTTTGCTCCAGGATCTCAGCGTAAGTAGAAGTGTTGAACGCTAATGCTTTCCAAATAACTCCCGAATCACACTTGCTTTAAGACAGAAACCATTTCCTATTCAATGACATATTATGAAAGAGAGTTGCATGCCCCACAGACTGAGCCAGCCAGGCACCCCAGCATCTTGTGTTTTAATCTTCACAGTGGCCGTAAGAACTGCTTATTACTTCTGGGCGGCTCAGCAGCGTCACTTTGGAAGTGATAGATTAAGTCTGTGCAGCACCGCGCCCAGCGCTCTTTCTGCCACGTTAACTCTTGTAGCGGACATTGTTTTGTTTGCCCACAATATCCCTTTTCCTCCAATAGCAGACACCTGATTTCCCTCTGAGGACCCATCTCTCTTTCATTCTCAAGTCTGTTCATCTGGGTCCAGCTGATTCTAAAACTCAGCCCTAGAGGTGGGCATGTGTCCCATGCCTGGTCAATCAGTGTCTCATATTTCACTTGGCCACGGGAATTGGCTCAGGGACTGTCCTGTGATCCAGGCCAGGGCACTGAGACACAATTCTGAGATTCTGATGAAACCATTGGGAAAGAGAAATTCTTGGGGCGCCTGGGTGGCTCAGTTGGTTGGGCGACCGGCTTCGACTCAGGTCATGATCTCACTGTTCGTGAGTTTGAACCCTGCGTCGGGCTCTGTGCTGACAGCTCGGAGCCCGGAGCCTGCTTTGGATTCTGTGTCTCCCTCTCTCTCTGCCCCTCCCCTGTTGGCACTGTCTCTCTCTGTCTCTCAAAAATAAATAAACATTTAAAAATTTTTTAAAAAAAGAGAAAGAAGTTATTTTTCACGAGAATTGTTCGTTGTAGAGATACCGTAAGCCTTGAGATGCCAGACCACACAGAGGATTTGGCTAAAGACGGCACTAACACAGAGGGAAATCGAACCAGGAGGTGGGGGATAAGGTGACCAACCTGTTTCGGTTTGCCTGGGACTTTAGCACTGAAGGTCCCCATCATGGGAAACCCTCATTCCCTAGCAAACTAAGACTGCTGGTCACCTTATGGAGAAAGACATCAAGTTTTGGTATACTTTTTTAGTCTTATGGATTGAGCCATGACTGACCGCTGAGTACACGTGGACTTTTCTGTGACATTTAAACCAAGATGTTTCCTTTTCTGCTAAAGCCAGATAGAGTTGGTTTCTATCACTCGTAATTGAGAGGATCCTCATTAATACATGGGGCCAAATTCAAGGTTTCGAACCTTCTCACAGGAGCCTAGAGGGTTTTGTAAGAAAACGAGGGAAGGCAAGACACAGAATGTTACCAGAGAGGGGTTCAAGAATGTTCCTTTAACGCAAGTGTTGTAGGAATTCCAAGGCAAGGAATGTCAGGGAGGAGACTAGGTTTTAATAGGATTTTGAATAAAGTTCAAGATCGGAGTTGCACCAAGAAGGAGAGAAGTGGGGGCACCTGGCCGGCTCAGTCAGTTAAGCATCCGACTCTCGATTTTGGCTCAGGTCATGATCTCACTCACAGTTGATTTGTGAGATCGAGCCCCGCATTGGGCTCTGTGCTGACAGCTCCGAGCCTGCTTGGAATTCTCTCTCCCTCTCTCTCTCTCTGCCCCTCTACTGCTCTCACTCTCTCTCCCCCTCTCAAAATAAATAAATAAACATTAGAAAAAAAAAAGAAGGGGAAGGTGGAGGAAAAAGAGCTCACCGAACAACAACAAAAACTCTTCAATGAAAAATAACGCTTCTCCCTGGGCAATAACAGCGATACAGACTGCATAAATCAATCCTACTTTGAGGTTCCTAGTTCAGGAAGGTAGTCACCAGCGTCTGTGAGCTGTTTTTAATTTTAACACACATCGATTATAAAGCTGCACAGGCTGTCAGAAGGGGTGTGTGCCTTTGCTTTTGCATGGGATCCTACCAGCCCTTTCCCTCTGGGGGACAGTGCCACAGCCTGTGACCAAGGGATGCTCCGTAGAAGCAGCAAACCATGAAGATAGGGTCTTTGAAAGACATCTGTGGAGGTGGGAGGGGTCTCAGAGGAAATCTTGGCGCTGAAAGGATTCAAGGCTCTTGAACCCCATATCTGGCCTGAGGTTTGTGAGATTTGGAATCGGATAGTTTGGACTCAAAATCACACATTCACTGTATGATCTTGGGTAAATTATTTGATGTTGCTGAGCTTGGTTTCCATACCGGTCAAATAAATCGGGATATGGAGGCTGTGTTTTCCCACGGAGATCCAGTATGCCAAGCACTGTGCCTGGCCATAGCGAGAGTTCATCCTGAAGAACTTCAAAATGAAGAAGTTGATTCTACAATCTCTTTAAGCAGATCGATTCTCCTTGTGTGTCGCCAGGGATGGAGAGCTCACTATCTGACAAAGTGACTCAATCTGGGACAGCTCAGATGGTTCGAAATTCTCTCCTTACTTTGAGCCAACATTTGTCTCCTTGTAACTTCTCACTGATCCAAGTTATGCTCTCTGTAGTTATTTTAGCAAGTTTAAGTCTTTATTCCTTGTGACAGTCCTTCAATATTTGACAACAGCTTTCATGTCAACACCTTCTGGATGAATGTGGTGAGGATCCTGTGCAGTAATGATAATGTGAAGAGCTCAGCACAGTGTCTGATGTGTCAGAAGGCCTCAGGAAATGGTAGCTCATCAGACTTCGGGCTAGAAAGTCCTGGGAGCAAATCTCAGCTCCGCTACTTTCTAGATGTGAGACTCGGGGCAAGTTACTTAGTTACTTTTCACCTCGTTTTAGGTCTCCGTACAACGGGGATAAACAGCTACTTTATAGAGTTGCTTTGTATTAGTTGTAAGTGAAAGGCATTCTCATAATTAATACAAGTGATTCCCTTACACCCCTAAATTTCCCATAGGATTCGGGAAAGACAGGAATCTTCACGCTTCCTACAGGACTCGGAACCAAAGGGAACAAGCCCCAAGTGCGGATGACGTGGGATTTGTCAAACGGTGGGTCCAACCCAGGGAAGAGATCATGGGAAGTCACAGAGTGTCTGGGCTAGAAAAGGACCAGGCTAGAGAGGAGCAAGAAGCAAGAAAGAAGGGCACTCTAGAAGGGTGGGAACCTTGACAAAGGGGTCTTATTAGCATATCTAACGTGATGGAGTTTTAACATTTTTATAACAAATTGCAAGCAGTATACAAGGGTCGCTAGAAGCTCTAGGGACAACACAGACTTGCACAAGGAAGAAAACATAAGCACCTTTTGAAGGGCAGAATTCGATGAGTTTCTTTCTTTTTTTTTTTTTCAACGTTTATTTATTTTTGGGACAGAGAGAGACAGAGCATGAACGGGCGAGGGGCAGAGAGAGAGGGAGACACAGAATCGGAAACAGGCTCCAGGCTCTGAGCCATCAGCCCAGAGCCCGACGCGGGGCTCGAACTCACGGACCAAGAGATCGTGACCTGGCTGAAGTCGGACGCTTAACCGACTGCGCCACCCAGGCGCCCCAATTCAATTCGATGAGTTTCGACAAACACGTACACTTGTGTAAACACCACAATCAAGATGTACAACATTTCTCTCATCCCCCCAAATATCCCTCAGGCCCCTTTGCGGCAAATCCGCAGGCCCACCCACGTCCCAGGCCACCGCTGATCTGCTTCCTGTCACTGTAGAAGAGATTCGCCTTCTTCAGAAGGTCGTACAAGTGAAATCAGATGATACCTACCTTTTTACGTCTGGCTTATTTTGCTCAGCCCATTGATTTTCAAGTGCAACTCAAAACTACGTCCTGATACCGTCCGTATCAGTTGCTTTGATTGAGGCGGGCCATCCCGTTGCGTGAATACGCACAACTGTTTATTATGAATAAATCTGCGCGCGTTCAAGTACGAGCCGTTGCGCAGGCAGAGGTCTTCCTTCATCCTGGGAAAACATCCAGGAGTGGAATGGCTGGATCAAATGACCTGTGTATGAGTAACTTTTATTTATTATTATTTTTTTTTCTTCAAGTGTTTATTTAAACTCCAGTTAGCTATCATACAGTGTAATGAATAGTTTCGGGTGTGCAACATAGCGATTCAACACTTTCCTGCAACACCCTGTGCTCGTCACCCCATCATCTATTTCACCCATCCTGTCGCCTACCTCCGTTCTGGTAACCATCAGTTCGTTCTCTCTAGTTAAGAGTCTGTTTCTCAGTTTGCTTCTCTCCCCCCGCCCCTCCACGTTCCTTTGGTTTGTCTCTGACATTTATGGCTCCCTTTGCAAAACAATCAACGGCCAGGCTGTTTTCCAAAGTAATTGCCAACACTTGCTGAGTCGACCTTTTTTTTTTTTTATTTTTCTTTAAAAAAAAAATTTTTTTTTAACGTTTATTTATTTTTGGGACAGAGAGAGACAGAGCATGAACGGGCGAGGGGCAGAGAGAGAGGGAGACACAGAATCGGAAACAGGCTCCAGGCTCTGAGCCATCAGCCCAGAGCCCGACGCGGGGTTCGAACTCACGGACCGTGAGATCGTGACCTGAGCTGAAGTCGGACGCCCAACCGACTGAGCCACCCAGGTGCCCCGAGTTGACCTTTTTCATTTTAGCTGTCCTGGTAGGTGTAGTGGTTCCCCACTGTGATGTGACCTGTAATTTCCCCGGGGACTAAACCCAGTGACCATCTTCACATGTGTATTGCACATTCCCGCATCTTCTACTGTGACGGTTTCTGTTTAAATATCTTGCTCGTTTTTACTGGGGTGTTTATTTTGTACTTACGGAGTAGTAGAGGTGCCTTATAGAAAGAAGTCTTTCGGCTGTCTACCTAACCATCTATCTTTCTGTCTGTCTATCTGCTCCTAGTCTGTGTATCACCATTTCATTTTCTTACTAGTGTCTTTTGAAGAGTAACGAGGCTGCCGTAAAGCCTAACTTACGGACTTTGTACTTTATGGTTTGTTTTTTGTACCCTTGCTAAGAAATTTTGGCTCCCCGAATATCGCGAAAATATCTCCTGCGCTTTCTCTCAGAAGCTGTAACTTTGTAGTTTTAGCTCTTCGACGTTGGTCTGGGATCCAGTGGACGCGTTTCTGCACACGGTGAGGCCAGGGTCAAGTTTTGTTCCCCACCGATGGAGGGCCAGTTGTTCCAGTACCATTTGTTGAAAAGGTGATCCTTTCCCTCACTGAATTAACTTTGCCCTCGTGCCGGAAACCAATCGCACGTAGATGTTAGTCTGTTTCTGGGCTGTCTTTTTGGTTCTATTGATCGATGTATCCATCTTATGCCAGACCACACTGCCACGTTCCCGGTAGTGTTATACGAAGGCTTAAAATCAGATAGTGTGAGTCCTCCAACTTTGTCTTTCTCTTTCAACGTTGTTTCAGCTGGTCATGGGGAGGCAGCATGAAACATGTCTAGGGGTCACGGAGCCTCCTGGAAGAAAAAGGTTGGGGACCCCCTCTCTTTTTGAGGTTTAACGCCATTAGAGTTTCACAAGTAGGAACAGACAAGAGCCTAGAGAGCCACTCACCAGGATGGAAGGGAATTTCTCAGTGGGTGGGTGACCTGAGTTCAGCTCAAAGGGTCTGAGGGCTGGGCTGCTTCTAGCACAGCTCATGGATGCAGCTAGAAAGCCCATCCAGCCTCAATGGCCCTGGCCCCGTGGAAATAAGGGCGGCATGGCAGAGATACTGAGCTATTGGCTAAAGAGGCATTAGGGGAACAATGAACCAGAGCCTAGAACTGTGTCTCTTAGTGGGGCCCTTAAGTGGTTCAGTCGGTCGCTTAACGGCTCTTGACTGCGGCTCGGGTCATGACCTCACACTGTGGGACTGAGCCTCACATTGGGCTCTGGGCCGTCAGTGTAGAACCTGCATTAGGATTCTCTCTCTCCCTCTCTCTGCCCCGCCCCCGCTGGTGCTCGTGCTCTCGCTCTCTCTCAAAACAAATAAATCAACATTTTTAAAAATGTGTCTCTTGGGGCGCCTGGGTGGCGCAGTCGGTTCCGTGAGTTCGAGCCCCGCGTCAGGCTCTGGGCTGATGGCTCGGAGCCTGGAGCCTGTTTCCGATTCTGTGTCTCCCTCTCTCTCTGCCCCTCCCCCGTTCATGCTCTGTCTCTCTCTGTCCCCAAAATAAAATAAACATTGAAAAAAAAAATTTTAAATGCCCAGTTCCTCCTTTCACGTTTGAGAGTCAGTGAGTGGCTTGCTGTTCTAAGAGACACATTTTTTTTTTCAACGTTTTTTATTTTTATTTTTGGGACAGAGAGAGACAGAGCATGAACGGGGGAGGGGCAGAGAGAGAGGGAGACACAGAATCGGAAGCAGGCTCCAGGCTCTGAGCCATCAGCCCAGAGCCCGACGCGGGGCTCAAACTCACGGACCGCGAGATCGTGACCTGGCTGAAGTCGGAGGCTTAACCGACTGCGCCACCCAGGCGCCCCTAAACTGGGCATTTTAAATGGCCCTGGGTGGAGAAAGATGTGGTGTACGAGCGGTGATAGTGACAGTTTTATCAAAATAGCCTTCCAAATGTCAACTGTCCCGCGGTAATGCTGTTTGAAAAATTGGTCGCCCGAGAAATACAGAGATAATTTTGTATTACGCAATCTGTGACGCAGTAGACGCTTTCCGGGAAGAATGAATGGGCGAGTGAATGAGTGAACGAATGCATGCGTGCAGACGACGATGCGACAGGACGTTTTCCAAATATGGTTAGATCTCTATCGCTTATGTTTGGAATATCTAGCAAAACGTAAAAGAGAGGATAGGGACTTGCAATTTAATTTTAATCATTTCAGTTAAAATTGCTGGGCTTCTTAAAGCAAGCTTTTGGAACGCAAAGCGTTCCTCTCAGGATTAAGTGGCACTAAAACCTACTTACTCAAGATGTCCAGAGAGGGGCGCCTGGGTGGCTCAGTCGGTTAAGCTTCCCACTTCCGCTCAGGTCATGATCTCACAGTTTGTGAGTTCAGCCCCGCGTCGGGCTCTGTGCTGACAGCTCAGAGCCTGGAGCCTGCTTCAGATTCTGTGTCCCCATCTCTCTCTCTCTGCCCCTCCCTGGCTCACACTCTGACTCTCTCTCTAAAAAATAAACATCGAAAAAAAAAAAAAAAGATGTCCAGAGAAAGACATTTAGCTCAAACCCTGCATCCTGAGAAAGGACTGTGGTTATTAATATAAATATAACTCTTTAAACATGAATTAATTTGTCCCACATGGTTTTGCTGGAGCCCTAATGGTGAGGCAAATGTTATCCACTTTTATTTAAAATGCCTGTCAATCGTGACCCCCCATGACATAAGTTGCATCTTGAGGCTCTGGGACACAAATAGCTCTGTTCGGTGACCCTGGCAGTCTTGTCTTCAAAACAGGAAACCCCAGTGGGAGCATTTCTCTACTTCTTTTCTTTTTCCAATACAATTCGATGATATTTACTGAGTGGCTACTTCATCCCAGGATCTGATGGCTGGAGTCACAGAGAGGGGCTGATGCATGGACCCTGCTCTCAGGGACTCACAGTCTAATGGGGAGACGGAGATGTACCCAAGGATCCACAAATTGTATGAAGAGAGGATGTGCAGAACGTCTTGGGAACAGACAGAGGAGCAACTCATTTTTTTGTTTTAGAAAAGTTTTTTTAACGTTTATTCATTATTGAGAGACACAGAGAGACAGCATGAGCATGGGAGGGGCAGAGAGAGGAGGAGACCCAGAATCCGAAGCAGACTCCAGGCTCTGAGCTGTCAGCACAGAGCCCGACACGGGGCTCGAACTCACAAGCCGTGAGATCATGACCTGAGCCGAAGTCGGACGCTTAGCCGACTGAGCCACCCAGGCGCCCCTACACATGAGGTAGATCTTGAGGGATGAATGGGGCTTTTAACAAAGAAGAGGAAGAAGAGGCATTTCAAACTCATGGAACAATAGATATAAAGGTGTAGAAATGCGGACGAGGTTGTAGAAATCTTGGGGACACTGTGTGTGGTGTCAGTTAAGGGCTGGGGGGCCCCTGCTGACATCTGGGTGACTTGAGGGGAAGACTCGGGTGCCAACTCTGAGAAAAAAAAATTAAAACTTCAACGTGGGGTTAACAGAATCAGCTTCTCTGGTTCCAGGTTGTTTCTAGAAAAATCTATCTCCAAATAGGGCATGGGGCCCACTTCCCAGACTGGTGATCAATAGAAGGGGGCACATAGTGAGGTTTTGTAAGAGGATGCTTGTCTTTTTCCTTTGTTTTTTCTGTCACAAAGAGTCTCGAACACTTGAGATGGTTGGTTTCAAGGAGGCACATGTTTGCGTTCATCTTGAATGTTTTAGATGCAAGCGACAGAAAGCCAATTCAAACAACCTTTTGTCTGCAAGAGGTGGAGGTCGCTGGAGAGCCATCTTAGACGCTGCTCACAACGCCCATGGACTATATCCAAGAGAGAACGTCCAAGCTGCACACCAGGACGACCGACTCGCTTTTGGTACCAGCAGGAGCCCAAATATGGACACTAGGAGGTGGGGAAGCTTGGAGGTCACTCCAGAGTAGGTGAGCACAACATGTTTCTCAGTCGGAAAGAAACAGAGGGAAGCCAACAAGGAATGAAAGAAAAAATTCAAGTATCTACGCCCTCTGGGAGACCTCCCCAGGCTCCGCCTTCCTCCTTTAGGGAGATGGCTTAGCTCCTTCCGGGGGCCCACAACCCTTGTGCTTGTCGTGGCCCCGGTGGAGGTGGAGGGCAGCTGTCTCCCTGTGTTAGAGGGTCTGTTCTGATGTGCCTCCACCATCAGACTGTAAGCTCCTAGAGGGCGAGCACTGTGCCAAGCCCACAACATAGTAGTGAACAAAAGACGGGCAAGGTCTCATTCCCCATGGAATCCCAGTCTGATGGGAGACGGAGGCATTAATGCAATCATTACAAAACAATTGACTGTGTAAACTGAGGTAAGTGCCGTGAACCCCAAGTTCAGGTGCAATAAAACAGCACTTAGCAAATGCTTGTTACAGACGGGAATGAAATAAAGACAGAATCATCTGAAAAGTATTTTTGTTTAGCTTTCTTGATTGGAATATGAATTCTTTGCACGTGGAGGTTGTTGCCTAACTCCATATAGTCCATATAATTTGAGCTCAGTAAGCAGGTTGAGAATTTGACTTGGCCTATTATTTAATTATTAGGATTGTTATTTGCAGCATGTGTTTCAGGATATTTTTTGTTGTTGTTGTTATTGTTGTAAATGGCAGAATTCCAGGTCAGACAAGTTTCAGTATAAAAGGGAATTTATTGTTTCTTCTCGCTGATAATTGGCAAGTCCGGGGCTGGCACTGGTTTAAGTCACGGGGTCCTTATGTCCTTAGAACTTGACGGCTCTCTATGTCTTGAATCTGCTTTCTAAGAAGGCTCAGACAGGCTCTCTTCTAGGTGATGACAAAGGTGGCCACCAGCATTTGCAAGCTCCCTATGTCTTGAATCTGCTTTCTAAGAAGGCTCAGACA
Organism: Felis catus; assembly: GCF_018350175.1. Lineage (NCBI taxonomy): Eukaryota > Metazoa > Chordata > Mammalia > Carnivora > Felidae > Felis > Felis catus. The sequence continues at coordinate 174,527,251 of NC_058368.1, forward strand.
GGCTCTCTTCTAGGTGATGACAAAGGTGGCCACCAGCATTTGCAAGCTTAGTAACTGGAACGCACGGGGAGCAACTCTTTCCTGAAACCTCCAGCGAAATCCCAAAGTCCATTCCCATTGGTCTGGCTTGGCTGTCTGCTCTCACCTAAAATCCACAACTTTAGCCAAGGGGATACAGGATCACCTTGGCCAGGCCTGGGTCAGGTGGCCACACTGAGTGCCAGGGATGGATGGGCTCCCAGCCCCCACCCTGCACCCCAACTCGTAGACAGAGGGGAGGTCAGAAGTGGTGTCGTGGAGAGATACCAGAATGTCAAACATATCTGCTCACCTTCACGGAGATGAAAAAGAGTAGAGCTCTTTAGATTTCAAAATCCAGGGCTCAAAAAACACTTTTGCATAAACAGACAAAAGAAAAGCCTCTCTGCTCTGATTGCAGAGTCGAGTCTCATGTTCCACAAAAGATCTAAAAATGAAGACTGAGTTGGATCGCTACATTTTATAACCTGCCATTTCCAGACAATGGATAAGTAGTAATTATTTCTCCCACAATCCCTTAAAAGGCAAATAGTGTTATTCAAATAAATCTCTCACAGATTCGAAAACAGAGAGGTTGTGACATCTACGGCAGAGACTAAGACTGGCGTTAATGGTTTCTTTAGAAGTTCTGGAGTCATAAAACCCGAGTTGAGGCCTTTGTTCCATCTCTAACGGGCTGTATGGCATAGACAAGTCATCTCATCTTTTTGGGCACTGTGGAAAGCTCTCTCAGAGGCCTCTAACGAGCGCCGAAACCTATTCATAAAGTGTAAAACTGACAGGCAATTCATTTCATTTCTTCAGCCAGCCAGTCAACATTGCGTGTCCCCGGGGGGGCGGGGGGCTCTGAGGAGGGAGGAGCTGATTCTCCGAGTGGGTGTGAAGGCTGGTTCGTGGAGCCATAGAAAAGGCTTCAAAGCGGATTGGGTCCACACCAAGAGAAAGGTGAGAGAGGCACAGGGCACAGACGTGGAGGCAGGTGCCCGCTCGGTAAAGCTGGTGGCCCTTCTCTGTGAGCGGGCCCACCGCAGCCATGTTTCACAGCGTGTGGCCCCCTCTCCGCCTGGCCACAGCTGATTGGGCCAGAGGGGACAGCTGACCCAGGAGGCACACTCCATTGGCTGAATAGAGCCAATCAGGTTCTCTCCTGGGAACTTGGAATTGGGAGAGCGGGTCAGAGGGGAGCGAGTGCTGGACCCTTTAAGGTTTTATCCACTTGTGGGTCAGAGTGCGTGGAGGCAGCCCTCTGGAACCTTCTACAAAGTTGATTAGAGACTGGAGATTTGTGGAGAAACATGGAGAATGAGAGTGAAGAGAAAAGCAGAGTGAGAGATGGGTGGGAAGGGAGTGTCCCTCTTACAATAAATCGCCTTTAACTAATGCTTCGGGTTTTTTTTGTTCTTTTACTTTGTTCATTAACAGGCACTTCAGTTCCAGGACACTCGCACAAGCCAAGTCCTGGAGATGCTCTCCCTTAATTTTTGCTACTCTTCGCCCCTCCGTTTACTTCGTTCCTTCAGTTCTCTCCTCCTTGCTGCTCACAGAGCCAGTTTTCTGATCTTCTCTAACAGTTTTTGGGGCTTTTCCTGGAAGTAGCAAAGAGTAGCTTTCTGGTGCCTGCCTTACCATCGCCGTCACCACCACCTTAGTTTACAAGGTCAGGAATAAAAAAGATCACGTTTCTTTATTTTCTTTAAGCTAAATTCAGGCTTAAATTGGGAATCTCTATCTACCTGGTTAGTGGGAAATTTAACCTCAGTCACTACTGGGTCAGGGATCAATCCGGGCTGTTGTTCCTGCGTGAGGCCCTGACCTCCCGAGGTGCCACCAGCCTCCTACATCGCCCGTCACGACTTGTTCCGTCTACGAGGAACCCTTGCCCACTTTAGAAGCATTGCCTTCTCTCTCCTCTCCCTGCATAATCTCCTTAATGGCTACCTCTTCTGGAAAACAAAGAAGGCAGTTCCTGGAGGAGAAATACAGGAGTAAAAAAGAACAAGTATATCAGTTATTATGCCACTCAGATAACTTTGCTTGAATAGTTAGTTGAACACTTACCACAGTTCAAACATCGTTCTAAGAGGTTTTTTTCCCTTTAGTTTAAAAAAGAATTTTTTTTAAACATTTATTCATTTTTGAAAGGCAGACAGAGACAGAGCACAAACGAGGGAGGGCTAGAGAGAGAGGGAGACACAGAATCCGAAGCAGGTTCCAGGTTGCAAGCTGTCAGCAGAGAGCCCCAGATGTGGTTCGAACTCTCGGACCGCGAGATCATGACCTGAGCCGAAGTCAGCCGATTAACCAACTGAGCCACCCAGGCGCCCCTTTTCCCTTCAATTTTTAACAAAATTGTAGTGCCATATATATATATATATATATATATATATATGTGTGTGTGTGTGTGTGTGTGTATGTGTATATATTGTATATATACATATATACATATATATACATATATATGTATATTGTAGTGCCATATATATATAAATTATTTATTTAGTGCCATATATATATATAAATTATTTATTTATTTATATATTTATACTGTAATATGCTGGATCTACTGTAATATTATCTCCATTATAGATGAGGGCATTAAGTCTTAGGGACGTTAGTTAGTATTCCCAAAGTCACCCACGAGGATGTGACGGTGCAGGCATCCCCATATGGGGTCAGTCTGATCCTGGCGTCTTCATCCTTGCCCGCTCCCTTGGTCAACCCAACTGAAGGACATCATAGAAAGTGGCTGTCGCCTCTGTAGACCCGAGGTGTGTGAGCCCTCTGAATAAGATGCTCCTTACAAGCTCCGTTTCCTCGATCTGCTGGTGCCATTTCCGGGGCCATTCAGAGAAATTTGAAATTAGAAGAGAGGGAAGCTTTAGATCTCGAAAGGCCACTGTGTCTAACTTGGGGCGATGCTTGCCCGTCTGGAGAGTAATAACAGAGGATGTTTTGTCAGTGTTCCATTAGGAAAGGTCAAAGTCCCGAAGTGAGGTCTGGAGAGAGCATCCGAACATGAAGCTTGACATGGGCCTGGGGTCAATGTGCTGAGAAGGCCGGCCAGCCTGGTAGGCTTGTCATAAACCAGTGGTAAAAGATTATGATGTGTATTTTCTCCAGGGAGACATGGTTGATGAGATGAAGGGACTCCCGTAATGTGACTGGAGGTGGCATCTTGGATCAGAAGTCATATCAGGATCTCAATTGTGGGCCACGGGTGGGACGACCTACAGGGCGAGAACACCATTATGGACCGAACGTTTTGCAATCCCCCCCAATTCATACGTTGAAGCCCTAATCTCCAGTGTGATGATATTTGGAGGGGGGGCATTTGGGAAGGAATTAGGTCACGAGAGTAGAGTCTTCATGAATGCGATTAGTGCCCTTGTGAGACGTGGGAGAGATGATCTCTTTGTCTGTAAGAACACAGCGAGAAAGTGGCCCCTTACATGCCAAGAACTAAGCCTTCGCCTGGAACCACATCAGCCAACCGCTTGATCTTGGACTTCCCAGCCTTGAGAAGTGTGACGAATAAATTTCTGGTGTGGAAGCCACCCAGCCTATTTTTGTTACAGTAGTCTGAGCTGACTAAGACAGATATGTTGGAGTTGACCCTGACACAGACAGCATTGACCGGGAGCCTCCACGGAGCCAATAATGAGGGGCCAGCTGGCAAAGTTTGGGCAGCGTGTAGCACAGGACTGATTCTTTCTCTCCCTGTTTTAATTCAAAATACCCTGAGATCCTGCTGCTACATGATGGATGGTGCCCAGTCCCTGCTGTCGTGGAGTTTCCAGAGGCCTGGAGAGGCTCCTCCCATCCATGTGTCCCTGTGAGGTTCTTGTGTTGATTCAACCCAACCTTGCCCCCCTAGCCCTGGTGAGGCAGGGCTACGACCGTGGTCCCGAGTCACCAGCATGTGAGGGCTGCACTCAGTTCAAGTTCAAGTTCAAGCTATGGACTTGCTTTCCAGGTTGCGACCTTGGCCCGTAGCTCCCAGCTGAGCACAGGGTAGAGGCCCAGGAAATGGTTTTTTGAACTGAACTGGGAAGGAAGGGGGACAGACAAATCCTTCTACCAATGGCTTCTTTGGAGTACCATCCTTGCCAAACTGAATAGGTGGGTCTGTCAGGATAAACCCTGGCCGTACCTCTATTAAAATAAAAAAGCTGACAAAAATCTCTGCTTTGCTTTTCGTGTTTACAGGAGGCCAATCAATTTGATTTTTTTTTTTTTACAATACTGCTTTGTTCCTCCCCATTTCCGTATCGAGAGGACAAATCACATGGGTTTGCCAGGAAAGGGACAGAAATCTAGGATTCATGGGGCCCAGTTCATAGCAGCAAACGGAGGCTGGAAAAAGTTGTTTGCGTGAATGCATGTGAGGCTGTCTTCCAACCACCTCCCTCCCTTCCCTCTTCTCTGCATCCCTCAGCTGCCTGCTTTCCTTCTTTCCAGAATATACTGAGAAGGCACTCTAAGGTGGGTCTTGTTGCTGGCTATGGATACAAACGTGAATATGATTCAGTGCCTGTATCACTGGGGTTTTTAACCCCCTAGGAGTCTATTGGTAGAAGCCAGGGAGTCTCTGAAGCTTTATGGGGAAAATACACCTTTATTTTTCATTACCTTCTACCTTCTACCTGAAATTCAGCGTTCCCTTCCACTAGGGATGTTATATACCCGTGACTCTGTCGTTAGTGAAAATCACAGATATTTTCTTATTGATTCCTGCCAACGTCTCAAAATAATATTTATTCTTGACATTCTGTCTGCACCCAGTGTCCACAACGTGCAACTTTTTGCAGGCTGGAGAAAGGGGTGATGTTCTCAAGCGGTGCCCCTGGGATAAGGTTTGAGGAAGGAGATTCCTGAGAAACACTGGGCGCGGACTTCGAGAGGGAGGAAGCAAGAGGGGGAAGGACAGAGAGACAGCCAGGCACAGAGGCACAGGGACAGGCACAGCGACGGGGAAGATGTAAGTTGGGCCGAGATTCACTAAAGAGACGGGAGACGACAGGGAGAACCCCCAGAGGGACTGGCCTGGAGCCCAGGGAATGGCCTCGTTGGAGCCCGGACTCTATTCCCTGTGGGTTTTGTGGTTTGTGCAAGTTACTCCCCGCTCAGAACATCAGTTTCTGCCTTAGTTTGCTAGGCCTGCCACAACAAAGTACCTCAAGCTGGGTGGCCTCAATGAGGAAGCTTGATTGTCTCACAGTCCTGGAGGCCACGCGTCCTAGATCAAGGTGTTAGCAAGGTTGGATCCCCCTGAAGGTGTGAGGGAAGGAGGTGCCCCAGGCCTCTCTCCTTGGTTTGTAGAAGGCTGTTTTCTCCCTGACTTTTCATATCGTCTTCCCTCCCTCTCTGCATGTCTGTGGCCAAATTTCCCCCTTGTGAGAAGGACGCCATTCACACTGGAATAGAGCCCACCCTACTGACCTCATTTTAACTCGATTACTTCTGTAAAGCCCCAGACGAGGTCGCATTCTGAGGTACTGGGGGTGAGGACTCCAACGTATCTTTTTAGGGGTCCCTAATGATTTCCTCATCTTACTTTGGGGTGACGGTTCACATCCCCGCCCCCCCCCCCCCAGAGATATTGGGAGGATTGCAAAATCGAACATGCGTTCCTTGTTTGGTGAAACCCTTCGGGAAGGGTAGCTCCTATCGCTACGCTATTCCTAAGGACTGGAGGCGACAGGGGGACAGCAAAGATGGGGATAGGAGAGTGAGAGGAGGGAGGAAAAGCACGTTTGGGGCTTAGCCAAGAGAAGTAACCAGCTGAGGCGCCAGGCTTCCTGGGGGGGGGAAGGAGCATAATTCTTCATTGAAAAGGACCGAGCGCCCTCTCCATCTGGGGTGTTCTCTCAGTGCGGGCGAGGGTGCCAAGGGCCTCCCCAGGCCTGCAGGAGCCAAACAGGCTTCGCTTGGTTGTGGCCGCAAGGGGTGGGTGCTGCGTGACTGGCGTGGTGGTGGGAACCTGGGCATCCCACCAGGTGCGATGCTAAGTGAGGAGGAGGAAGCCTGTCTCTTGGGGCAAAATAGGGCCTGTGACCAGACTCTCAAGAAATACGAAGTTTGACCAAAAAGAACTCACTGTGCTAGCAACCAGCCACGCAGGACTGACGACATAGCACGTGGACACGAGGAGCACTGTGGACAGTGCTGGGAGCACACGAGGTCCGGGCTGGCCTGCTCACGGCCGCATCCTTGACGCCTAGAACACGGAGAGGGCGCTCACTCAATATCTGCCGAATGAACACACCATGAGTGCTCAGCGAGAGCCTGAATAGACAAAGACCAGGAGCCAGATCACATACGACGACAGGGCTGTGACCCACAACCTCCGCGGGAGCCGGTTCGAGAAGCCAGCCCGAACCACCTGTGCACATCTTCCCAGAACGGTCAGGACTGGATCAATGACCGCCAGTTTCCCTATTTTCAGACCCCGTTTCCCACCCAGGACCGGCCAGAGAACGCCGAATATGCTCCCCAAACCAATCGCACGAGGGACCCGGCTTCTAGGGAGCTCCCTTCCAGCTTCCACTGATGTCCTGTGAGCAGAGAATGCCTGCAGCCTTCCGTTTTTCCCACGATGAAGCTTTTCCACTTCCCTGTCTGCCTTTGGGTCTCTGCCAAACGCAAGTGGTGGTGGCTGAGGCCTGAATACATAGCCTCTGTTTGTTCCCATTGGGACGATCTGTGTTAATTTCACGGGAATGGCATTTATCCATCGCTCCTCCTCTCCCTCTGCTGGCTGCGCGTGTCTAAACAGTTGTGATCGCCCCCCACCCCCCCACAGTGAATTCGCACAGCAGTCCTCAGAGCAGGTGACATCACTGCCATTTTTCTTCTGACACTGAGGCTCAGAGAGGTGAAGGAACCTGCCGCACGCTAAAACCCAGGGACACTGGACTCCAATGCCCTGTGCGCTTTCCCCGGCTTGATCTAAGACCCTCATGCCATATTGCTTTCCGCACGGAGTTCCCAGTAGTTTTCTTTCAGCTCTTCCCAGCCCCCTCTCATCTCCACAGTGACAACATAGATGAGCTTAAAATAACCATAGCATTTGTCCTTGGGGAGGTCTGACTAACGTCCCCAGATTGGGTGGATGCATCTGAGCCCTTGGCCACCTCTGTTAACCCTTCACTCCCAGCAAAGGTAGAACGCATTTAGGAGTTAACTAGGTTCTGTCTGGTGACTGAGGGAGCTCAAGGCTGAGATCACCGGGGCTGTGGAATACGGTCTGCACTCCCCATCCCAACAGGCCAAAGACATGGGGTTGCCCCACACTCTGCCCTAGAAGATCCCCAGGAAGGGCCAGGTGAGTTCAGTCAAAGCTGAGGGTGGACCCCTGCCTGGGAGTGAGGGCTGAGTTGTAATGTGTGGCAGAAATAATGGCATTTGCCCCGTCAAGGGAATTACAGGACAGAGCTTGCTAACAGTGGGTGTCTCCAAAGAACCCGTAAGGACTATCCGTAAAAAACAATACAAGGGGTGGGGCGCCTGGGTGGCTCAGTGGGTCAAGCCTCCGACTCTTGATTCTGGCTCAGGTCACGATCTCATGGTTTGTGGGATCGAGCCCTGCATTGGGCTCTGTGCTGACCGCGCAGAGCCTGGTTTGGATTCTCTCTCTCCCTCTCTTTCTGCCCCTTTCTTCCTTGCTTTCTCTCTCTCTCTCTCTCTCTCTCTCTCACTCAAAAATAATAATAAAAAAATAATACAAGGGGATTTAAGGCTAGATTGGGACAAGACAAGTAAAATCTTTGCTGTTCCCACTGTCCTCCTTCTGCCCCCAAGCCCCAGCCCCAGAAGGCTCAGCTGGGTGAGATAAGAGGGAACAGCAGTAGAGGAACTAATGGTTACTAGACCAACCATGTGCCGGGGACCACATTGAGCTCTGCACACGCATCGTTTCTTGTTTCCCTTATTTCACAGAAGAGGAAGCGAGGCATGAAGGCGTAAAGTCATTTCTCCTGGGATTAAAACTACTCATAGAGAACTATTATACCAGACACTTCACATCCCAAGTTTGTGGTTTCTAGCCAGTGGTCAATGCAACTGCCCAAGCAAGAGGTCCCTGACCTCCCATAAGCCACAGTGGTCCTTAGCGTTTGGGAGATCATGAGCTTTTTGGACCATCTGATTCCAGCTACAAGCTCTCCCCCATAAAAATGCTCTCCCTCTCTCTCTCTCTCTCTCTCGCACACACACACACACACACATAGACACACACACACACACACACACACACACACACACACACAGTGTTGCATTTAAACAAGACCTCCTGAGCTGGAGTGCCGAGAACAGATGGGCTCCAAAGTTATCCTCCCCTCCCTGAGCAGGATTTGGATTCACATTAACAGGTTCTGAAGCCGAGCCAATCCCATTCCTTCCCATCGTCTTAAGGGGGTTTCGTCCCATTTTACAGATGAAGAAATGGAGGCTGGGAGGGGTGAAAGTCCTCACCCACGGTCACACCTTGACTCAGTGGGGGAGCCTCGATACTAAGCCACCTGTGTGATTGCAGAGACCGCCTCCAGGTGCCTGGGAAGTGAGAACCAGTGACCTAGGGGCCAGGGAGAGCGTTACGGGGTGGCGGGGTGGGGCGGAGTGATTTGGATGCTTCGTCATTTTTGCGGTTGGCTGCACCCATGCCTCGTGCCTCTGATAGCTCCTGGAACACTATTCTTCTTCACGAAAGCTTGCTGTAGCAAGAACGTGCTTGGCAAATTACTGCCAAAGGAGTTTGTTCCATTACGTTGTCAAAACCACTGAGGGTCTGGAAAAGTCCTAGCCCCGGCTGGAGATGTTAGTGCTATGTCTCCCAGGGCAAAGAGAGCATCAGAATGTCAAATAAATGCACTAAAGGTGGGAGTCAGGTGGGGGGTGGGGTGGGGAGGTTGCAACCACACCTCCCCACTCGGAGTGGGGGCAGCTAGGCTCCCCTCTCTCTCTTCCCACCCTCCTCATCCTGCCCCGCCTCTTTTTCCTTCTTTGCCAAATTGTGACCACATGAGTCTTTATGGAATGTCTACTATGTCTCGAACCCTGGCCTCACTCACAATAATGATCCCAGCTATCAGTGACCATGACTGCAGGCCAGGTGCTCTCCACACATTATTTCCTTCAATCCTCGAGAACCCCAAGTTCAAGTAGTTTCCTCTCTCGCTCATGCCCTGTATTTCTTTTTAATTTCCTACATCATTCTTCCCTTTCACCACAGTGTTTTAAGTAGACAGTGATGGACTTAGGATTGGGCTTTGTGACTGGGGCAGGATGCTCTGGGGTCTGGGGATCAGCTTTGAAAGAGAGGCACAGGCTTGTCTAGTGAGACTCTGAGCTGACTACTGCACCCCTATGGGCAAGTCCGGGGCTAGCTGAGTCTCATTTCATTTCTCAGTAATGAGGGGACTCATGGTTGCCTCCACACAGGGTTGTGTGGGCATCAAAGGAGCTGATAATGTGTGCAAAGGAGCTGATAACGTGTGCAATAGTGGTCTGCGTTCAGTCCTTGCCTCCCTCTCCTCTTCTTTCTCTCAACCCTCGGCCAATAGACTTACTTCCTGCCTTCCAGGGTTTTCTGGAAACCCTGCAGAGCCACAGTGCTCAATTGTGGCTCCAGGCCCAACCCAGGTTCAGCGAGTGATGCGGCCCACAGTGACACAGAAGCAATGTGGTAACACTGCCTTGGGCCCAGCCGTCCAGCTTGGCTCCTGACTGGCGCTGGCCAGGGTCATTGCAGACTCAACATATACCTGTTGGAGGTGTCCGAAGCAGAAAGCCACACCATGGGATTCCGGAAGGTTCTGCACGGCAAGCAAACACCTCTGGCCTTCCTTGAAGTGTTTTCATACTCACGTACCATGAGTCGCTCATGGCCAATTTCCTTACACACCTGCCAGGAGTCTTTCCTTACACTCGTGTATGTTTTCTCTGGTTCCCAAATGTGCCAGGGTCCCGCCCTTCTTCCTGCGTTGCCGTCCATATTCTCCTCCGTCCCCTTGCTTCTGCTCCCTCTCTGAGTCTTCCCATCCCCCATGTCTCTGGGATGCTTCCACCCCCTGCTCCCCTGCAACGGAGAGGATGAAGGAATTCCTGCTCCCCTCCCGCGCTCTCTCCCATCACCCTGCCCTTTTCTCGCCTAGTCTCGGATCCCAATGACAATGAAAAACGTATGCTGCGATCCCTTGTATAAAGTCTCCTTCATCCTCTGCCTCTCATAGTGCCGGGCTCTGACCACATTAAAAGTTTGTGTCAGAACGTCAATCCCAACACCTCCTTCACTGAGAAGGTCTTGCTGGGGAGAGCCTATTTGCTGGCCTCCGCAGTGCACATAAGGAAGCCCCAGGCCACAGCGGGTGGCATGGATGGGGGGGGCTTCACGAACCCACTCCGAGTAGCGTAGCCCCAGACCACAAACTGGTGTAGCTGCCGGTAAGGGTTCAGTTACTGGAGCTGTACTCCCTGGGTTCAAGTTCCGGCTTTGCTATTCACCACGTAATTTTGTCAAGACTGCTTAATCTCCCTGTGCCTCTGTGTCCTCTCTGTCAAATGGGCCTGGTAATATTTACCTTCCTCATAGCTTTGTTGGGAGTATTAAATGCGCCCTCAAGCATGACGTGCTTAGAACAGTGCCCGGCAGATAGCTGGTGCTCTGCGCTTTCGATGTTATTGCAGAAGCTCTGGAAGACCAGGAACGACATCCGCTAACGTGCCCGGCAAGTTGTAGATGCTCAGTTAGCGTCTGTCCGATCAGCGGATAAGTAAGTAAGCGCCTCGTTGGCTCAGATCTACCAAAGCGCGGACTATCCCCAATGTCAAGTTCTTGCACTGGTGTCAATCTGGGTGTCGCTGCCAACCCAGGTCATAAAACCCAAAGCCTTATTTCCCTTGGATGGCTCCATTTTCCTCGCGAGGGAGGACTGGGAATAATAGCAGCACCTACCCCATCGGGTTGTTGTGATTACCCAATCAACACAACGTGACCCCCGGGTAGGTAATTCTACTTTATTTCTATATTATCAAGGAGAAGACTGAGTCGAACGAGCTTAAACCAAACTGCCCGGTGGCTACAGCCTTGGGGACCCTTCCCAACCGGGCTCCTCCCTGCTCCTCCAGCCTTCCCGAGAATGCTGATGTCTGCTGTCCTCCTCACCATCGCTGAGGCCGGCGCGCTCTTTCAGGTCTCCGGGGGTTTTGCCCATTCTGTTCCCTGCCCCTGGGATACCCTCTCCCTTTTCTTTGTCTGGAGAACTCAGCTACGTTATCGAAACCTCACCCAGACACCACCCTGAAGTGCTTCTCTGTCTTCCTCTCCCCGTTGGCACTTATTCCTTCCTCCTCTGTAGCCCTTGGACGGTTCTTCCCGTGCCGTGATTATTATTCATGTTCCAGCCTTGTGCTTCCTGGCCTGGAAGTTCCTCTGGGAGAGGGATCGCGTCCTATTCCGTCTGTGCCCCCAACACCAAGCGCAAAGACAGGCGCATATAAAGCGCTTGCGAAAGGGTCGATGAACATACGGGTTAATCGATCCTCCCACATTCAAGCACGAGACACAGAAAATTCATATGATGATGAGACCGTCACTCAATACCTGAAATAAAAAGACAAAACTGAATTTACGGCTTACTGTAGTGAGGGACGGCCATGCTGGAGGGGCAGTCTCTTTGCACACAGCAGATGGCCCTGATGACTCTGTCCGGGGCCTTGGGGAAGCATTGAGTGCAGGGGTTGGTGGATTTTCAGAAGCCTAAGCAGGGTGATATTGTCTACAGCGAAGTAGTTACCTGAGTTTGACTGTTGTTGGTTGGTTGTTCTCACAGACATTTTCCGGCGTGGGTTTGTCCCTGTTTGGCCGAAGCAAGGGGATGACATTGACTGGTTACAAAAGCAGGTTCACTGAGGACGCTGTCATCGATCTGTTGAACGAATTTGAAATCTGTTCCTTTGGCTACTTGTTACCATGGCTACAGAAAAATCTCTATTCCCCTAAATTTCTGGAAACTTTTTTTTTTTTTTAAGTTTATTTATTTTTGAGACAGAGAGACAGAGCATGAACGGGGGAGGGGCAGGGAGAGAGGGAGACACAGAATCAGAAGCAGGCTCCAGGCTCTGAGCCATCAGCCCAGAGCCTGACGCGGGGCTCGAACTCACGGACCGCGAGATCGTGACCTGAGCTGAAGTCGGATGCCTAACCGACTGAGCCACCCAGGCGCCCCGGAAACTTTTTTTTTTCCCCTCAGAGAATGCGTTTATGGCCCAATGGATGATATTCATAGTTGTCTTTAATGCAAATAACTTTGATGGGCTCTAGATTTCTCAAATTCAGGTAACAAACAGAAACAAACTCTGTCGTAATCATCAAATCAAACTTCCACATCAGCATTTATATATTCAGTGTTTCCAAGAAGTTCAGTTCCAATGTTTCCCCAAGTTAGTAACTTCTTAGAATCAACCTCCAAGTGTTATTTGTAGCTTTGACAATTTGTTTCATGCTGTTGGCAGGTCACGAATAGAAACAGGGTGCTTGGAGTCTTTACTTTCAGGGGAATACTCAGACTCAGATGCTTTTTTTAAAATAAATAAACATCATTTAAGAAAGCCTTGGGGGAATTTCATATAAAATGCGACTTGGACCAGAAATGAGTAATTATTTTATTCTGAGTCAGTCTGCTTTTGCCCCACTGGCTGGGAACATTCCCCAAATTCCCCGGGCCGGGCTTGTGTGGGGAGAAAGGATGACAGAAGGGCCCTGTGATGGGTGGCAGCCCGCATGACCACAGAGCACGTGGGGCTTTTCCTGAGGCCACCTTCCGTTGCAGGGAGTATGGCCGGAGTCACCAAACTCACCAAAGATGAGTCCGCAAACAAGGCGCAGTTAAGTGAAGGTCCTCATACTCCAGTCGGAATGAGACCCTGACTCCAGAATGAAGCTTGTTTTATTAGGATAATTGCTAACGACTACATGCATAAAGTCAGCTAAGCAAGTACGTTAATCAACCTGATGGTTTAGCTTTTCAAGGTTGAATTTCGAGTTAATTGGTGCCTGTACCACTAGGAAGGGTCAGGCGTGGAGGAGGATCGGGGGGGGCCCCTTTTCAGTCTTCTTTTCGGCTCCCTCCCAAACCTTCTCCAACCCTCTAAGCTAGAGTGCCACGCGGCCCCGTTTTGGGCCCTTTTCTTTACATACTTTCTCACTTTCAGTGATCTCAATCAATCACATGACGATGACCCCCGATTTCGTGTCTTTGGTCGCCACATATCCTGGAGCCTGAGACTCAGATATCCAGTTGTATCTCCAGAAGCTCCACTTGGAGGTCTAATAGGTATCTCCAGGGTAGCACCGCTGAGCTGGAGACCTCCTGATTCCTTCTCCAGCTCTCCTCATTCCTCCCACACCCGACGCCTCTGCCTCTTTCCCATCAGCGGGTGGCTTGGCTGAGAACTGGAAGTCGCTGCTGATGCCCCACATCCCCTGAACTCCCACATCCAACCCATCAACAAGCCCTGATGACTCCCCTTCCAGACACATCCCGCCCTACCCACATCTCTCCTTCTATTTCACGATCAGCCAGGCCACCTCTGTCTTCTGCCTGGACTATTGCAGTAGCTTCTCCATTAGGTTCCCGGCTTTTACTCTTCCTCCTTACAGTTTGCCTCCACCATGGGATCTTAGAGCCGTGCGAACCTTCCAGGGGCCGTCACTTGCATCTGAATCAGACCCAAACCTTATGCGGGCCCACAAGGCCTGCTATAATCTAGTCCCTACCTCTGTCCCCAATGTCTTCTCACGTCACCGTCCCCATGCTCATGACAGTCCAGACACATGGACCTTTTGGTGTGTTTGTTTCTCACGCATATCATGCTTTTTTCCTTCTAAGATTTGGCCGTGGCTACACCCTCTGCCTCAAGCACCCTTTCCCCAGATCTTTGCACAATGTGCTTCTTCTTTTCATTCAGGTCTTAGTTCAAATATCACCACTTCTAGGGAGGTCTTTCTTTTTTTTTTTTTTAATTTTTTTTTTTCAACGTTTATTTATTTTGGGGACAGAGAGAGACAGAGCATGAAGGGGGGAGGGGCAGAGAGAGAGGGAGACACAGAATCGGAAGCAGGCTCCAGGCTCCGAGCCATCAGCCCAGAGCCCGACGCGGGGCTCGAACTCACGGACCGCGAGATCGTGACCTGGCTGAAGCCGGACGCTTAACCGACTGCACCACCCAGGCGCCCCTAGGGAGGTCTTTCTTAACTGCTTCATCTAGAGTAGCTGGCTCTCTGTCACCTAGGTCTCTGTCGTATTGCCTTGTTTTATTTTCATCATAGCAATGGTCACTGCTTAACATTCTTTTCTTTCTTTCTTGGTTCGTTGATTGTCTCTGCCTACCAGAAAGTCAGCTCCAGAGAGCAGGAACTCATCTGTCTTGTTTACTGCTACGGCGCGTACGAGCTGGGCCCATGGAAGACAAATGATAAGCATTAGTTGAATAAACCGTGGAGTTACGGAATAATGGACTTTTTGTTTTCGTTTTTCGAACTTTCTTTTTTTTTTTTTTTTAATTTTTTTTTTCAACTTTTATTTATTTTTGGGACAGAGAGAGAGAGAGAGAGCATGAACGGGGGAGGGGCAGAGAGAGAGGGAGACACAGAATCGGAAGCAGGCTCCAGGCTCTGAGCCATCAGCCCAGAGCCTGACGCGGGGCTCGAACTCACCGACCGCGAGATCGTGACCTGGCTGAAGTCGGCCGCTTAACCGACTGCGCCACCCAGGCGCCCCCGAACTTTCTAATATGAACTGTCATTATGTTATAAAAGTAAAGGAAGTTTTAAAATTGAGAGAGAGAGAGAGAGAGAGAGAGAAAGAGAGAGAGAGGCTCACTGACCAAGTTATTTGAAGTCTAGAACAAGCTTGCAATGTGAGATGCCATCTTGGGTTAGGGAAGTACAAATATAGCAGCCCTTGGCCAGGTGTGGGTTAAGCTGAAACCGTTCTGCCCCAAACTAAGAAGCCCTGCTTCGTCTTTACATCTGTCCTTTATCTCGTTTAATCCCGACAACATTCTTGGAGAGAACAACAGTTTCATGCTTATTATGCATGCCCGCCCCTGGCCCCCCGGCCCCACTACCATTTAATTCATAAGGAGACCAAGGCCCAGAGAGGTAAGGTCATTTATCCAAAGTTGTGTTATCCGTAAATGGTGGAACCAGGTGTTAAACTTAGATCTTTCCAGATGGCTTTAACTGCTCAATGTGATATTCCAGGTCTTGATGGAGGCTGTGAAACAACGAAGCCAACCTCAGTTTCCACCTACCACTTTTAAGCCGTGCAGCATCGCTATGAGTTGGTGGCATTAATTCTCATCCCTCAATCTTGATCAATTTCAACGAAGAAAATTGTTGTCCTGGGTGGTAAACACAGTTTCCCAAGGTCACCCAGCTGGTGAGTGACAGAGCCAGGACGGGGTATGGTCCTGGTGTTTTCTCTGCTGCTTCAAAGCCTCTGGATGGACGTACCTATAGTTTTGGGGGGCTGACCTCTGGCTCCCAAAATGATGAGGCTAACCGAGCAGGTTTTCCCATATTGCGACATTACATCTGATGCCAATGCCTCCTTGAATTCACATCCAAGGAGTATCAAGGGGGAAGGAGAAGAAGGTCCCATTTATTGAGTACCTACTATGTGCCAGAGCCTTCTGCACAGCATTCTGAGAAAGTTTAGCGACAGGGTTGAGAATTCTCTATAATTAGACACTTAGGCAATTAGACTGGATCTAATTATTAGATTAGACCTAATATTAGATTAGATCCTTCGGCTGGCTTTGCATAACAGCCAGTGTGGGATGGAAACGAGTTTGGACTAGATTCCTGTGGAAAGAGATGAGAAAGTTGGGGGTGGGGAGACATGCTGAGCCCCGCAGGGAAGATGCCCTCCAGACAACTCTACTGTCAGCGTGAGCAGGAAGGACTTGGGGAGGACCAGAAACACTGAGCAGGGCAGCTCGCGGTCACCTGCCGTGTAGTGTGTGATGTAAGGCCCAGGCTCACCTTCCTCTGAGCCTCAGTTAAACGCATACTGCTCATCACTCCAGGACCATTGGTACATGCACTTCAGGGCCCAGGGGTACGTCGCAGTTAGTTCAGGATGAAAATAGCCCCTTCCTGGGGATGAGTTGACATAGGGTTCCACGTATTGTCTTTAGTCCTCTTAACACATTTGCATGGGAGACATGATAACTCTCATAATAGACAGGAGGCAAGGGGGCTCTGAGAGGATTTAGAACTTCCCGCAGCTCCCATGCTGGTGAGCGGTGGTGGGATTGATATCCCATAACTGAAGCCCATCTGGAGGCATTTTACCGTTCAGACTGTGATGGGGTAGCTTGAATTTTGCCAAGTTTCATCAGCTATGGGTATAAAAGATGCCAAAGAAACCCTAATGATCAGACTCCATTGGTGAACTGCCCCCAACTGCTGACAGTTTCTTGCAGAGAAATTATCCCTCATCCCAAGAGATTTCTTGGGGTTCCCAGGGCGTCTCTCAGAGACTCGCATACAAGTACCCTTCTGCTGACCCTCCATACCTGCTCCGTGCCAGGCCGCATGCTACGGGGCACCCACTGCCACCAGGCATCGCATTTCCCAGTGTGGTCACCAGTGATCCATGGAGGCATAGTAGGTGTTTTAGAGCCATGGTCAAAAGAAGAAACCTCTTCTCTGGGCTCAGTCTCACTTGGGGATTCTTCCAATTGAAGTGACACGAACGTTTCAGAACTCCGTTCCCTGGACCATTCCTATTCTGCTAATCTTGGTTTCAGCTCTCTGCTAAAGATGGTGTGATAGTTAATTTTATGTGTGACCTTGACTGGTCTACGGCACACCCAGATAGCTGGTAAAACAATATTCTGGGGTGTGTCTGTCAAGGTGTTTCTGGCAGAAATTAGCCTTTGATCTGGGAGATTTAGTGAAGAGATGCACACTTACAGGAGCGGGCGTTCTTCGTCTAATCTGTTGGGGGCTTGGATGGAACAAAAAAGGTGGAGGAAGGACGATTCCTCCCTTTCTTCTTGAGCTGGGACATCTACCTTCTCCTTCCCTTGGATATCAGAGCTCCTGGTCCTTGGGCCTTTGGACTCTGGGAGTTCCGTCACTGGTTCCTGTGGTTTTCAGGCCTTCGGACTCAGACTGAATTATCCCACCAGCTTTCTTGGATCTCCAGCTTATAGATAGCAAGTTGTGGGGCTTCTTGGCCTCCGTAACCACATGAACCAATTTCTTTAATAAATACCTGTTATATATCTATATATATATCCTATTGGTGCTTTCTTTGGAGAACTATAATATAAATGGAAGGACAGCGAAAGCCTTAAGGTGGCAGAGCTCACTCAGACAAAGGAATGGACACAAGAGTGTTTGCCCCCAACCCACAGACAATCTTGGTGGACATAACCGTGGCCGTTTGGAAAGAGCCATTTATTAGCTGTCTCTCTGCCCCAGCCCAGGCAAAAATGGTGGGTCAATGATGACATCCAAGCATTACTTTCTTGCCTCTTTGGAGACACTAACAGGCAACTCTGTTTTCTAAGAGAAAACAAGCCACTCTGCCTGCAAAATCAAGGGGCTTTGCGTAGGAAATCTATAGCGATGACCCTTTTTTTCTTTCCTCAGTGTAGCTCATCTCCTGAGAGGAAGAGATACAGGTGGTACCGCGACTTACTTAGGAACAATTGAGAGCTGTCGTTATTCTTCAGTGTTACTTTTTCACAATGGAGAACAAAATAGTACATTGTGAGTGGCTC
Source organism: Felis catus (assembly GCF_018350175.1). Lineage (NCBI taxonomy): Eukaryota > Metazoa > Chordata > Mammalia > Carnivora > Felidae > Felis > Felis catus. Next base: position 174,545,086 of record NC_058368.1, read on the forward strand.
CTGCTAGAGGAGTTTTAATGGAGGGTATCACAGAACAGGTGCTCCACTGCCTGAGCTCAAGACGGATTTATTCGTTCGTCGATTGTTCCACACATATGCGCTGAGCATTCATTACGGTGGGTGCTTCACTGTCCTGGAGAACACTTCTCTTCCCTGTTAACAAAGATCAGGGATTTGCCCTGGGTCAGCCCAAGATGAGTTTTCTCGAGGGTGCTTCATGCTTCTCCCTCTTCTTCTGAAAATTGTTGGCCCATCATTCTTCCGTGGCAGACGTGTCCAGGTGTATACCCATCCCACCCATGGACACAGCTTGGATTACCTTCTAGGAGACCCCCCCCTCCACACCTCTGCAATTAGGGCTACGACATCTGTCAGCCCCAGGGCTAGGAGCTACCCGACGGCTAGGTCATCTTATGCACATCCGACTCTCTCACACGCAAGCTAAGACTTCCACTCGCCGTGTTAAATACAGGCAGACTCGAAGAAGCTCAGTATTTTGTAGTTTAACAAAGTGATTCCTGCTCCCCGTGCTCCTCTGCAAAGTTCTTCTGAGCTAATCCCTTGGGAGTCTTTGGACTTGCATCTCAGAGCAGGGCCAACAAAGGCTCTGATGAGAAACTGGCGCCCGTGACAGCCCCAGGGCTCCTTCTGTTCAAGGGCACTGTAACTGGCTTCCTCTCATTATTCCTTGCCTGCCTCAGCTCCTCTGCGACTGTCGTCTCTGGACAAGTGAGGTCTCTGCAAAGTCCACCCAGTGGACTTTGAAATCCTTGTAAAGGATTTCATTGTTTGTAAATTTATTTCATTCTTTACCAGTCACTTGTGTTCCTCCTTTTCCATACTTGCCACCCACATAGTTGGTCATACCTCTGAACACTGAGTCATAGCTCCGTCCTGCCAACATGATTTACTTACTTAGTTGACTCCCTGGGAAAAATACATGCATTTATTTAAGAAGGACACTTTATATAATCACCCGATATAAAAATGAAGCCCCATTGGCTATTCGTAGAAGACCCTTACAAAAATAAGTGTGGTGGAAACGAAATAATGCTTGTGGATTCTAGCCACAGAGTGGCCAGGAAATCCTTACATAGGAGATTCTAGCTCATAGGATGTAAAGCATTAAAATACAGCTCTTGGGATCTCTGCTGAATGAGTTCCAATGGTTGGCATGGCATAAACGTCTAGAAGAAACTTGGATCAAAGATACTGTGTGCAGAGGCGAGGAAAGCAGGCGGGTGTCTCTGTGGCACCCATGGGGTCTGTGTGGCCACTCTTGGCATACCGTTTCTTACCGTGGCTCTGACCTCTCGTTCTCACTCTCGTGAAAAAAAGAACGGCACAGGAGGGTGCGGAGGATATTCGCGCCATATTAAGACCTTCTGTTTGAAGTAATCAGAAAGTCTGTTAATACATTCGATACCGTCTGGAATCATTTGTCCTCCACGAATGTCCTAGAGCCTGTATATCGGGAAATGCTGCATTATCCCATGTGAGCCTAGGACCATCCTGGCTGGCAGGTGCTATCACCCCATAGTTCAAAGACTATGAAACCCGTTCTTCTCCATAAGGTCTTCGCAGGGCTCGTGGTGATCAATAAATTTCCCTTTCTTCTGCTCCCACAACACCTGGTATGCACGCCAGTGATAACACCTACAGCCCCGAATCCCCGGGACAGAGCATAAGATTTAACAGAGAGGAAGGGGCGCTCGGCTGGCATCTGACTCTTGATTTCGGCTCAGGTCGTGGTCTCGTGGTTCATGAGTTTGAGCCCCACTTCCGGCTCGGCGCTGGCAGTGTGGAGCCTGCTTGGGATTCTCTCTCTCTCTCCCTGATCTCTCCTCCCAAGTTTCTGAACGACCACAACTAAAGGCAGACCCTTAATTCTATTTATTCGGATAGATTACAGTTCCAGGGCAGTCTCATCATCTGCTGGATTATGTTGAGTAAATAGTTGTCGAATTGAATTAAACCAGGTAGATAGCCTGCACAGCCTGTGGACATTTAAAGATAGCTTTCAGAAGTGTGTTGTAATTAATTTCCATTCAACCTGTTTCCCAGACGTTCACCAAGCGCGTCTTCGATGCTCGACATCGTCCCAGGTGTGAAATACAAGAGAAACATGGCTCTTCTGTCCCTAGGAGGCTCATATGCAAATATGGGAGCCAGGCACACAAGGAAATAAATACAGCAGAGTGTGAGGCGGGGGAAAATAGAGGTAGGTGCAGGACAGAACGATTGCACACCTAAGTCAGTGATTAGCTCTGATGGGCGAGTGGCAGGAGAGACTTTATGGAGAAATTGACTCCTGCACTGGGCTTTGGAGAAGACTAGGAGTTTACTCGTCTTCCAGAACCTCAGGAGGGGGACACTCTAGGCAGACACAACAAGACAGAAGTGTAGGGCTGAGTGAGCCTTGTCACATTCCCTCACCCCTTTCTCGTCCCCAAATTGTAGAGATTCCTTTACCTCTATTCAAAGATATTTACTAAATGCTTATAAAATGCAAAACACCATTCCAGGAAGGGACCGCAGCAAAAGAGACAGGTAAGGTGGTGACATTCACAGAATTTCCATTCCGGAGGGGAGACCACCAACAAATCTCAAAACCAACAACTGAAACGGGGCATTTCCAATAGTAAACGTGCTTTGAAGAAAACAAAGCGTATGATAGAAAGTGAAGGGGGAAGGGCAGCAGCATTCACCAGGGTTTAAGGAAGGCCCTGGGAATGGGACATTGGAGCCCACACCCAATGGCAGGAAGGATGTTGTCCTGTGAGGGACAGCTGAAGAGCATTCCGAAGGGAACAGCAGGTGCAAAGCCCACGAGGACCCATTGGGCTCGGTGTGCGATTGGAGGGAGGTGAGCCCCAACGTACAAGATGGGGTCGGCATGGTTTAAAAATTGGAGACATATGGGGCGCCTGGGTGGCGCAGTTGGTTAAGCGTCCGACTTCAGCCAGGTCACGATCTCGCGGTCCGTGGGTTCGCGCCCCGCGTCGGGCTCTGGGCTGATGGCTCAGAGCCTGGAGCCTGGTTCCGATTCTGAGTCTCCCTCTCTCTCTGCCCCTCCCCCGTTCATGCTCTGTCTCTCTCTGTCCCAAAAATAAATAAACGTTGAAAAAAAAAATTTTTTTAAAATTGGAGACATAAAATCGCTCCCAGACGGTGCTCAGATTCTTGGGTTATAATCCCAATGCAGTTAGAAAACATTTTGTTATAAGTTCTATTTTGTCTTGATTGGTTCCTTAAAGATTTAAGTGGGGCTTCCTTAAAGCCCCACTCCACCTGGCGCAGGCCAAAAGGGCTACACATCGATGTAATCATTTTCAGAAACAACTGAGCACTTGACTGCTCTCCGCCGTGACTACCTTAACATTAGCGCCTTTGTTTGGCACCACGTTCTGTTCATCCTTCAGGACGATGTAGTCCGTGATCAGTTTCTCTCCAGGATCTGTCACCCGTGGTGAGAAATTTGACTCTTCTGAGGCTAAGGTTTTTATCTTGCCAATCTTTTGAGTCCTAAAACAAAGTTACCAGGTGGGCTGGAGAGGGGCCGTGGCTGAAGGGCTCAGATGCTGGCTTCAGGGAGTAGAACAGGGCAAAGGTTTGGGGCTCTAACAGTCTTGAGTTCAGATGCTGGCTTTGCCATTTACTAGCTGTGCGACTTGGGGCAATTTATTTATGCCTCTGGGATTCAATGTTAATACAAACGGAGCGGTGCCTCGCGCACAGGGGGCACTCAATAAATGCTATGTTCTTCGTTGTCTTCTCCTTTTTCCCTTCCCCATAGAATAAAATATGTTTCTCTTCCTAAATAGAAGCCACTTTGCAAGTTGGCCTTATGGCTCTGAATACATATTTGCTGCCAATAATAAAGACTTCAAAGAAAATAGAACAGGTTTGCAATTGCTACATTTGGTTAGCTCTGTCAACGTTCAGTAGGGAAAGCACTGCTCTGAAGGAAAGGTCTGTTCATTTTGCCACGGGGCTTACGTACAGCCTCATAACGACAATTTGCAACAGCTTCTATTTATTATGAATTTACCCCGTGCCACACGTTTTACAAACATCATCTTATTTAATCCCTACAAACTTACGAGGGATGCAGTCTTCCCATTTTCCAGATAAGGAAGTTAAGGGCCTCAAGAAGGAGGTAACCTGCTGAGTATCCTAAAGCTGTGACTCAACCCGGATTTCTCACTCCCCGGTCCTCTCTTTGCTTCCCCTTTTGAAGGTACTCGTGGGGACACAGCCACATGGCTTTCATGGTAATTACCATCATCCAAGAGCTCTTTCCTGAACGCTCAAGACTCAGTCAACTAACTAATCAAGGAATTGTATTGGCCAATTAGGGAATACACATGCCGAACCTGAAATCAAGTTACTAGGTCGGTGCCAACTCCTCCATGATATATAATGGGAACCGTGCTGGATTTATTAGGTCTTTTTTTTTTCTTTTTTAACTTTTGCATAATTCTGTTCGGTTGTTCTGGTGGAGGGTGTGCTTACAAATCCACCCCAAATCTTTTCTCCTGCATGGGTCCGAATACCTTTCAGGCAACACCAAAGCTGCTACTCAAAGATAGGACTGTGGAGGGTCATGCCCACTGTCACCCACATCTTTTCGTTTCATTTTTCTATCTCCTCCCCACATGGGCATCAGAGGAATGGCACAAAGTGTTTTGCTTTTCCATCACTACTGTTCTGATTAAATAAATCACACAAAATAGAAAGCATTCCAAGGAGTTTGTGTATTTGGTCCCAGATGGCCGAAATCTCAGGGGCGCCTGACCCAATCGGTAGGTTGGCTGCTTTGCTCCTCGTCGCAGTTCATTTAATTCTTCTGGCTCCTAATTTCCGTATCTCTAGAGGTGAGGCCAACAACGTGGTTGCCGGAAGAAACCATGGGCTGATTGACAAGCAGTCCGTCATTGCAAATGACCACAGGGAAGTCTGGAATCGATTTCAGCCCTTGGACCGATCTCATCCAGGCTTTTCTGATGTGAAAGGATAAAGCACAATCTTTGTTCCATCTTCATCCATGGGGCATTAATTAGTTTCAAAGCAAATGTATCGCATCCTTTTGCCTTTCCTCCTGAAATTTTGGCTTAGAAATTCAGACCTTAAGCTCTTTGGATATTTACTTACGCCCCTCACTGTCTGGTCGTTTGTGCCCATCTTTCCATCCCTTGGACTTCTCTTGATGGCAAAAGCAAAGATTCTGTCAACCAAAAGGTATTATCAGCAGTACAAGTTCTCCTTCAACCTGTGCTAATAATATAACCAAACTCTGTAACATAGATGCAGACCTTATTTTCATCCCTGTTTTATGGGAGAGGAAGAAGAAGCATAAAGAGGTTGATTAACTTGCCTGAGTCATTTTTAAAAAAATGTTTGTTTTTGAGAGAGAGAAGTGTGGGGGGGGGTTGGCAGAGAGGGGGGGGACAGAGGATCCCAAGCAGGTTAGGCGCTGACAGCAGAGAGCCCGATGTGGGACTCGAACCCACAAACCATGAAATCACGACCTGAGCTGAAGCTGGACACCTAACCGAGCCATCCAGGCACCCTGCCTAGGTCCTTAAAGGAAGTCACAGGACTGGGATTTGCTGTTAGATCCGAGTCCACAGTTGTATTCTGACCACTACCTGCATTACTGTGACCACTGACTAAGTACGGAAGCTCGTGGAAGTGAAAAATAAGGTCCTTTGGCATGTTCCAAGGAAGGGAAGGGTCCTGAACACCCCTACCAGATAATTTGATTGCGTTTCCAGAGTCAGAACCTTTGTCCCCAGTGGCGTTGTAGGGACTTTCAACGTTTATTTATTTTTGGGACAGAGAGAGACAGAGCATGAACGGGGGAGGGGCAGAGAGAGAGGGAGACACGGAATCGGAAACAGGCTCCAGGCTCTGAGCCGTCAGCCCAGAGCCCGACGCGGGGCTCGAACTCACGGACCTCACGGACCGTGAGATCGTGACCTGGCTGAAGTCGGACGCTTAACCGACTGCGCCACCCAGGCGCCCCTGTAGGGACTTTCAAACAGTGGTGCCCACTCTCAAGGGCCCAGACCCTTCTCTGGGTGGAATCTTCTCAGCAGCTTTAAACCTCCCTTTGGACACAATAGCTGCTTCGGCGTTGAGCCCAGAAAATACAACAAAAATAAAACATGGTGCAAACCACTCAACTTTATCAATAGGCTCACATATCAAATTCACTCTCCTACATAGTGAAATGGCAGGGCTTCTGGCTTTTGCAAGGAGAAGAAGTCCTAGCCTAAAGGGGCTGTTGGTCCCCCTGGGGAGAACAGATGGGTCGTCAGTCTTCACTGTGTGACTCAAAGCGTTGGTCTCCATCATACTGACAACGGTATTAACAACTCTTTATTGAACACATACTAAGTGCCCAGCACTGTGCTAACCCTTTTGAATGCATTATTTTTTTTTTGTCCTTCAGTAATTCTGTGAGACAGATAAAACCAACTTTATTTTATAAAATGAAAAGCTGAAACTAGGAGACAGATGATTTGCCTAAGGTCACACTGATACCAAGTAGTGGAACTTGTTTGGGAATTTCAAGAGAATTTCCAGGAATCAGGATACAACGTCCATTGCTTCTTTTGATGCTTAAGAAGCACTTCCTTTTTTTTTTTTAATAGTCTTGCTTCCTTTTCCAACACCTCTCATCAGCTATAAGATAGAATCCTAACTTCTAACCTGATATGGTAGTCAGCCTTCAAGATGGCCCTCAATAATCCTGGACTCGTGGTATGTACTTCCTAGAATGATCTCTTATCACGCTGAATCAGAGCTGGTCTGTACGGCCAATAGAACAGAGTGGAAATGATGGTGTGTGACAGCTGGGGCTGGGTCATAAAAAGCATACCTTCTATCTCACTCTGTTCAATCGTTCCATGCAAAAGGAAGCAAGCCTTCAGGCTCTGAGGACACCCAGACCACCCTGCGAACTGGGTGGAGAACTGAGATGCCCTGCCAAGAGCCAGCACCGACTTGCTAGCCATATGAGTGAGCCACCTTCCAAAGTGGATCCTCCCACCCCAGTCAAGCCTTCAGATGACTGCAGCCCTGGTTGACATTGGATACAGTCGCATGGCAAGCCTTGAGCCAAGAGCACCTAACCACGCCATTCCCAAATTTGAGGTCCACAGAAAACACGAGAGATAATAAGTGATATATGTTGTTTAAAGCCAGTCAGTCTTGGGATGATTTGTTATGCAGCATTAGATAACTAATACACCTTGCCTTTCAGACCTTCGTGACTTGGCCTCAGGTCATCCCTCCACCCTCCTTTCTCTCCCCAATCCAACCTACACAGTGCCCTCCAGATAGAGCTTCCAGCAGGGTATCAGACACACCCTCTTCTTGGACTCCTTTTGGCCTCCGCATATTCTGTTTCTTTTTGTCTGGCACGCACGTTTCCCCTTATTCTTTGGGAAACCAGCCATCGATTCTTGGATACCCAAGTATCCCCACACAAGTGATGCTTTCTTTGATTTTTCTCTTCAGCTACAAGTCCTCCCTCCTCCTCCACGTGACCACTATACTCCGCACATAGAGACTCTGTCACTTTCTTCGGAGTCCCCAAATTGTTCCGTGCCTTGTCTATCTCTTCTGTAAGACCGTGAGACCCCTGAGGACAGGATCCGCAGTTGACTCTTCTCTGAGCCTCCGGTGTCTGGCCCACCCAGAGCCTGATAAGAAGAAGCATTGGGTGAAAGTTGGCTAATTAAATGAATCAATACTGGATGAATATGTTAGCTTTTCTGTGGCACGCCAGTTGGATATGTGCTAACTCTGTGCTATTACAACCAGCTCATGGGGCACCTGGGTGGCTCAGTCGGTTGAGCGTCCGACTTCACCTCAGGTCACGATCTCACGGTTCGTGAGTTCGAGCCCCGCGTCGGGCTCTGGGCTGATGGCTCAGAGCCTGGAGCCTGCTTCCGATTCTGTGTCTCCCTCTCTCTCTGCCCCTCCCCCATTCATGCTCTGTCTCTCTCTGTCTCAAAAATGAATAAACAACCAGCTCATACCTTTGCAGGCTAAAAAGTGGGCGGGCACCTGTCAAGTATGGAAGCACTTCTCATTAGTGGAGACAGAAATAACCCCCCACCAAGAGCACAGCATCTTCAATAGGCAAGGGACCAATTAAACCTTACGTGACATTACCAGTCCGGGCACTTTCAGCCCCGGGGGAAGAAAGACCACTGTGTTAGGATGAGGAAAACTCTTTTCACCGTCTGTATTTTTCCCCCTAAGTTTCCCCAACTAACAACAACTAAGAATTGAGAAGAAACATCTTCCGAGTGTAGTTAGGCAGTGGAATTTTAAAGGCTGGTCAACTGCTTTCAGGTTAAAAGAGAAAAAAGCCGTGGGTTTGTAATGTGTGCTGAATTCTGTGGTATAAACACCCCCCATGACCGGGTCCAGGCCCCGATGGTTTAACAATCATCAGTGGTTTCAACAATGAATCACAACCAGCTCTCGTGGATTGTTGGGCTCCAACACGCCACTGAAGTTAGTAAGAACAGCACAGCAGGTGGGTAGGAACCGCCTACGGGTGCATCCCTTGACCACGTAAAGACACGCTGGCCTTGGCCACGTTGCTTTCGTTTCTCTGGGTCTCAGGCGTCTCATCTGCAAAATGGGGATAATTATAGAGCCCACTCAGGACCGTCTTGAGCGTGAAAAGAAAGAATACGTGAAACGTGTTTGGCACTGTGTCTGGCAGTGGGGAAACCGTCAACAAAGGGTAGCTGTTATAATCATAGACTAGGGAGAGCAAACCCTCTGGAGCAAAAAATCTTGGATTTTAGTCCTGGTTCTGATACCGACTTGCTGCAAGACCTTGGGCAACTGACTTCTGCTCTCTGGGAATTACGTTCCCCACCAGCGATGAGCATGGGTGACTTATAAAGGTCACTTACTACGTGCTGGGCACTAGACCAACTCTTCCATATCAATCCCCTGCACCAATCACGACCGCACGCCTGCTGTCGTAGATTCTTATGTGATCCCCATGTTACAACTGAGAAACAGAGGCTGGGAAAGGAACAATAATTGGCCCAACGTCACGCCTCTCGTAGGTCTTAGAATTCCAACCCCGATTTTCTGACCCCAGAGCTTGTGCCCCAACCTCCCCCCACCCCCCCGCACCGTGTGAGGCCCATCTCATTCATTGGCAGTAAGTATGAAACGAGATCATGTGGCAAAAACATCTTGCGAACCGTAAAGCAGCAGTGAACAATGGGCATTGAGGTAGCTGTTCTGTGAGTGTCAGGAACATACTCATGGAGGCTTCATGTCGTGCCAGGTGTGGGACACCTTGGGGGACAGGGCAGATCGGGTCCCAGGCCTTGGAGAGCCTACCGCAGAGTCGGGGTGATAACCCGTGCCTATCTGGCCTGGGGGCTGGCTCTTGCGTCTCCTCACTGGGCCACCAAGCCTCCTTCTCCCCAGCTGTTCCCAGCCCGGCATGTCAGCAAAGGGCGCGCAACTCCTCGTCACCTTGGATGCGCTGATGCCAAGGGACCCCAGCGGAGGCAGCACAGGACGCCTCGAATCCACCTTCTCCTTCCCTATCAGTCACCAGTCGCTGGTGGCTGCTGGTGCTCTGAGTTGCAGAGACATGGCCTCATCCCTTCTCTTCTTCCAGATCCTGAACTACAAGCTCAGAGCAGTAGGCAGCAGCCTGCCTGCCCGAGGCAAAGGAACACGCCTGCCTTCATACCCTTGTCCTTGTCACACTGCATGAAAAACGCCACCTAGTTGTTTGGAGTGTTTTTTCAAAAAGACAATTTGATGTAACCTGCCTTTTTTCTGAGACTTCCTGGGAGATTCATCTGGAAAGAATCTCTCCCTCGCTCAGCCAACCTGCCATTCACCCGCCCAGGAACCTGTCCGTCTATCAGATGTTTTCTGTTCGCCTGCTCTGTGCCAGGCCTGGAGCCGAGGTCAGAGAGGACAAGAGAATCACGTCATTGTCCTGTGGGGCTCACAGTATGTGGCCCCGAGTCTCTGGGTCCAGAGGTGGCTGGGAGGAAAGGCAGACAGTAACTGCACCGTCCTTCCCCAGCTTGGCTGGGACCGAAAAGAAAGCCCAGCTGCTGGGAGGCAAGCCGGGGTCATGGGACACTAGTTTTGGGCTGGGGCGCCTCTGGCACATTTGGAGGTTGGAAGGAAAGGCAGGGTCTGGAGGAACGGGAGGGAGGAGGGGAGCTCAGGAGGAGTGGCGAGGAGCTGGGCTTCTGGCTGGGGGAAGAAGGAGCTGCCTCCGCTTGTCTTTAAGGGGGTGGGGGGAGCGATTACTGAATCAAAAAAGATCAGCACTTTCTTGATATTTACTTGACACTTACTAGGGGCAGGAAGAGTTTGATCTGGTATTAGCCGGATTGGGTTTTGGATCCCACAAGGGAAGGGCGTTGGCTTTTATCACCAGAATCCCTGCTCGCCCCCAAAGCTAAGATGACAATAATTTTCTAGCTGGGGCAGGCGTAGTGCCCTTCAACCTTCCTCCATCACGTTTCCGTCACTCCTGCCTACCTCCAGACCTCCCGGGCTACACCTCCCTGGGTACCATATTCTCTCTATTATCCCTGCTAATGACGTTCTTTTTTTTTTTTTTTTAAGTGCTCAGGGGGCTGAACGTAATGTCCCCTAACACTTATCCTCTGTGCAGATTCATTCAATGTATATAACTCCACAAACACAACATTCTTCACAGATGATGTTTCTCTGCTAATGGTTTAGGGGGGGATCCACAAGATGGCAGATGTGACGAACAGTATATTCTACCACTGGATAAAGGTAGATGCATTACTGTTTTGTCATATTGTTGAAGGAAAGAAAGAAAGAAAAAGAAAGAAAGAAAGAAAGAAAGAGAAAAAGAAAGAGAAAGAAAAAGAAAGAAAGAAAAAGAGAAAGAAAGAAAGAAAGAAAGAAAGAAAGAAAGAAAGAGAAAAAAAGAGGGAAGGAAGGAAGGAAGGAATTACCAACCTGTTCTTTGCACTTGAGAGAAACTAAAATGTAACTAGTTTTCAGGTCAAAGATGTTCCAAGAAATTAATTCAGCACACTCGGAGCATTTGGACCAAACCTGAGGTTCACAGGGGAATGATCCCGGTTACACACTTGTCTTTTGGGGGATCGAAGACCATTGGAGAGACTGGTGATTACACGAGGCAATATTCTGAGACCTTAGCCAAAGCTGCGTCCCATGGCATCCCCCTCCACTTCTTTGTACCTATTCCACACCTGCCACTACTCGGGGACAGCACACCCTGCACTCAGGGTGAGAACACGCAGAGCCAAGAAAAATGATCGGTAAACGGTTCCAAAACAAGTTCTGAAAACATCAAACAGGGTAATTTCTTTTTTTTTTTTTTCAACATTTATTTATTTTGGGGACAGAGAGAGACAGAGCATGAACGGGGGAGGGGCAGAGAGAGAGGGAGACACAGAATCGGAAACAGGCTCCAGGCTCCGAGCCGTCAGCCCAGAGCCCGACGCGGGGCTCGAACCCACGGACCGCGAGATCGTGACCTGGCTGAAGTCGGACGCTTAACCGACTGCGCCACCCAGGCGCCCCAAAACAGGGTAATTTCTTAAAAACTGAGGCTTATCATTGCCAAGAATCTGGAGCTTAAAGAGAGAAGATGCTTTAAAGTTTGTTTGTTTTTGTTTTGTTTTGTTTTTCAGTTAACAAATATAGCTTCGTAAATTAAAAGCCTGTCTGCCCGACGACTTAGTACCCAAGGTCGATTCGTACACACAGACTGCGGAAGCATAGTTTCCATGTCAGACTTGGTAAACATCCGGTAGGTAAAGTGAGGCAGAGAAACAGGAGAGGAGAAAAGAAAGTGGGACGGAGGCAGATGTTTCTAGAAGATCCTCACCGTAGACCTCCTAGCCTCGGCGCTAGGATGGGAACAATAGAAACGTCAGACGATCTATAGGCACCGAGATCAGAAGGCTCCCACTCCTGACTTTGCATCTGAAACCGTGGGAAGAAGAGTCTGGTGAAGGCTGGAGACAGAGTAGCAACCATTGTGGCAGGACCGGCGTGGGCAGCTCAGAGGCCCCACTGATGCCTTGTGGTCAGGCTAAGGATGGTGAGGAGGGACTGGTGTGGCCCTGCCGCTGGGAAGCTGAGGGAGACCAAGACGTCAACTGGGTTCTTGAAGAATAGAAACGTCGGGAACAAACAGAGCCAACAAACCAAGTGCAGGCAAGCACTTCTGCGTGTCAACAGAAGCCCCAGCGGGACAACCCTGAAGACTGACGCCTTTCCTTGGATAGCAGGGCGACCTGTAAGTTCCCCAAATTTAGATCTTCTTGGAAGAAGGAAAAGACAAGAAAGACAAGAAAGAGCGAGATTGTGGAAATTCGTGAGTACCCGAGTTTACCTTGAATTTGCAAGATTAAGTTTCCTGCTACTCAGAGGAAGTGGGGGCTCAAAGACCTATCAAGCCGGCAAGATTTCATTTTTGCCTGCCTGGGTTTGAGGCTGAAATTCATACCCTTAGAGTAGGAGGATGCTGAGAGTCCCGCATACTGACCGTCACCTCTTAGGGAAAGAGGAGAAGAAGCAGCAGACACATTTTCTTTGGAGGAAAGTAGTGTTTCTGGCCATTGCCCAATTCACCGTGGTCCCCGACTACAAAAATTCAGAGCCTGAACGTTGTTAGAGATGACTCAATCCTGTTCCCTTTACAGGTGAGAAACCTGAAGTTCGTCGGGAAAGGACGCGTCCAAGTTTATAGAAGAGGCCCGCCCACACAGATGAAGTCTGGATCCTGGGTTTCCTGGCAACTGGTAGAGGGCTGTTCCACCTCACCATGCTAACAAAACCCTTTTGGGGGGGTTCCTTCCCATTCTCCCTTTGGTAGTTTTGGAGGGTGAGAGGATGTTGAGAAATTTCTCATGAGGCGAAGAGAAAGAGAATGGACAGTGGGGTAAAGATGACCTTAGCAGGAACACAGAACCCCATTGGAAAGTCAATCTGTGCTATGGTAGAAAAGGAAATTGACTCTGCAGTGTTTTGAGATCCTCTTTAATACCCAAGCTCTATGCTCTACCCAGGGCACAATCGGGTAAGAAACAGCACGTTAATTGGGGTGCTTGGGTGACTCTGTCGGTTACGTGTCTGACTCTTGGTTTCGGCTCAGATTATGACCAAAGGTGTATCATACAGAACAAGAAGGGGGAGGGATAATCCCTGGTCTTCCCTGCCCCTCAGTGTAGCACAGAGTTTGGAATAGTCTTGATGTTGGTTTAGTATTGGTTGAATAAATAGTCCACAGTTTGGGTTCTGTTGTTCAAGGGTGAACTTCAGTTCCATATGCTCTGGGACATATCTTTAGGTCTCATGGTGAGGTAGACAGAAACTTCTTGAAATACCAAGAAATGATGGCTGTGTAGATTTCTTTGGTGATATGGATTTCTCTAGATTCTCTGTGAGAAATGTACCTGCCTCAAATTTTGGTAATTTCCTATGATTTCGTTACTATTTGAAATAACAAGGTATTAATAACACATTAACACATTAACTTACTGGTGACATTTGCATGGGACTTTCATGTCCATTGTCTAAGCTGACTCTTGATAATATCCCTGTGATTGAAGGAAACTGTAATGGGCTTTTCTCATTTTATCTGTGTAGCATCGTTCACGTCTTCCAGTCCCAAAATGCCCATCTTCGGTAAATCATGTCTCACTTCCTCCTACCAGCCTCTAACAGGTGGTCCCAAGGTGAGATGGGCATATTGGCCTCTCCATGGCATGGCTGAGAGTGATTATCTAGAGATAGGCATGTAACCCAAACTAGGCTAAGCAGAGTTCTTCCCTGAGAACTACGGGCAAAAAGTCTCTGCCTCTCTGTAAGTGAAGATGGGGACAAGTGAGCCTAAGAACTCTAAGAGCCATCATACCACCTTCCAAGAGAACATTGATTCTAACAGCAAAAAAAGCCAAGAGAAGTTTAGATTGGAGAAAGAAAGACAGTTGTGATAATGCTTGGATCCTTGGATCCAGTAGCCTCCTCTCTGCCAAGAGTATGAAAGGCCCAATCGATTCCTCCTTCATCCTGAACCACATTGAGCTGGGTTTCTGTCACTTGCAACCACCAAAGACCTAGCTAACAACAAGAGATATCCCTATTTCACAGACAAAGCTGAAGGTCAGACGGCTTTGGTTACTCGCTCAAGATCGCAGCCTCTCAGCGCCGGAGTTAGAAATTAGGAATGGAAATTACTTGTGTCCTTCAGATGTCAAGTTGGGTCTCTCCTCACTAAGTAGTACATCCTTCCTCCAGAGGTCTTTTCTATCCGTGGGCTTTTCTATCATCAAGAAAAAAAAAAAAGAATACTTCTCTTCCCATTGACTTTCTCAAGGCAAACTCTTAGCTCTTTGCCTCCCAAGACAACTTCGCATCCTCAGACGTTTGATAACATATTTGGCTCCTACTCGCATTTCTTTTGTTCGATTAAGCTCCAACGCAGTTACCCTTTAGTCACTAGGACCAAGTAAAAATGCAAGGTGAAAGGAATATCATCTCCTGCCTGGAAATGTCCTAAGAGCTCAGGGGAAACTCAAGTTCCAAACCAAATCTGGACACAATGTTAAGCTAGGTGGGTGCTAAAAGAGGCTGACCATCTGTATCTAAAGCGAGTCAAGATATTACGGCGTTCTGAGGGTGATGGGCCCAAGCCATGTGAAATGGTCATGATGAAATAGATCAACTGAAAACTCTTGGTTCTCTGTGTCCTCATCATCTTTGTTCTGTCTTCCTTTTCCAGGGTATTCGTTGCTGGAATAAGTGGGCATTCCATGCACTAGGAAGAAAGTATCGTTATACTTGTTAATGTAAGTGGTTTGTTTGTCTCATCGTCTGAATTGTGTCAATGGGGAGACAGCCAGAAACCCCAGTGTGAAGCGGAATGTAACATTCTCAAAAATCCTCTGAGAAAGTATTATTACTCTCATTTTTCATACAAGGGAAAACTGAGGATCAGGGAGGTGTAGTTAATACTAAAATGTTACACTTCTAGCTCAGAAACTTATTTTTTGCTTTCTAGGTCCATGTGTTCTCCCACTTCTTGGGACATGGTCACCATCCCTTTATCCAGGGGCACCACAAACTCAACATTTCCAAAGCTGAACTCATTATTTTTATCATCTAAAACTTTTCCCTCTTTCAGTTGATGATTCACCCATCTACCCATCCATCCATCATCCATCTATCCATCATCCATTCATCCATTCATCCATCCATCCATCCGTTCATCCATCCATCCATCCACCCATCCACCCATCCACCCATCCATCCATCCATGCATCCATCCACTCATCCGTCTATCCATCCATCCATCCATCCATCCATCCTCTAGTCGTTCATTTAAAATCAGAAACTTGGGTGAATACCAAGGGTGTTAATGATAGGTACAGTGTTGAGTTTCAACTTTGCTCTGTCCTTAATATAACTTCTCTCGCTTCTCCATGTATCCATCTTGCTTTCAATGACTTCATCTGTAAAATTAAGACTGTGATTCTGAGTCAGACATCTGACACTGGATAGTAACCCTGGATATTTTTGATAGGATGGAAAAAATTTTGCGTGTGTATACTATGGCATGGTGTTTGGCACTTAAACATTTAATGAATGATTATTTTATTATCATTCTTATTTGTATTAATATTAATGATACATCATACTTGTGCCTTTGTGTGAACCTCAAAGCGCTCTGTATATGTAGATGTTTACATATATGTGCATATATATAAATATATGCATTACATGTTCACGAACACACATATGTAAATGTGCATACACATGTGTGTGTGTGCGTGTGTGTGTGTGTGTGTGTGTATTTATAATAGATAAACGGGCAGGTTGACTAAATGAGATTGGCAAGGGAACATGTCATTGTGTCTCTGGGGAAATCCTGGCAAGCTCACATTTGTGGAAGAGAATTAAGGTATTATTTAGAATGTTAGATATATAGCTTCATATATTCGGAATGAATTTTTGGATCATAAACTTAATCAATATTAACAATAACTACTGATTCTGTGCTGGCGCAGGGTTAAGCGCTTTATATATGTCAATCATTTAATCTTTGCAATAAGGTTGAAAGGTAAGGTCTGGAGTTTCTGCAGCGCAGGTGAGGACAGTGACATTTAGCGAGGTTAAACTCTGGCTCCAGGTCTTACAGCCTGTCCCGGCTGAGCTGGCCAGAGCCTGGTTCTTGTTCTCATTCTGCTGTCCTCACATGACTGAGGGCCATTTGTTATTTACAGACACCTCTGCCTTCAGGGTCCTTTTTAATCGGTAGCTGTCAGTGGTTTTCCAATGCTGTGTGTCCCCAAGGTCGCAATAGCACTCTCATGCCTCTTTGTGATCAGGGCCAGCTGTTGCCAAGTGATGGATTTTCCAGGTCTCTCGCTTGGCCCTGGAGGTTAGACTTCGCATCCAAAATGGCAAGGAATAGCACTTCACCTCCCGAAGGATCCCAAAGCCACTTCTCAGCTTTGCTTCTGTGGGGGCTGCCTTGGGGGCCTGACCACCGTCTGGCAGCTAGGCTGAACGCCCTATGCTAAGATGAGCTATGATGGCAATGCCACTCCCTGTACCCCAATGCTGTGGTGGCATGGGGAGAGTTCTGAAATGAATCAACCAGATCCCTATCCAAGACATCCAGCGTATACATGTTTACGCACACCCCTGGCTCTTCGTGATGGAGGAAGATGTATTTACCAAAGCTACTTTCAAGGGCATTCTGTAGACACCATGCCTGCGAAGTTGTCCTCTATTACCAAAGCTACTTTCAAGGGCATTCTGTAGACACCATGCCTGCGAAGTTGTCCTCTAAGTTGGTTGTGTCCATTCATTTATTCATTTACTAAATACATCTTACTCGAAAAGCATTGCTATCAAGGGCTTGCATCAACTATCCCACGGACACTTCACACAATTCTATGGCAAGCACCGTTATCTACGTTTCACAGATGAGGGAGCAGGTGCAGAAAGGTGAAGTCACTGGCTTAAGGCCATATCGTCAGAGAGTCTTGGAGCTGGGTATTGAGCCCATACTCTGGACCCCAAACTCGGAGGTTCAACCCCTCTACACTGCCTTTGGTACCAGCATGATGAGGAAAGATGACTGGGGAAGGGGGTGTCTTGGTGACTTGGGGTCAAGGGGAGACTCGGAATGTCATGTCCGATGGGCACTTGCGAACGTGCCAATGTTGTGTGGAGGGCAATTGGATCTGCCCTGGGATGCCAGAAATCTTGAATTAGAAATCACAGTAAAAGCATCAATATGTTTCATGTGCTGGCATTTTCTGGGGAAGCTGGTGACGCACCTGACTTTGTGCAGGGATTGGTGGGGAGCGAGGGGGGGCGAAGGAGTCAGTAGCTACCCGGGTAATGGGAATGGTGCCAAACGAGGGTGAAGAGGCCACCGGTCCATCACATTGTGCCACCTGACGCGCCCTTAAATCCTTTATTAACCAGGGGCTTGCACATGGCATGCTCACTTAGAGAAGCCTTCCCTAACTAGTTTAAGCTCAGCAGAAAGTTCATGACATTTGGGATTTGAATTCCATTTAAGTGTTGCCAAGAGGAAGGTAAAAAACACACACAGAGCTCAGAGCAGCCCTTCCACGCCTACAGCGTCAAAGCATTTTAAAAAGATCTCTAAAGAGACTCTGGGGGGTTTTGCAAATTTCTCTTACAAAATAGCATTTTGTGTGTGTGTGAGAAACGGGAGTATTAGCAATGCATGCATTAAAATCCTCCTGAAATCCAGATGGATTTTAAGATTGAGGACGGGAGATCGCTTCCCTAAAAGCCAATGAAGTCGACCGTGGAGGGATTTTCTTTTTTTATCTTGGGAGGGGGGAGAGCATTTCTATAGAAAGTCAAAGTAGCCATTAGAAGTTTTAAAAAACGTGATATAATAGGGGTGCCTGGGTGGCTCAGTCAATTAAGCGTCCAACTTCGGCCCAGGTCATGCTCTCACGGTCCGTGGGTTCGAGCCCCACGTCGGGCTGTGTGCTGACAGCTCAGAGCCTGGAGCCTGCTTCTGATTCTGTGTCTCTGTCTCTCTCTCTCTGCCCCTCCCCTGTTCATGCTTGCGCGCGCTCTCTCTCTCTCTCTCTCAAAAATGAATAAAGGCTA
The DNA here is from genome assembly GCF_018350175.1 of Felis catus. Taxonomy (NCBI): domain Eukaryota; kingdom Metazoa; phylum Chordata; class Mammalia; order Carnivora; family Felidae; genus Felis; species Felis catus. The sequence continues at coordinate 174,563,281 of NC_058368.1, forward strand.
AAAAAAAAATCATGATATAATAGGCTTTAGAAAGCCCTGCAAATCCGTTTACTCTTTTTGTTTAAATCGTGTCTGTTTCCGTGAAATTTTAGTAGATGGTCTCGTAAGCGATTCCCAAGTTGTGCCAAGACCGGTCTTGCAACTGTAGGTCAAAATCTGCTCTCTCTGATCTTTTTATAACAAAACCGTGCCAGACAAATGGCTGTTGACATTGTGAACAGCCCCTTCTGGTCTATTTATTTACCAGGGCATGTCCTCGCCCAGTGGCCTGCCAGTCTCAGGGATGGGGAGGCTACCTCACTGGTGTCCTACATAGGTCTGAAATACCAAGATGACTATTCCAGGATCAATCTTATTTACTCCAGCCTCCTGGCTAAATAAACTGCCAGCCGGCCTCTGAAGGTTAAGGCGACATCCCTGAGAGGCACTGCAAAGGAATTGCCCCAGGGCTTCGGGGTAAAGGGCTCTCTCCTCTAACAGACCTTTCGACCACCACCTCAATGTTCCTGGAGGAGTTCAGAGCCCTAGAACTGGGATCCTGTTGTGTATACAAACTGGGGGCAGGGGCGGGGGACTGCATTAGGCCATAACTCAATCAATCCCTTTCAATTATGTCAGCGGAGAGGTTAATTTAGGAAGCAGCCATTCAATGAACCTCTATTGAACCCTGATTCAGTTGCCTTCATTTACGCTGTTTTATATTTAATCCTCTTAAAACCCAGGAGCCACTGGAGTTATTCCCCATTTAAGGTTGAGGAAATCGGGCTCCAAAGAGAATAACCACTTGTCTGAGACTCCTGGGACTTTAGATTCTAAGGTTCAGTACGTGTCTATCTGCAAAGCTGCCTCTCGGCAAATGTTGGTGGGGATTATATAGATACGGTCCTTGAAGACAGAGATATACAACGTCTTGGGGGGTTGGTTGGCCAAAGACAGCCCTTACTAAGTGCCTACTGTGTGCCAGGAATTGTTCCAAGTGCTTCCCATGTAATAACTCATGGAATCTTCAGAATAACCCAATGCTTTCACTCCCATTTCGCGGATGAGGAGACTGGGGCACAGCACAGGGAGACTGAGGGACTTGTCTAAGATCACAGACCTAAGAAGGGGTGGAGCTAGGATTCAAACCCAGGTAGTTAGGTTCTGGATACTTCCTTCCCCCATCATGCTGTCAGGAAAAATGTCACATATACCAAAAATCTGAAAGAAATTTACAGTGAACCCCTGTGTGTCTACCCCCTAGGTCCTGCGATTGTGAGCATTTGCTACATTTATTTTGCCACGTATCTATCCATCCATCCATCCATCCATCTCATTTTTTTCAAGTAGGTTTCATGCCCAGCACAAAGCCCAGCATGGGACTTGAACTCATGATGCTGAGACTAAGACCTGAGCTGAGGTCAAGAGTCGGATGCTCAACCAACTGAGCCACCCAGGTGCCCTGATCCATCTCATTTTTTAAAAATTTATGATTTATTTTGAGAGAGAGAGAGAGAGCAAGTAGGCGAGGGGCAGAGAGAGAGGGAGAGAGAGAAGCCCAAGCAGACTCTGCACTGCCAGAGCAGAGCCCCGTGTGGGACTCAAACTCATGCACCGTGAGATCGTGACCTGTGCGGAAACCAAGAGTCCGAACCTTAACTGACGGAGCCCCCCAGGTGCCCCATCTCATTTTTGATACATTTCATAGTAAGTTGACCAAATCTGCACACTTCACCCCTAAACACTTCCGCGTGGGCATCATTACCTGGAGTTCTACGTTTATTTATATTTTTTTAAATTTACATAGAGAGAAATGCACAAATCTTAATTGTACCATCCGATGAAATTCAGCAAACATAAACACCCGTGTTACCCAAACCTTATCAAGATTTAGGACATTTCCATCACTCCAGAAATTTCCCTCACGTTCCTTCCCAGGCAATACCCACCGCACTGGCCCCCAGGGAATCACTGTTCTCACTTTTTCCATTATAAGTATGTTTTTTTTTCCTTTTCTAGAGCTTTAGATCAATGGAAACATACAAGATGTTCTATTTTGTGGCTGGCTTCTTTTGCCTGGCATGATGCTTTCCAAACTTGTCCATACTGTTGGGTATTAGAAGCCTGTTCCCTTCTGCCGCTGAGGGGTATCCCCCTGTGTGACTATACCACAGTCTGTTTATCCAGTCTCCTGTTTAGGGACACCTGGGCTGTCCCCCAAACCCACCCACTTTTAGCCATTTTGAATAGTGATGCTATAAACATTCATGGGCTAGTCTTTCTGTGGACATAGGCTTTCTTCTCTTCGGGTGAAAGCTTAGGATGGGTCAAAGGGTAGATTCATGTGGAGTTTTAGAAGAAACTGCCAGACCGCTTCCCAAAGTGGTTGCACACTTTGCCTCCCCACCAGCGGTGTGTGAGAGTTCCCACTTAGAGGCTAACAGGCCAGGCAATATGCTCTAAGCTCTGCTGCCTCTCCCAGGAGGAGGCCAGTCGACACTTGCACTCGAATGGGTTCCTAAAGGTCAGAAAGAAAGGATTTGGCTTTGGCAGAGATGACGTCACAAAGGCAAAGCCAAGGTTTGATCCCGCTTTACCATGACTTCAAGGTCTGAGCGTTTTCGACCGCATTCTAATATCTTCCGCGGCACAAAGGGACAGATTTGGGGAACCCAGGGGCGGCTTAGGGGCGGAGCCCAACGAGCTGGGTCCCAAGGGGCCCCGATTCCTGACAAGTCTGCAAGATACAGTGGCGTCCGAGGACCAGAGTGATGGGTGCAAATCTCCTTGGTAAACTTGGTAAACTTGGTAAACTTGGTAAACTTGTTGCTGAAATTCCGTCCTTAAAGGAAACTTGGGGCAGCAGCACTTGGAGAAACAGAAAATGTTGAGCAATTAGCAATTAATCTGTGGGAGGAACTCTGCAGCTCTGATACAAAGAAGTGGCCACCGTGGCACCGATGGGGGAGGAGCAAATAAGACAATAAAAGCAGCATGGGGCACACAGAAGAGGGCAGTCATGTCCCTCTCTCTGTTTAAGTTTACTTATTATCTATTTTGAGAGATGAACAGGAGAGAGGCAGAGAGAGAGAGAGAGAGAACCCCAAGCAGGCTCCACACTGTCAGCACGGAGCCCGACTCAGGACTCAAAACTCTCAAACCGTGAGATCACGGCCCCAGCCGAAGTCGAACGCTTAATCCACCGAGCCACCCAGAGAGTCGTGTATTTAAAGCAAAAACTGGAAACGGAAGATCTGTTCAAGGCCCTGGCCAATGTTAACATCGGGAGCCTCATGTGCTCGGTAGGGGCAGGTGGACCGCCCCCAAAGCAGGTGCTGCGGCAGGAGGAGGTCCTGCTCCCTCCACCACGGCTGCCCCAGCTGAGGAAAAGAAAGTGGGAGCAGAGAAAGAAGAACAAAGGAGTCCGATGATGACACGGCCTTTGATCTTTCCCATGAAGCCTCTTCTGTAACCCGTTCAATAAAAAGCTGAACTTTTTTTTTTTTTAACTTTTTTTTTTAATGTTTATTTCTGAGACAGAGAGAGACAGAGCACGAGGTGGGGAGGGGCAGAGAGAGAGGGAGACACAGAATCCGAAGCAGGCTCCAGGCTCTGAGCTGTCAGCACAGAGCCCGACGCGGGGCTCGAACTCACGGACTGTGAGATCGTGACCTGAGCCGAAGTCGGACGCTCAACCGACTGAGCCACCCGGGCGCCCCAAAAAGCTGAACTCTTAAAAAAAAAAACCAAACAAACATGAAAAGAAACAAAAACAAGGAGCATCCCTGTCACAGAAGTCTATGCCGTCATAGAGAAGGAGACCTCTCTCTGTAAACTCATATGAAACAGTGCCCAGGACATATTTTAAAGAAACAGATACACCCAAGTTCAAGTCCCGCATGTAGAGTATGAGCTGATTTGTGCTCAGAAGAATTCCTTTATGCATAGCATAGATCGCACATTTCTGGGAAGATACGCCAAACACCATTAACGATGGTTGACTCTGGAGGGTAAAAATGAGAGGTGAGGGGGGAAAAACGATTTTTCCTTTTTTATGCTATTCTGAACTCCACTTTTTTTTTTTTTTTTAAACGCTGGCAACAGTAGTTTTTAAACAACTACAAAGGAAGGGTTGCTGGCAGAAAGCTTCTGTGGCCGAGCCCCAGAGGCTGTGCGAGCTTCCCGCCTTGGGGGACAAAGAGGAGGGGCCCCACCAGCTGCCTCCAAACTCTGCTCCCTTTGGGCGTTCCCTGCCACCTTCATTTCAGGATTGCCTCTTTGCAGGGCCGGGGCACCACTGTCCACATCCCAGGCTACCGTACTGCCAGGCTGGGCTGTGCGCTGCACCCCGCCCCCCCCCCCATGGGGGGTGTGGTCTCAGTTTACCACCCACGAGGCTCGGTTGTGCAGAAGCTACATAGGAGCTGAGAACACTGGTCTTTGGGGGGCCTTTGGTCTGGGGAGCTGGGTGGGGAAGCTCTCCCTGCCTGGGCAGTTGGCTTCTGCCCCACCTTTGGTGCACAGGGGACTCCTTTAGTGACAGCCTCCTCTCCTGCCCCTCCAGAGGGATTCACCTAAAATGCAGAGCTAATCTCTGCAGCTAAAATCCTTCTAGGGCTCCCATTGCTTACAGGAGTGCGTGCTGCTTATTCCAGCATTTAAAAAGAACGTTCATTCCTGGGCCTCCCCTGAGATTTTATTCCTTGGAGTCTGCAAGTGGGAACCGGACTCTGCATTTCTACAAGCGCTGCAAGCCGATTCTGATATGAGTGTTCCTGAGACCACACATAGGAAAATGTTGACTCACAGGAAACGCCAGAACTTTTCCGAATGACATTGGCCTGCCCTGCATGATCGCTAAGCCACTTTTCTGTCCACTCGTCCCCATTCACCCTATACTCCAGTTGCATGGAATCGCTTGCCTGTCTTCAAAGGGCCCCATCCTCACACGGCCCCCATGGAGCATCCCTGCCTCTCTGGAAATGCCGACTTCCCCACTTTCCCGCTGATCCCTTCAGCCCTTCTGTGGCCGGAGCCACCTGCCATCTACAGATGTCCTCCTGGGCCGTGACGATCTTAAGACAGAGAGAGCGACAGCAGCTGCTATGTCTCGGCATCCCCGGGGATCGCCCCCATGAAGGTGTAAACTCAGGAGTAAGGGCAGAGGAGAAATGGTAAGGCAAGGGCCCCCCCCCAAGAGTAGAGAAAAGGGACACAGGCGCAAAGAGCCCGTAAGACGAATCAGCATCCGTAATCAGATTTCCAGGGGGCACAAAAGGAAACAGGTCCTGCCAGAGTGCTGGCTTCTCTCCAGGCCTGGCTGCAGCCACAGACAGGCACTAGAGTCGTGGCCTCAGAGGTGCTCTGAGACGACGGGGCCCAGGCCCCCGCCGTCCCACGGAGCCCCGGCCGGTCACCTCACCTCTCTCCCGGTTTCCCCCTCCTGCGTCCTAGCCTTTGCCCGAGTTCAGGCTGTTCCCCGCCAGGAACTCAGGCACCGGGGTTTGTAAAGAAACATCTCTAAACAGCAGCTGACAGCACGCCCCGGGAAGACGACAGACCTCCCACTTGCCGAGGCTTCACCAAACCTTCAAAGGGTGCAGTCTACCACCCTGCGAGCCTCCCACAGAAGCTGTCAGGAGCATCACAGAAAATGGAAACCTGCCCCGAGCAAAGTTCACACAGAAGGCTGCCAGTCGGGGGCACGGGGCGGGGGGCCGGCTCCTGAGGCTGGAGTTCCACAACCAGCAAGGCGCCCGTCCCCAGGGCCCGGTCACCCTCCGCGGGGTGGACTTCGCCCCCTGATCCCAGAGGGACGCCCCGGCAGGATCGGAGGGACCTTGGGTGTTGGGGGGGGAGACAGTTTTGCTTTAAATGTCAGCTCTGCGGTGAGTGACTCTTCCGAGTCGGGTCAACCTTCGGAGCCCAGTTTCCTAGTGTGTGAACTGGGGGGGGGGTCACTCACCCCGCAGAAGAGCCCAGCACCGGGCCTGGTGCATGGGAGGCCCTCCATAGATGACGGCCCCCTTCTCACCTCTGCCCGACATCCGTCCGTCCGTCCATCACCTCCTCAGTTAGGCAAGGTCTCCATAACAGCGGCCTTGGGAACGGACACTCCACGGCCAGAACAGCTACCTGGGTTCGAATCCCGGGCCTGGCGCTTCTTAGCTGCGTTGTCTTGGGCAAGTTATGTCTCCTCTCTGTGCCTCTGTTTCTTCATCTGTAAAATGGTGCTAATCATGGCATCTAACGCTTACGTGTCATTGTGAGGCTTAAATGGGTTATGATAGACGACGTGCTCGAGGAAGAGTCTGGCACGTAGAAAACTCTCAATAAATGTTAGCAATTACTGTCAGCCTTTTACCCAGTCAACGTGTTGTGAGGGCTTACAGCAGGCCCGCTGGGGGCTGTGAAGGAGCCTACAATGAAGCCGGAAAACTTGTGTGCAGGCCTCTAGATTGTGTCGTCTTAAAGGACTGTGCCCCAGCGTTAGCCGCCGCCCCCCCCCCCCCCCAGCAAAATACGAGTGTGTTCTAATGAATTCAGTATAGCTAACTGGGAAAAGCCGGGCTTTACCGACAAATAGACCCCAATTCACATCCTAAGCTGTGTGACATCGAACAACTGGCTTTACCTCTCTGAACCTCGGTTTCTCTATCTGGAAATGGGGGGTAGCGACACCCACCTCTCGGGGCTGGTCGAGGATGTTCCGGAAGAATGGACGACCCAATAAACCTTAGCATCCTTTCTCTCGTCCGCCCAGCTTTTCAAGAATTATTAAAAAGCAGACTGCCTAACCAGAGAGGGCTGGCCAGCTCAGGCGGGGTGCTGTTTCGGAAAGTTGAGAAAAGCTCTTCCTGAGTCATGGCTCTGGAAACTTCTTGGCACAGCTCCCCAGCTTTTCTCTGTCCTCAAACTGCTGTGCTGCCTTCTCAGTTCTGACTCACCAGGCGCTCCTGTGGCTTCTCTTTCCCCACAGCAGTGGGTGGTTGTTTTGGCTCTAATTTCAATATCTCATTATCCTGGGACACAGTCACTCAGTCACACAGCGTCGGACCCAAATCCATCCAGACACTTCCCACCCTCACAAGCAGGACGCTTCCCTTCCGTGACTCATAGAGGCCCGGACAAGCGCACGTCACGTGGGGCTGGAAGGGGCAGAGGGGAAACGGAGGATGGTGAGGGTCCTAGGCTTGGTACCCCATGCCGGAAACTGCATACGCCCACAGCCCCGATTAATTCTGATAACAAGCCACCCATGCAGGCAATATCGTCCCTGTTTGCCACGTGTGGGACCTGAGACTCAGAAAGATGACGCCACTTACCCTCTAGTACATAGCAGAGCAGGGATCTGCATCCAAGTCCTTGAAGAAGATTCGTATTTTTAACCGTCGGACAATACAGCCCCTCGCTGTGCCGACTTGGCCCCGAGGTCCCGCTTCTGCCGGTCGGTATAATCAGCACGTCAGAGCCAGCCTGTCCTTCTGCAGGTCAGGCTGAGAACACGGCTCATGTGCGCACACGCGCACACACACACGCACACACACACCCGGGCCCGTGTGCTACCGTTTGCAGTGGTGAGATTTCCAATGCCGGGAACCTTCCTGCGTTCTTAGCCTGATCTCTCGGGCTGCTTGCCCTCACTTGGAGCAATCATACTGCCGGAAGCTACAGAAATGGGAAAAGGCAAAGAAGGCAGAAAGAAACAGTTATAAAGGTGAAAAACAAAATGAAGCGTCTGGGACCCTCTGCTTGGGAGGGAGGTGGAAGGCCCCCTAACCTCTGGGCAGCTGAATCCACACTGAGCCCCTGACTGCTGAAGGCAGAAGGGAGGAAGGTGGGAAGGTGAGAAAAGGCGACAAGGGAAAGGCGGGTGACAGCGGGGGAGTGGTTGTCCTTTGGGGTCTGGATTACAAATAAGCCTCAGTTTCCCGATCTCTCAGGTGGGCACTGAATGGAGGTCTGTCTCAGTACAAAACCACCCGTCTTCACACAACCTCCTAACTGCCTCCCGACAAAATACAAGCGCTGGGCATTTGGGAACAGGTTTCTTAATCGCCATTGTATGGAGGAAGAAAATGAAGCTTCGGCAAATTAAACAGGTAGACCAAAGACCCAAGGCTGGCAAATCCCGGAGCCAGGTTCCTGTCAGGTGCACTGGTTCGGGGTCCGTGACCCTTCTTCCCTCAGCCCATGCCCTCTCTCTGTTGAAAAGCATCACAAAGCCCTGTCTGCCATCAAAGTGCAGGTAAAAAAAAAAACCTTCTCTCCCGATGCAAAGAAACACCCTGAACTGGGCCTGAAATGCCTCCAAAATTCCCTCCTTAGGGTAACCAACTTGGGGAGCAAGACAATAAAAGAACCAACCTGTTCGCTAAAATGGAGGCTAACCTGTTCTCCAGAGTCTCAAGTAGTTCCAGAAAGTTCGATAGTTCCAGAGAGACATGGACTTTCACACGTATTTTGAAAGTTTACCTGTGGATAGATTTTTTTCTCTCCGTCCAATTTCCTCTCGTGTTTCAGGCTTGGCTGTTTCTCCCATATCTGGGATGAGAAGAGGGAAAGTGGGATTTTCAGGGCTGTGTTTGCTTGACAGGCTCCCCGCCCCCCCCGACACGTTCCTTCTGCTCTGAGGCCGTCACGCCAGGAGGGAACACGCTGTGTGGCCCGGTCTTCGCGCACGTTTAATTTCGTGTGCACAGTGAGGCCGTTTATTCAAAGTCCTTGGAAATACAAAAATCCCACTCCCAGCCACATTTGGAGGGAAGGGAAGTAGGATACTAACAAGCCCCTTTCCTCTCTGTTTTTTCACAGAAAAAAAATGCAATGATATCGACTCCGTCATGAAGGTACCTTAGTCGACTTCATATTCCTTTCTGGGTTTTGTCAACGCTTTTCTGGGGACACACAGTGGTTTTTACCTTTTTTAAAAAATCCAAAACAGATTTTTTTTAATGTTCATTCATTTTTTAGAGAGAAAGAGAGAGAGACAGAGCGGGAGCAAGGGAGGGGCAGAGAGAGAGGGAGACGGAGAATCCGAAGCAGGCTCCAGGCTCCGAGCTGTCAGCACAGAGCCCGATGTGAGGCCCGGACTCATGACCCGTGAGATCATAACATGAGCAGAAGTCAGACACGTAACCCACGGAGCCACCCAGGTGCCCCTCACAGTGGCTTTTATTTTTAAATGCCTCGTGCAAAGTTTATACCTATTTTTTTTATAGGTGTCTTATCTTAGGATCTGAAGATTGATTTTTCATGCCCAAAACTAGAAAAGGTGCAGTTTGGCTTTAAGCCTGAGGCATGGGCTTTTTTCTCGCAGGTCATCCAATTGGTGTTTCCCTCCACCTTCTCCATCGTTGCTGTGGGCTGGGTGTGCATAAAGCCCCTTCCTCGTCTCCCTGGAAAACGTTCAGGAAAACCTGCCAAGCTCATCACTGGGTCACGGGATTGGCTCTGTGTCTGGGGAGGTAGCGTGCTGAGTCCCCCTCCCAGGTCGCGTGGGGTCAGGGCGGACGCTAGCCATGGGGACCCGGCCGCCTTGGAGTCCCACGGGTCAACGGTGTTCTCTGACGAAACTGTTTTCCACTTTTGTTGCCGTTGCAGTCAGCGAATTTGGAAACGAGGGATTCAACACTTTTGCATTTTGAGGGACCTTAGGGATACTCTGGCCCACATACTCCAGTTTACAGGTGAGAAAATTGAGGCTGACAGAGCGAAGGGGCCTTCACCTGGCCACCCAGTTGGTTAGCAACAGAGCTGAGACTCAAATCTTGACCTTTTTCCTGACCACTTGCTTCCTTGTGTGTAGCTTGGGGCTAACCCATTATGTGAAAAGCCCTGTGTTACAGTCAAAGTAGTCTTACAGAACCCGAAATCCAAACAAAAAGGAAGGAAGGAAGGAAGGAAGGAAGGAAGGAAGGGAGGAGGGATGGGGGAAGGGAGGAGGGAGGGGGAAAGAAGGAAAGGAGGAGGAAAGGAAAGGAAGGAAGCAGGGAGGAAGAAAGGGAGGTAGGAAAGAAGGAGGGAGGGAGGGAGGAAGGAAGGAAGGAAGGAAGGAAGGAAGGAAGGGAGGAGGGATGGGGGAAGGGAGGAGGGAGGGGGAAAGAAGGAAAGGAGGAGGAAAAGAAAGGAGGGAAGGAGGGAGGAAGAAAGGGAGGAGGGATGGGGGAAGGGAGGAGGGAGGGGGAAAGAAGGAAAGGAGGAGGAAAGGAAAGGAAGGAAGCAGGGAGGAAGAAAGGGAGGTAGGAAAGAAGGAGGGAGGGAGGGAGGAAGGAAGGAAGGAAGGAAGGAAGGAAGGGAGGAGGGATGGGGGAAGGGAGGAGGGAGGGGGAAAGAAGGAAAGGAGGAGGAAAAGAAAGGAGGGAAGGAGGGAGGAAGAAAGGGAGGAGGGATGGGGGAAGGGAGGAGGGAGGGGGAAAGAAGGAAAGGAGGAGGAAAGGAAAGGAGGGAAGGAGGGAGGAAGAAAGGGAGGTAGGAAAGAAGGAGGGAGGGAGGGAGGAAGGGAGGGAGGAGGGACGGAAGCGAGGAGGGAAAGTAGGAGGGAAGGAGGGAAGGGAAAGTAGGAGGGAGGAAGGAAGGAAAATGTTCCCATGAGCCCCACCGGCTCCTTCCCATGCAGAACAGACCCCTTTGCCACCTGGCCCAGGTACATTCACCCTGGTTCTTGCCACATTCTCTTCTCCCTTCTTTCCCCCATTTGAAATCAGTTTCCCCCCCCAGCCTCCACACCCTTGCAGGTGCTGCTTCCCCCCCCCCCTCTTGGAAATCCCTTTCCTAGTTCACAGGTTGGCTCCTCTGGGAAGCCTTCCTGACCCCACCCGCGCCCCAGCTCGAGCAGGGGCAATCACCCGCTCCCTCAGAGCGGCTTCTGTTCTGTTCGCGCCTTTTGCCAGCTTTAGCATGGAAGCTGTTTGTGCCCGTGTCTGTCCCCTGCCAGGCGATGAGCCGCACCAGCTCGGGAAGCAGGTCTCCCCGCTGTGGTCCCGGCGCCTGCCTGGCGCAGGGCTGGCCGCCGGGCGGTTGCTAATAAATGACGGTTGGATATGTAAGCGGTCATCTAATGAATGGATGCTGCCCACATAACAGCCTCGTGTTCTGATGATGAGATATTGACGATTTAGATCGATTTCGTGGCCCAAGGAGTGAAAACCGAGTGCGTACACTCCAGTCCTATGTATCCCTCTCCCATCTGATTACACTTGTTAAATTTACAAAAATAAACAAATTGTGTACCAGCCCAGTGCAAAGTAGCCCTTTCTTGAGCAGCACACCGAGCAGGCAAGGGCAAATACAGCAACGTTTTTCCTGGCGATGAATGATCATCTAATCTACATCCTAACTGCTCATTTTCTACGGAGGCACCAGATTACGCGTCCACGTAATTGAAGTATCCTGAGTTCTAACAGGAGCCCAGCTAGGTGGTAATTGTTGCCGGCTTCCCCTAGCACCCCCAAGATTGGGGAGCCGCTGACACGTTGCAGAAATCCTCACTAAACGCTCTCCCTGAAAGCAAGATTGCAAAACTTCAAACCGAACGTGTTAATTGACTAGTACTTGGATTTGAAAGGTAAATTCTCAACGGCGGGCTGAGCTTGGGATGAGCCTGGGAGGACGCAGGCGGGAGAAAAGATCCTGGTGAGAGCCGTGAATGTTTCTGGAGAGCTTACTGGTTGACAGCTCCCGGCCCTTTTTCACGGTGGAGGGAACTGAGGCACAAAGAGGGAAGGAGTTTGCTCATGATCTCACCCAGGCAGTGGGACTCTAGAGGCTGGGATCTTGCTGTACTTCTTTCCCGAAAAAGCAACTAACACTTACGGAATGCCTACCATATGGTACTTTATGGAACACCTGCCAGTTATTTTCCTATGCATCATATAGTTGTCTCTCTCTGATCCTATATTGTAGCGCTGAAGAAAATGGCCTGATTTGTTTTGAAATAAGGTATAAATAGAAAGCCAAGTCTCCCAGGAAAAAGCCCTTTGCCCCATCTTCCTTCCGACTTGGGTTGCTGGTGTGAGGACATGGTGCCTGGAGTAGCAGCAGCCGTATTGTGACCATGAGGCAGCAAGCCAATAAACTGAGGATGATGAACTACAGAGAAGAACATGTGTGGCAGTCACCAAATCCTTGCACCGATCCTAGAGCCATCTACTTTCAGACTTTTTGTTTGGTGAGACAGTTAAGTGACTTTTCTTTTTCGTACAACTAGTCACTAGTTCTATTAGCTACAGATGAAAGTATTCTTGTTGGGTGTAAGAGCTTTGAAAGGGTCCCGATAGAGTCAGTCCTCAGCATCGTATGTGAATTTTACACACGACAAAATGTGACTCAGAGAGTTGAGGTCAATGTTACACAGCCAGCAAGATTTGAACTCGGGCATGCCTGCCTGCCATGGCGTTTATTTACTACATTCCCTCACTCGGTCAACCTAAGCCCCTCCTGGGGCTTCCTTATGGTCCCCCCCTAACCCAAAGTCCATTCTCTTGGTGTGATTCTCGGTCAACCTGTCAGATCAGACGCTCCCATGTTGAGTGGGTGTTAAGTGTGTGTTGATGGCAGAAGGAGGGAACAAATAGGAGAATTATCAGTTCCGGGCTCATACTGGGGGAACCTATCCGGGACGCCATCAGGGGAATCCTCTAGCACTTACCAGAGAAGCTGGTAGAAAGATGCCACCTCCCCACCGGCAATCTCGCAGGGAGAAGTGGCAACACGTCCTCAAATGCTATGGCAAAAATCCTAGACTTTCTGCTCCAGGCCTGGCCCATAGGACCCCCTGACACCCCCAGGGGCTTTTACTCTTCCTTCTGCCCCTCCCCCCCCGTACCTGACCCGTGCTCTTCTTCCAGGTGGCCCCACCTCTTCCGGAACATGAGAGCAGCCAGCATCTGTCCATTCTGCCCCAGACATCTCGTCCCCAGCGTCTCTCCTGACCTCTCGGCCTCACCCCATCTTGCCTCCTCTCCCGGCTCACCTGGTCTGCACCCAGGACACCTGTGCTGGTGATGTTACACCTGCCGCAGGGCCCTGGCACCGGATTTTCCCTTTAGCCCTGACTCTGACCGTCCTCCTCCGGCGTGATTCATAGTCAGTCCTGGATCACACGGTTTGGGCTCCACTCGGCAATTTCACCTTCATGTCAAGCCCTCGTGCCTCTGGGGTCAGGTGCTCGGGGCTGGCTGGGGTCCCAATTCCTCTGAGCGGACATCTCTCCTATTGTCCAGGGCTCACGGACCCTCCCTCCCAGCCCTCAGGCGACTGCAGATACGCTACAGACATCTTCTCTCTCATCTAACTAGCTCTTTCGAAGAGACAAGCCACAGCCTTTCTATTCTGGATCTGAGAGGAAGATCCGCCACTCCCGTGGTATGACACCGGGTTGGAAATAAAGTCCCCGGTGCCTCAGAATATTTCCCAGCTCTCCCTGAAGTGCTCTACATTATCCCTTGTGAGCGCAGACACAGGGGACGGTCACTCTCCTGCACACAGCGGATGAGGGTGGCCTGTGTCTCACTCTAGGACCGTCACGCCATCCCTAGGACACGCCGGGGTGCCTTTACCCAGCAGTTCTGGATGGAGCTTTCTAGGAGGTGTCGGATCACCCTGGTGGTTCCTGGAACCACGAGACCCAAATTTGTGGTGCACACATTAAACCTATCTGCTTCCAGCCGACTCCTTGGGATTTCTGCACAAAAAGAAATCCCTAGGGAAAGAACTTTAGCTTTACGTCCCTAACGGGTACATCCACATATAGATAATGCTTTTATACACACCCGTGAGTGTTCACACATGCACACACACACACACACACGACTCTGGGAAGAACAAGGCTTGGGGAATACTTCGGAAGAGCCCTGCTAGCTGGAGAAGATGCATTCTACTTATTATTATTATATTATTATTTTAATCTCTAAACCTCCTCAGCGTTTCCACTATTGAAGAGCATACTATTTTACTGGCATCAAAGACAAAATAAAATCTTTGCCCCTATGCAGCAACCACACAGCAGCAAGAAAGTATCTTATAAAAGCAAGAAGAGACTCGTCTGCAGTCTGCTTGGTTTCCGAGGGGGCCAGATTCTAACGCCTTCTGTCTTGGGGAAAAATTTTAAAGGGCCAGACAACCTTCGTGTTCCTAAATGAATTTACGTGCCTCTGTTTTCGAAACTGGGAGTCGTGGTAGATTTAACAAGGCCCAAAGAGTCACAGAGGTCTGTCTCCCCCTGCCGCTTTCGTTCAGATGACCCAGGGTCCGAAAGGTTATGTGGCTCGTCCGAGGTCACCGCGCTAGAAATGGCAAAGCCTGGAGCCGCCCGTCGGGTCTGTCTGCTGTCCAAGGTCCACGCTTCCCACCACTAAGCTTCCCTCCTCACCCACCCCTCCCTGAAGTAGGAGGAGGCTGAAAGAGAAGGCATCCATTGCTTTGCGGAATCCCTTCCTCAGGTAAGAGGCTTGATGTGAACGTCCCGGATACCGATCCGTCAGCACGGTCCTTGCAGGTTAGCGGAAGTGATGGGTAGGTTTGGGGAGCTGGGGGGGACTCACTGCACTTCAGGAGAACCACGGTTGGGGGGGGTTCCTTGCAGAGTCCAGCTGGTGCAGGCTGCTTACGGGAACGTATAGGACGTGCCTCACGTGGTCAAGAGGCTCTCCTGTGCCTACATAGACACACACTGGCTCATTGACGTTCACGTTCAAAGAGGTGGGTATAGTTATCCTCATTTGTGGAAGACAGAGAAACTGAGGCTCGGAGGCACCGAGCACCTGCCTGCTGACACACGGTGGGGGAAAAAGAGGAGAGGGGATGTAGACGATGGGGCTCCCAGACCCAGACTATTTCCGCACTCCCCGTGAGTGGGCCCCGGGCCCTTCCCAGCCTGTGACTAGAGCAGACAAGGAATCTAGTTATTTTATTATTATTTTCTAACTTCCGTCGTTGACATCTGCGTAGACTTGGTGGAGAGAAGCACAGAGATTTGTCCCCACCGGCCCCCACTTTGTTTGAAAGGCCGCAGTTCCCCGGCCCCCCGGGGCCGCCCGAGCTTGGGGGTGACTTGGTCGGTGACACTTTCAACAATAGGTGACCAGCGTCGTGGGCGCACCACAGCCTTCCCTCCCGCCTCAGCCCTGCACCCGGCCCCCCCTCCCCAAACCCTCTGCCTCTGAGCTCTGTTTCTTTCTGTAACGAATACCCCTCAGTCATATATATTTAACATTCTTCATGCTAATTAAAGCGTTCAACCTCTTGGTGCTGTTCTTGGTGACTGACACTGTTTCAAAGCAGATTCAGAAATAGTTTTGGTCTTGACATTTATGCAGCCAGTGGGTGTTGTTTATTGCTGAGCAATTAGAACATAGATTAACATAATATCACTCCTCAACTTCAAGATCTGGGAGAGCAGCTCCGGGGGGGGGGGGGGGGGGCTCACCCAGCCCGCTCCCTTTTGTCTTTCTTTTTTTCCCTCCTCCACACCCATCCACCCACCTGCCTTGAAACATGGTATTTCAAATTTATAGTTCAAGAAAGTTTGTGTAATCTAAGTCATAAAAAGACATGTCTTTTTCTTCCACCGCAGATGCAGCCCACGGTACCTGTATTCTCAACCAAAAAGGCATTTTTTTTTTCTTTTCTGTCCTTGAAAACTTTTTTTTTTTTTTTTTTTTAAATCTCCCTGCCCACTTTTAACTCTTGGGAAGAGTTGAGGTCAGGAAGCAGGGATTGGGCTAGTCACGCACCTTTTCCCGAGTGGTTTCCCGCAATCTCACATTCACCGTTCTCTTCTGCCATTTGTGCCTTAACGTTACATTTGTCCTTCTGTGGGAGGAGAGTCACCCCTGGGCTGGTCTCTGCAACAACAAGCTAGATATGAGGCGATCTTTGCCAACTGTGCTTGCCCTGCGGGTCAGAGACGCTCCTGGGGGTTACAGAGGTCACCTGCCACACGTCTCTCCACTCGAAGGGACGGGTGCCGTGGAACAAAGGGCTTGAGCGAGGACAGCCTTCCAGTTCGCAGATCGGGACCTCACGGGCACTGCCAATGACTTCCTCTGCCTGTCCCTGCGTCCTGATGTTTGTAAATCCGGAACTCCTCACCACTGCCCCCAGAACCACCCTGATCTAAGCTGTAGCTGTCTTTTGGTTGGATTATTGCAACAGTTTCCTCCGTAGTCTCCTCGATCCCGCCCTCGACCCCTTCAATAAGGCAGCTTATAAATATCTTATAATATCTTATAAATGTCAGAGGAATCGGGGCGCCTGGGCAGCTCGGTTGGTTGAGCGCCGACTCTGGCTCAGGTCATGATCTCGGGGTCCAACCCCGCGTGGGGCTCTGTGCTGACAGCTCAAAGCCTGGAGCCTGCTTCGGATTCTGTGGCTCCCTCCCTCTCTGCCCTCCCCAACCTGCACTCTGCTTCTCGCTCAGAAATAAAAGAACATTCCGGAAAAAAAAATGTCAGAGCAAGCATTTCTGGTCCCTAAGACCATCCTTCGTTACACTGTTGCTGTCGAGGCTGTGGTTTATTACAGAAACAGGCTATGAATCACCGTCAACAAAAGGAAAAGGCATGTGGGGCAAAGGCCAGGGGAAACCAGGCACCAGCTTCGAAAATGGAATGGCAGGAGACGTCCCTGATCCCCCAGCAGCAGGCTGTGACAGGGCATGCGAAGCCCGGTCTACCAGGAGCGCCTGTTAGAGACTCAGTGCCCAGGGATGTCACCGGGGCCGATCACGCAGCGCCTTCCTGCACAGCACAAACCCAGACTCCGGGCTGCTGGAGGAAGGCAGGTGAGGCGGTTCAGCCCAAGCCACACTGTACAAACAGAAAGGGCGGGGTGGGGGGCCCCTTATCAGAGAATAATGGCAGCCTGTCTCAAACCAAGTTCCCAGAGGCCACCTAAGGGCCACCTTTGTTAAGCAAGCCTCTCCGAAGGCAGCAGACGGGCCTGCTATGCACACGCTTTTCTGCACACGTCCTCTGTGAAGCGACAATATGCGCAAGGTCTTCTGAAACACAGTCAGTATACGCCTTCTGTATTCGCTCTTACTATCATCATTTCCTTTTCTTCATTAAACCTTCCTTATCCTTAAAAAGCTTTATTACGGAACGTTTCAAGCATAAACAGAAGTAGAGGGAATAGAATGACCTCCAAAGGGTTTACCACCCAGCTTTACCAGTGACCAACTTGGAGACAATTGTGTTTCGTTTGTCACTTCCCCACAAATCCCTGCAGCCCGTATACCCAGATCATTTTGATGAAAATCCGAAATATCATGTCATTTCATTCATAATTACTTCAGTAGGTATCGATTAGAGATAAAGACTCACTGCTTAAAAGATGTAGGTGCAATAATATCAAACCTAAAAACTGGATGTTGAGCCCTTCATTTTAACAAGTATCCAGCTAGTGTTTAAACGTCTCCAGTTCCTCGTGGTCTCTTACCCGGGCTGTTGGGACAGCATCCAAAATGATCTCCTCACCTCCAGGGTCTCCATTCAGGGCACCTACCCCACTGCTCCACAGAGCTCCCTGTATATCACAGAGCTGAAGTGGTCACTCCCCTACCCCAAATCCTTCAATGGCTCCCTATTGCCTGCAGGAGAGGGTTTGACACCCTGCGGGCTCTTTTATAATCTTCCCAGCGCCTCTTTCCTGAGTCACCTCTGCTTCTGCCTTCCTTTCAAACCCCAGCTCCACTAGTCGGCTTTCTGGTTACTGGTATTCCTCTGTGCCTTTGTCTCTGTCGTTCCCTCTTCCTGGAATGGCCTTTGCTCCCTGCTCCCTGGCGTGAGCCAGGCAGGCCCTGGCGCACGGTGATTGATTACCTGAGACCCTGCTTCTCTCGGAAGTGATCCCAGAACAAAAGAGCGGCCCGAGGAATGTCCGGGCGCCACGACCCTCCAGCGGCTCCCATGCGAGTGATGCTGCATTTCATCTGGGTTGGCCCACTGTGCACCAAGGGAGATCGAGGCAGAGAGGCGTGAGAAATGGGAATGCTGCCTCTACCCTTCTTTTCCCTTGATTTGAAAAGAACTGGGAATTGTTGTACTGGGTCAAATGCAGCTCTGTGGCTTGGTGATATCAGGGGCCACTTGCCCAGGCACCGGGTAGTGGGCACTATACTGGGAGCTTTACAGGCGCAATGCCATCTGCTCCTTCCAAAGACCCTGACAGAGGACGTCTCACCTCCATTTTGCAGATGAGGCAACTGAGATTCTAAAAGATCATGAAGTCACAGAGAGAGGGAATGAAGAATTGGACCCACCCCCAGGTCTGCCGAGAGCCCTGACCAACAGAACAGGACTTTCCGTACTGTAGGTTCACCCTACTTGAGAAGAGTAAAATCAGTGCAGTGGGTCTGGGACCAAAATAATTAAAAATTAAAAAAAAAAAGAACAGACTAGAATAAACCTGAATCCCGAGGAACGGAAAAGAGAGCGTATCTTGGGGAGCACGGGTCAATGCTCTTTCGCGAAACTTCCCATCAGTTGCTGTTCGTGGTTTAATCAGTGGTACAGGCGTCTGCAAAACCAACGCCTTCTCTACCTTTATCAGTTTTCAGTTTGACTCAGTTCGGTTCCATCCAACTCAATTCGTATGAAAAACCCTCAATTTCATCCCACTTAGATCGGCAAAACTTGAGCGCCGCTGTGGGTCAGCCCCTAAGGGTACCAAGAAATAAACGTTATGCATTGGCTGGCCACTGTGCAATATCGCAAGTTCTTTTACTTTTTCCAAAACACCTCCTTCCCTTGAGCTTTTCAAAGATGACAGCACGTCTCGTTCTGCAGTTTGCCTTTCTGAAACATTTTTGTGAGCTGGAACGCAGTATAAGATGGGAATGCGGGGTTTGGGGCAGACAGGCTGGGGTTCAAATTCAGGGGCGACGCCTGAAAAGTGCTTGGGGCACGCAGGAAGAGTCCAGTCCATCGTAGCCGGGCAATCATGTTGCTTGTATTTTCTAAAGTTTCCTGATGGTGCTCTTGAAGTTTCCAGCCTTGAAGAAAAAGTCATTTGTATTTTATAGCCGGGAACTCAGGTGAGGCAGGGCAGGTTGGGGACACCGGGGTACACACTCACACCTGGAGTGTTGCAATTTGAATGGCCACTGGGAGTCCTCTACCCATAAAGGCCTGCTAAGGCCCTCTGGGAGGGAAAGCGCAAAGGACTTTAAGAATTGGGCTCTGGTCTATTAGATTGGCTACTGGAAAAATAACTATGAAAGAAAGAGTGATAACCAAGGATACACTTGAACTCAGAATGGGATGCTGCAAACAAGATGCTAACCGTGATGAGGTGGGCAGAGTCAGAGCATCAAGGATTCATGGGCCACCATTGCTTGTTTACGTGAAGGGAAACCACACATTGCCAAGGCTGGGAGTCAGCATGGAGAGTGGGTCAGAGCCTAGACTCTGTGGCCAGATTGCCTCGCCTTGAATCTTGGCTCCTCTGCTTGCTGGGTGTGAGAGGCTGGGCAAGGTACTTGACCTCTTTGGGATTTCGTTTTCTTTACCTCCAAAAAAATGGTTCATAACGGGTACCTGCTGTTGTGTTGTGGTGAAATTTGAATGAATTACCACCTGTAAGCCTCTTCGAACTCCACCTGGCGTGTGGTTGGCACTTGTTACAAACCAACTGCTGTCGTTATTATTATTACTACTGTTGTTATTAGTTTATTAACCAGCACTCTTCCAGAGACGACCAATACACATGGGCCTAGGAAGAAAAATGGAATCCGTTGTCTCACATAACACAAAGCTCTAGGATGTAATGCTTAGCGTCATGCTCCACTGATGTCACCAGAAGTTCCCCCCATATTTCAGCTCTGCTGTGCTCCGTGGTGGGCGTTCTCCCATATAGGCTCTTCCGTGTGGTGGCAAAGACGGAGGTCTGCAGGCTTCCACCCTCCCAGCTACAACTCAGGTGGAAAGGGAAAACTTCTTTGCCGAGGCCAGCAGAAGTCCCAGGGAAGATGCTCATTGGCCCAGCTCAGGATGGGCTGCCACCTCTGAACCAATCACCATGTCTAAGGGGTGGAGTCAGTCCTCTCTGAACCACACGGACTGAGAGTACAAGGGGTGACTGCTCACAGGGAAAACAACGTGGTGGCCAGAAGGAAAGGAGGCTGCATGTAGGGCGGGCAGAACAATACGTGTCCTGCTGCGGACTCTCCAGGGTTGCACTGATTAGTGCAAACATCCTCCATTACGGCCCGGCACTGCTCCTAATTCCCCTCACCACTTCCACCTTCTACCTCTTTGCTCACGCTGTTCTATCTGGGAACACCTTAGTTCCCTGCCCCAAATAAATGCATGTACTTGCCCCCCAAAACCACACATCCTTCAAGGCCCATTCACACAGACCTCCTCCCACTGAAAGCCATTCTTGTTTGTTCAGTTAGACGTACCCTCACCAACTTTTCTAGCTCCCTTCTACTCTCAGATGCCTCTCTGGATTTTCTAACATGGGAATCCTGTACGGATCTCTCAACCACCACCCTCTTCCCCACTTAGGGACTAATCTCCCCTTTCTGTATCCCCAGCTACACCCAACATACGCCGGACCCAAGTAGACACTCAGCAAATATCCATTAAATCAGGATTCATGATAGTAAAAATAAAAGATCAGCTATTCTTTGAGCAGTCCTGATGTATCAGTCACTGCTCCAAGTGCTTTATATGATTTCATTATGTCATTTTAGCAATACCGTGAACTGGGTTCATTATTATCCCATCTTATTTTTTTTAAAAATTTTTTAATGTTTATTTATTCTTGAGACAGGGACAGAGCGTGAACAGGGGAGGGGCAGAGAGAGAGGGAGACACAGAATCTGAAACAGGCTCCAGGCTCTGAGCTGTCAGCACAGAGCCCGACGTGGGGCTTGAACCCATGAACGGTGAGATCATGACCTGAGCCAAAGTCGGACGCTTAACCGACCGAGCCACCCAGGGACCCCTTATTAGCCCATCTTATAAATGAAAGTACAAAGAGTCAGAAAGATTCAGGTCATATAACAGGTACTTGCTACAGCCAAAGTCCAGATCCAAGTGTGTGGGTCGTCAGAGTCTATTTTGGGCATTTGAGCCATAAATGTTTTGAGTTAGACAAGGTCTGGAATTTAATATTAAAGCAATTGCTCAAACATAATTGACTTTGGAAATTATGGGTAATCATTGTCATTGTCCAAATAACGGAGTCCAGTTATATCAAGTTTATTTATTTTTGAGATGGAGAGCACTAGCGGGGGAGGGGGCAGAGAGAAAGGGGGACAGAGGATCCAAAGCAGGCTCTGCGCAGACAGCACGGAGCCTGATGCGGGGCTCCAACTCACGAATGGCGAGATCATGCCCTGAGCTGAAGTCGGGTGCTTAACCGACTGAGCCACCCAGGTGCTCCAGATCTTTCCTTTTTTATTTGCCTACGGTGAAACCCTTAACACATATCCGTTGTCCCAGAAAAATATGTGTATTTGAATTCTCTCAACAGCACTAGGATGTAGGAACAGTTATCAATCTTCATCTTACAGATAAGTGAACTGAAGCACAGAGAGACATTCCCAGGGACACACAACAGGGAGAGGGAGTTAGGTCTTGAACTCAAGACTCTTGACCGCGGTGCTGACCGAGAAGTCCTCTGATTTCTCCCTGTTCTCCCTCTTGGAAGCGATGGGGACCTCAAGACCTTCCTTCCCTGTGCAAATGCTTATAAAGTTCCACATTTGCGTCACTGTTTCAACACCCAACACACTCAGTGGAACTGATGCGTAGAGGCTAACTGCTCCTGTCTACCTCCTCAGTGAGCTCAGAAATCACACCATGGAGTAAGGAAAGGGCCTTGCCCTATGGCGCATCTCTCTTAGCAACCAGTGCTGAATGAGATAGGATGCACTGAAAAATTCCTTTCTCTCTCAGGCCAGAGAAGTTCACGATGATGGGATCAAGCTGCCCTGACGACTGCCAATCAAACGTATGCAGCGCGGTGGCGATGCGATCTGAGTGATTATTCCACTGGCTCAGAATCAATAGACGTCACTCTGCCTCCCGAGAGGTCTGCAGAGTCACGTGACGAAGGACATGAACCCATAACCCCACTACAGGGGAGAGTGGGAGAGCTGGACACAACCATCCAATCGATCACACCAAGGAACTTAGACTAGTGGCTTTACCTCTCCGAACCTCAGTTGCCTCATCTTAAAAGTGGGGCTGCGGACACCATGCAGAGTTATATGGAGGTTAAATGAGGCGATGAAAATGAAAGCACCATTTAAACGATAAAGAGCCACAGAAGTGTCTGATGTTATTCTTTACGGCAGACACCAGGTGTGAGGTCTCTTTCACCCCAGCAAAATCTCCTCTACGCAGTGCATACGCCATAAAGCAATGAATACATGATTATTTCCCAACATGCTTCAACAACAATACTGTGGCCACCCATTGTGTTGCTTTCCCATTATCTATTCCTCTGTCTCCTCGTAACAATACCTTGACGCTCCTTTCGGAAAGTAGAAAATATCTCTTCCTCGCCGTCCCTTCACGTGGCCGGTACAGGGTGTTTCCCTACAGCGATAGCTTCATGAAAGGTTTCACAACCAACGTGTGGTCTCAGTGAGAGCCCTGAAGGCTTCAGGAATTGGATGTGGGATGAGCACACATCATAAGCTGGGCCACCAGGACGAATAGCATTGACTCAGGACTGTTGTTGGAACTAGTTAGAAAGAAGCACTTTTTTTTTTTTTTTTACTTGGCATGGTCAAGTTGGTAAATGAACTTGGACATCCTAGGGGTGGTCATGCTACCCGGTGGGGATAAAATAAAGCCACCACAACAGAAAGCAGAATAAAGCAGTGGATACATCGGATTTCTGAGGACATTGATTATCTGCAACCAGTGAAATACCCTATTTCTGAAATACCCTGAAATACCTCATTTCTGGCCTTTCCATGACATGAGTCAATACATTCCCTTTTTTAGTTGAAGGCACTTTGAGTTGGATTTCTGTCAAAAGAAAGCTGACTAATACAGAAACAGGTTTGGCCCAGAACAAATATAAAATAGATCTGAAGACCTCCCACTGGACTCTTGGGTTGGCCCAAATAGACTTACGAGAACTTTTATACTTTGTACCAGTGCTGAGACGCTGCGGTCTGGGTTTATTCTTTGTGCCCGAGAAGGAAACCCCTCCCTCTCTTTGTCACTTGGCATCATAGCTTGACATTAGAAAGGACGAAAGGAAATGGAAGGAAGGGATGTTTGGCATCCCACATGCTGGCTCATCTCCAGAGAGTTGGCTCCCCAGTGGACAGTCCCAGGGGACCTGGAGGCAATCTCCTTTTGTGCTGTGCTGACCGCATCTGTTTCAGCTGATTACGGAGCTATCCTTCACTTTCCAGCCCTGTCAAGCGCTTCCATCCCTCAGCTCAGGGAAACTTCTCCCCAGATTGCAATCTTCCCTAAAATCTTCCATTGCCCGGTCCTCCTAGTCATTGCTCCTGTCGAAACCCTTTAATACGATTACACGGGGCAGCCCAGAGATACCACAGGCTCCGGAAATAGAGTTTGGGCTGAGTCTTGGCCCATCACTTACTACCCATATGCTGGTAGACGAGTCACTTAAACTCTTTGAGTCTCAGGTATCCTTTCTGTAAATCAGATATAATAACGTTTTTCTCCAAGGTTGCTGTGAGATTTTAAGATGATGTGTAAACGTGCTTTGTAGAGCATGCAGTAGACATTCAATAAATGGTAGGGATTGCTGTCACCCTTTCTCTCGACTTTTGTTTGCATTTTGTGCAATTCATTGTGCTTGATATGCGCTTCACCCAAGTGGACTGCAAGGACACCAGAGCAGGCACGTTCGTGGTGATGCCTTGAGTTCCTTATTGTTTTAGCAAGATCTCAAGACATAGTGGCTCCTTAATAACTTGGCCGGAGAAGAAATAGATGACGAAAAGGATATGCAAGTTTGTAGATGACCTGAAGGAAAAGAAATGGAGAAAGGAGGCAATACGGCTTTTACTTGGCCATCTCTGATTGAGAACATGTAGGACAAAGTTGCAGTGTTAGAGGAGCTCAGTCAAGTGGAGAAGACAAAGAAGATAAAAAGCAAGTAAAAATATAGCATTTTTGTTTTGGTTGCAGATAGATATCTACTCCAGCCATCTTTTTTTTTAATGTTTTTTTTTTAATTTATTTTTGAGAGAGAGAGAGAGAGAGAAAGAGCGAGTGAGCAAGCAGGTGAGGGGCAGACAGACAGGGAAACATAGAACCCAAAGCAGGCTCCAGGCTCTGAGCTGTCAGCACAGAGCCCGACACGGGGCTGGAACTCAGGAACTGTGAGATCATGACCCCGAGCCGAAGTCAGACACTCAACCGACTGAGCCACCCAGGCACCTATACTCCAGCCATCTTGAACAAAAGGGAGACACAGCGGATGGATGTTGGAGATTTCGTGAAACAGCAAGTCTTTGGGAGGGAGGAAAGGAGTGACGAGGGTGGCCGTGGCTACTTCGTCTGGAGTGCTGCTATTAACACAGCTTCTTACCAAGCACCCCCAGCTCCCCTCTCTCTTCCTAGAAGAAATGTTCCTATTTCCAGCACAGAAGTTCTGACTGGCCCAGATTAGGTCATGCATGTACTTTTCAATCACCTTCTCACATCAAACGCGGCCCCTGGAGGCTCACCTATGTCAGGGTTTGGGGAGGTTTCTAGGGGAATGGGGCATCAAGAGCCAGAAAGTTCCCAGAGAAGTAGTTTCTACAGTGGTGAGCTCAGTTAGAGGTTTGTAAAGAGTGTCCTTGATCAGGCTTGGGGAAAGTGAGGGACAGCCTCCAAGAAGAGGTGGCCAGTGAGTACGGTGGCCTTGAAAGCCAGTAGGCACTTCATGAGATAATCCAGATCAAGAACCTAGACCCTGAAGAAAGAGGGGCTCTGTGGGGTTCAAGGTCTGAAGCTCACAGAAGAGCCTGTTTGGGCAGTCAAGTTTCCTCTCAAGGAACTGGTGAATCACAGGTGGAAAACAAACTGTGCTTCTGGGGCATCCGAGGGGTTTGGGAAGGTCAGGCTGGGGTATCGGGGTCAGGCTAGAGCCTTTCCATAATGTCAAGGAGGGGCAGTGGTAGGAGAAAGCCAGAGTCAAAAATTCAGGCTCCAGTCTTGCTCAACCACTGACCAGCTACACGATTATAAGGAATTCTCCACCCTGAGACTCAGTCACCTCACCTGCAAAGTGGAGGAAATCATATTTCTCAGATTGGATGTGCCGCCTAGAGGAGAAGATGCATTTGGAACGATCTAGCAAGAATTGGCAGGACCAGAAGACCCATCCGTGCCCGTGGGTTTCCGTTTTCATTGTTGCTTTGGATGCTGTACTCTGAGGTTTCGGTGATTATTCTGATGGGGGATAAATTTGGGGAAGAGTCCATAAGGGAAGCATTCAGACGCCAGGAACTCAGTGACCCTGTGTCTTTCAGCCGCCCGTCCTTAATCTTGGGAACTGGCTAGGAGGGAGGCTCGCATATATGTGCTGAGCAGAGCATGTTGTATTTGTGATTCTCACTCCTCATCATTGCACGGGCTTTCGGATGCCTGGGCTCGCGGACCTCTTCTCCTTGGCTTTGCCCACTTCGTCTGGCTGCGTCTTTTTCAGATGCTTAATCTCTGGACAGAGAAACCGCTGCAAGGCAGCATCCCAGCCCCAGGAGGAAGCCCCAGCTCTAATGCCGTAATTCCTGTGTTTTCACCTGACTTGTGACACCGCAAGTTCATCCCCCAGACGCCTCATTACACAGCGGAGTCCGGCCCAAGCTGAGGGCCATTATTTTCTTTGCTCCCCGGTTGCCGGGCAGGCCCGGGGGCAGGAGGGGAAGCCATTTCAGAAAGCAAGCATCTGGTCTTTGGAAGCACAGACTAAGCTCTTAATGCTGGCTCTGTTGTCCATGAACCTTGGGGCCTAGAGCAACCTCCTTGACCACGCCGACTGGGTTTTGTTATATGTGAGGTGGGGAGAATCTCACTGGGCCATGGAAAAGCTCCGGTGAGGTTCTTAGGAGAGTGCTTTTGTGAAGTGGCATCCGGCCTGGGGAAGGGACTCAGGAAGCGTTAGTTTCGTTTACCTTCTTTCAGGTTAGAATAACCTGCGTCCTGGGTCCCTCTTCCCTCCAGGGGCCAGCAGGCTAATTTCTGTGCCTCCCCAAGAGTCCTTGTCTCCTTTTGATGGTGATGAATGCAAAGGAAGGGAATTAGGGATGAAAAACAGAGTCGTGTGTGTATTTGCAGGCTTGGATTTTGCACATATTTTCGAAATGCCTTCAAGCTGTTTACCCTACTCGGCCAATCGGTCCTCCCCTGTCACCAGATCATCGATGAGCTCTCCAGAGTCTAGAGAAATGTCTACACGGGTCTGGGGAAGTTCAAGAGCATGAGACCGCCAGGTACCTAGGGTAAGTGGAAGAGAAGGGTCGGCCAAGGAGGAGGTCACTTGGCAGGAGGCATCGTCCAATTCACCACATCCCTGGGCAGCAAGTTGGCCGTGGGTGTGTGTGTGTGGGGGGGGTCTCTGAGATACACAAATAGACAGAGAAGGGGTTTATAAAGTGATAGGAGAGACAGGAGAGGTCCCTGGGATGTGACCTACTTACTCAGCTCACCTGCAATATTTACCCCCCAGCGGGGTTGCAGGTCTGCTCAAGCAAAGTGAGAGCCCACCCCCACTGGACCACTCATTAAAAACAAGATGCTTGGGGCGCTTGGGGGGCTCAGTCGGCTAAACGTCCGATTTCGGTTCAGGTCACGGTCTCACGGTTTGTGAGTTCGAGCCCCACGTCGGGCTCTGGGCTGACAGCTCGGAGCCCAGAGCCTGCTTGGGATTCTGTGTCTCCCTCGCTCTCTGCCCCTCCCCCACTTCCCTCTCTCTCTGTCCTTCCCCAACTCACTGTCTTCTGTCTCTCTCTCTCAAAAAGAAGTAAAACATTTTTAAAAATTAAAAAAAAAAAAAAAAGCAAGATGCTGTTCTTTCGATGAGAACAGATTGGAGGAGGAGGAGGAGGAGAGGCATTTGAAAGTGCGGCAAATTTGGATGACCCAGGCCTCGTTTCACTACTGTGGAGTCTGATTATTTTTTTTTTAAAAATGCGAATATTTTGAGATGTTGTGGAAAGCGTGCAGACGGGGAGTCAAGGAGCGGGTACAGAGGTGGTTAAGAGTTTTGCTTTCGGAATCCATTGGCCTGAGGTCAACATGGCCCGAGGACTCCGCTCCCTCACCATCTGCGGACGACCTTGAATAAATCACTTACTTTGCCAAACTTCAGTCTGGGGGAAATCATTGTGTAAAATTCACTGACACTATTTAGCATAGTGCCTCTATCTGTGTATCTACTCTTTATTACCAGACGTGTTGCTGTCGTCTGCTCTGGATCTTGGTAATAGCAGCCCGGTTTTCTTTAGAAGACGACCTCCTCTCCAAGTTGTCCTTTCTGCGTGCTTTAGGTGGAACTATCTTTCTGTGCCAGGCTGGATCTCACGACCCAGTCCTGTCCCAATCAGAAACGCCCTATCCCTGGCCATAGTGATCAGAGTAGGGTTAGGTAAATGTGAGGGGACGCGGGAGGTAGCAGAATCTAGAAGACAGGGCTGGGTAGAGGGCCGGCTTAACGAGGATCAGTGGCCCTGCTGTCCGGGAACACAGACAAAAAGGAGACCCCACGGGAAGGATCCGGGAGAAGAAACACGTCGACCCTTGCTCTCCTCCCTCCCTCCTTCCTGTTTCCTGCCAGAGCTCACCGATGGCCAAACCCAATCAGAAGCCCGAGGCAAAGAAACAGGGATTGAAATGCTTTCAGGACAGCCTCCCAGGGCTGCGAACAGAATCCAGAAACAGGGGAGAGGGTCTAGAGAGGCAAGCGGAAGACAAATGGAGCAAGTTCATAATTAAAACAGCGCTACAGGGGCGCCTGGGTGGCGCAGTCGGTTAAGCGTCCGACTTCAGCCAGGTCACGATCTCGCGGTCCGGGAGTTCGAGCCCCGCGTCGGGCTCTGGGCTGATGGCTCAGAGCCTGGAGCCTGTTTCCGATTCTGTGTCTCCCTCTCTCTCTGCCCCTCCCCCGTTCATGCTCTGTCTCTCTCTGTCCCAAAAATAAATAAATGTTGAAAAAAAAAATTTAAAACAGTGCTACAGGCACCTGAATAGAGAGAACGAATATGAACAGACCAGAAAATCCCAAAGTATCAACCAGGACATGTAGAAATTTGGTATAAGGAAGCGTGACATGTGGGATTCCAGGGGAAAATAAGGGCCTTGTAAAAAAAAGCGGTGTTAGGACAACCGGGTAGACATTTGGAAAATGGTAAAAGGTGTGTCCACATCTCATCCTATTCATCAGGTTAGACTCCAAACGCATCAGAAATCTAAGTGTGAAAAGCGAAACCACACACATATGAAAAGAAGACACAGGACAATTCCTTTAACCCTGGGAGTAGCAAGAGCCTCTTTTCTATGACTCACGATTCAGAAGTGTTAAAAGATTGATAAATTTAACTATCGAATTTTTATTAAGTTTTGCATGACCCAAAACATCACATGTGGTCAAAGTGAAATGAAAAGCTCAGAGAAAATAGTTGCAATTTATGTCGTAAAGGGCTCGACTCATTAATAGCCTTAAAAAGCTCTTCGAAACTGAGATCAAATGGGCAAGAGACAGAGTTCCTGGCAAAGGAAAGGTAAAGGTCCTCGGAACAGAGGGCGAGATGCTCAATCTCACTCAGCACAAAGGAAATGCAGATTTCAACTGCGCTGCAATGCCACCTCCCACCTCTCAGAGGGGCCCCGAATCCAAGTGCATTGTTTGCAAAGAAAGCTTCGATCCCCCTGTTGATGGCAGAAGCGCGAAATGTCCAGCGCCTACAAATTTTACAACACGCAACGCTATTGCGTACGTATTGACCCTTTGACCAGGTAATCCTACTTGTAGGAATTTACCCTAAAGAGAGACTTCCATAAATAAGAGAACATCCCCTGTTTTATTTACTTCCCCTGTATTATTTCCAAGAGCCGAAAGACTGGACACAACTCAAATGTGCATCATTCAAAGAGTGGTTGAATAAACGAGGGGTACGTTCGTGCAGGAGACTATGCTGTGAAAAATCAGTGAGAAATAGCTCCATGTACAGCTTTGGAGTTGTTTTCTGGGTATTTTGTTAAGTAAAAAAGCAAGTTGTTGAACACCGTTTGGGGTTTGCTACCTGTGTGTAACCAAAGGGGAAGCGTATACTGTATTTAGAAAAAGCAGCAGAAAGGTAAATTGGAAACTAATACAAATAGTGTTTACCTATACAGGTTGGGGGGATAGAGCACAGAGACAGATATTTTCTGGGGTGCATCTTTTCATATGATTTTAAGATTTTTTTCTAGTTTATTTATTTATTTTGATAGAGAGCTTGGGGAAGAGGCAGAGACAGAGAGAGAGAGAGAGGGACAATCTTAAGCAGGCTCTGGGCTGACAGTGCAGAGCCCAGTGTGGGGCTTGATCCCATGAATTGTGAGATCATGATGTGAGCTGAAACCAAGAGTCACTGCTCAACTGACTGAGCCA